>NC_041062.1:1412668-1738558 GCF_900634775.1 Gouania willdenowi | reverse complement strand
TTTAATTCGTCATATTTTTTTAATATTGGTCTAATGCTGCAATCTCCACCCCTTGGTGGATAGTGCACACATAGCCAGGATCAAATCACCTGTCTTAGGTGAACGCTGCTAACGGAGAGATATCCCGGATATACTTATCCAGCTTCGTAGTACAAAGTTAAAGTTTAAAGACTTGTGGTTGTGCTGCTTTTCTGCTGTTTTGGGGTGTTTTGAAACCAACTTTATGATTCCATTTCACAGGTTTCCAAAGATTACCAAAAAGGCACAGGAGATTTGGGAGACGCTCACTGAGAGACATCAACAAGCCTCCTCCACTGAACGTCTCCAACAGCCACGGGATGTGGTTTTGGAAGTTGTTCCAAAAGTTGTGCAGGTCTTGTGGGTGCCTAAGCAAAGGCAAGTCCTCACCATGCCCTCCCAGGAGCTGGACAAGGTGGCAGTGGGTGTGACCAAAGCAGTAGAGGAGAGTGTTCTAGCTTCCCTTGGCTCCACTCTACAGGAAATCACCATGTCACGCTCAGCCAGGGACGAGCTGATCGCTTCCATCATTGAGACAGTTGATGAAGTCTACCTTCAGGACATGTGGGACACATTTCCACCCCAGTTGCTGCGCCACATCACTCGAGTTGCAGCCAAACAAATCACTGCATTGTTTCAGCATAAACCAGATGCTAATGTCAGTGTTGAGAGTGACACCGATGCTGGGCCCAGTGAAGACGTGAGCCAGTCTACCACACCCACACCTCCAATGACTGCTGATGAAGATCCGGCTGCTGATGAAAAGGTGGAACCAGAGGAAAACCCAAAAGTACTCTTGGATCCTCCTGCGATCAGCCAGCACTCAGAGCTCCACCCACAGGAAGAATCAGATGGATCCATGACTGAACAGGTGTTCCAGCCTCTTCATCTTTCACCTGCATCTGTGATGTCTTCTGATGGAGCTCCTGTTGCTGATTCTGAGGGACCTGAGGAAGTCATGTCTGATTCAGTTCCTGCTTCTCAAGCCATCAGCTCAGTTCCAGATTCCACGTGTCCCCCTGAAGACCCAGAGGCCCACGTCAGCTGTGATGTGGAGGGTCATGGTTCTCTTGGAGAGTCAGCAGTAATGAACGATAAATCTCCAAAAAAAAAGAAGAGTCGGATGCGTCGCTCCATCAGGTGGATGCAGAAGAGGCTCTTCAGCTGCATCTGGTCCCAGTTAAAAGATTGAAAACAAAACTCTGTTATGGACATTATACTGTCTCTCTGAGCACCAGGGATATATATATTATTACATTTATTACATTTATGTGTGTAGACATTTCACTGTTCATATATTTATCTTTATCTGCTTTTTTTTTCTGTTTTTTTATTATTATTATGAATTATTCTTCTCCTACCCCCTTCCAGTTATTTCCTCATCCCTCTCATTATGTCTTCCTCACACACTTTATTGTAAAGTGAAGGATTTGTAAATATTTGTAAATGTTGTTTCTTACACTGTCTTCATCATTATCTTGTGTGTTGCAAAGTTAAAAAATAAATGAATAAATAAATAAATAAACCCATGTGTCCAGTATTTGAAAGATATGGTATCATTAATAACTCTATTACAACCTAAGTACAACCACTCTATAAAAATCAACAGTTCTGTTCTTAGAACTCAAAACCCCAATAGATATTAAACCCAATACTTTCACAGGATTAGTGAAAACGCAGGGGTGTGAAACTAACATTCATGTGCCTGAGTTTGCACTTCCACGTATATAGATTATATTAATGATCCAAAGCAGTGACAACATCCAAACAATAAGTGACAGACATCAGTCCTTAATTGTACAATCCTCCTCCTTCCTCTAAGATGGTCAAAGCAATGTCATTATTTATGGATCAAATAGGAGGTGGAAACCTCTGGAACTTCCTACATCATGATAAAAAAAAAAAAAAAAAAAAAATTCTTTTATTCTCAGGTCCATAAAACATTTTAAAGAAATTATTTCTTTTACATTGATAATTATAATTTCTTCCTGTTGTATAGAAAACTTTTGATAATATGGTTTTTATTCATTGTGTGTGAGGTGTTCATTTGAAAAAGAATATTAATTTAAAACAAAGTAAAAATAATAATAATAATAATAAAATTATTCAGCGGCATATGAAAAAAAATAAAAAATTATTACAAAGCTGAGTGAAATACCCTTAATTTTGTGATCTGTGCATGATTTTGACACCAGATTACTCAAATGTGCCATGTTTCATGCAGATTAAACAAAACCCCAAGGAGGAATTTTGAAAAATGAATGAATGAAAAATGTTTTGATATGTCGTGACTTACAAAGAGCAATGTGCTGTGGGAGTGGGGCGTGGCCTATGTCAGAAGATGCAAATCTATGTAGGAAACATGTGGATATGAATTTTATGAAGATGTGAATAAAATTGTGAAAGGTAAAGCCAAATTGTTATTAATTGCTACTTATGCAATGCCTCTGCCCAGCTAACCCAAGGGCTTCATCATGCAAGTTAAAAGAAAAGCCAAACACAATAAACATTAAGTATTCATTTGGTTTTGATCAGCTGTCTGTGACACACCCAGTCCAGGTCCACGACCCACCTTTGGGCCCCGACCCACCAGTTGAGAATCACTGGTCTAGGAAGTACTAAGTTAAGCTTAATATGAATCATGGATTACTTATGGAAAAGATTTTTTTTTTTTTTTTTTAATTTTACGTCAAAGTTGGTTAAAATATTTTAAATTTGTGATCTGTACATGATTGTGACAGAGAATTACTCAAAAAGTACACAGTAAAAATACTCAATATTGTGCATGCAAGTTGTATAAGAAGTATTAAGTTCAGCAAAATATGAACTATTTATTGAAAATAATCTTTTTACTGTCCGTCAAAGTTGGGTGAAATATCCTTAAATTTGTATATGAATCATGGACTACTTTATGGGAACTTTTTTTTTCTCTCCAGTCGTCCTTTACTTTGAAATCCGGACGCAAACCTTAGTGATATATTCAGTTTATTACTGAAGATAATAATAATTATTACTGTAAAAGTATGGTCATTTTCATGGGTCTGATTGTGAAACAGTCTCTACCAGCAGCTCTTCAGACTGGTCTCATTATCATTACCGTAAGTGTTAGTATACTCGCGCACTAGAAAACAACGTGCGGCTGATTTGACCAGGCAAACGCGCCATGACTGTAGTAGTTTTAAGGAGTCTTTTTGATTTTTTTCAATGTTATTGTAGAAATGTGTGAGGAGTCCATGGTAAATATTTAGTTGGTTTAATGACAATAATCACAATTTCACACGTGGCTGTATCCGTGGAACTACTTTCGAGAGAAAGATAAACAGACAAGTGGAGCATGCGCACTGATAACAAGTACGGCAACTGATAGGACACAGAAGAGTCATTGTGACAGAATGATCTACAGGTGTGCAGAAAACCATCAGTTACTATGTAAACAAAAACTCAGGGCTGCGTTGTTATGACGACGTAGCAGCCAATAGGAAAGCGTTCTCTCCTGCACTCAGAAGTTCCAACGGTTGCTTTCATCAGTTGCTTTCATCTTTCAGCTTCTCATAGTTCACAGTGTCCACTGGTGTTATCAGATCAGCAGCTTATCAGCCTTTTACTTTACTTGTGTTACTTTATTATCACTTATTATTTGACTGACAATTGTTCTGTGTGTATTTAGTTTGTTTCAATGGAGCATTTTATGGAAGGCACCTATGGTCCCATCTCAGTGTTGTTCAACGCTCCGGTTTATGAGATGATTTTCAAGAACATATGGAATCTGGTGACGTACAAAGATGAAGTGGCAATTATGGTTGAACTCATGAGGTTGCAAAACCAGAACCAAGTGATGTGTGACATTACTCCAGAACACATGGCTCAACACCTCCATGAAAAGAGCAAAAACAACCTGAGCGTGAAGTTCCTGGACTCCCAGCTGGAAGAATTCGATGACGACGTTGAGGTTAAGCTGCTTCTAAGCTTGGCGAGGGTTGTGAACCACAGTATGAGGATGAGGGACATTCAGAGAGATGCCCAAAGCCTACTCAGCGCTCCAGAGCTCATGCCTCCTGCATTTAGGTGAGTTACATTTGACAGACATTTAGGGCCTGTACTACGAAGCTGGATTCCAAAGTGAAACTGATCAGCATGAATATTGTATAATCTCACTAATTTAAGCCTTAACAGTCATTAATTCCTGCATTTATACCTTTACTGCTTTTACTGCAGCAACAGTGTTGTTTTTGGTCTGAATTATGATTTTAATTCTTCATATTTTTTTTAATATTGGTCTAATGCTGCAATCTCCACCCCTTGGTGGATAGTGCGCACATAGCCAGGCTCAAATCACCTGTCTTAGGTGAACGCTGCTAACGGAGAGATATCCCGGATATACTTATCCAGCTTCGTAGTACAAAGTTAAAGTTTAAAGACTTGTGGTTGTGCTGCTTTTCTGCTGTTTTGGGGTGTTTTGAAACCAACTTTATGATTCCATTTCACAGGTTTCCAAAGATTACCAAAAAGGCACAGGAGATTTGGGAGACGCTCACTGAGAGACATCAACAAGCCTCCTCCACTGAACGTCTCCAACAGCCACGGGATGTGGTTTTGGAAGTTGTTCCAAAAGTTGTGCAGGTCTTGTGGGTGCCTAAGCAAAGGCAAGTCCTCACCATGCCCTCCCAGGAGCTGGACAAGGTGGCAGTGGGTGTGACCAAAGCAGTAGAGGAGAGTGTTCTAGCTTCCCTTGGCTCCACTCTACAGGAAATCACCATGTCACGCTCAGCCAGGGACGAGCTGATCGCTTCCATCATTGAGACAGTTGATGAAGTCTACCTTCAGGACATGTGGGACACATTTCCACCCCAGTTGCTGCGCCACATCACTCGAGTTGCAGCCAAACAAATCACTGCATTGTTTCAGCATAAACCAG
The DNA here is from genome assembly GCF_900634775.1 of Gouania willdenowi. Taxonomy (NCBI): domain Eukaryota; kingdom Metazoa; phylum Chordata; class Actinopteri; order Blenniiformes; family Gobiesocidae; genus Gouania; species Gouania willdenowi. The sequence continues at coordinate 1,733,625 of NC_041062.1, read as the reverse complement.
ATGCTAATGTCAGTGTTGAGAGTGACACCGATGCTGGGCCCAGTGAAGACGTGAGCCAGTCTACCACACCCACACCTCCAATGACTGCTGATGAAGATCCGGCTGCTGATGAAAAGGTGGAACCAGAGGAAAACCCAAAAGTACTCTTGGATCCTCCTGCGATCAGCCAGCACTCAGAGCTCCACCCACAGGAAGAATCAGATGGATCCATGACTGAACAGGTGTTCCAGCCTCTTCATCTTTCACCTGCATCTGTGATGTCTTCTGATGGAGCTCCTGTTGCTGATTCTGAGGGACCTGAGGAAGTCATGTCTGATTCCGTTCCTGCTTCTCAAGCCATCAGCTCAGTTCCAGATTCCACGTGTCCCCCTGAAGACCCAGAGGCCCACGTCAGCTGTGATGTGGAGGGTCATGGTTCTCTTGGAGATTCAGCAGTAATGGACGATAAATCTCCAAAAAAGAAGAAGAGTCGGATGCGTCGCTCCATCAGGTGGATGCAGAAGAGGCTCTTCAGCTGCATCTGGTCCCAGTTAAAAGATTGAAAACAAAACTCTGTTACGGACATTATACTGTCTCTCTGGGCACCAGGGATATATATATTATTACATTTATTACATTTATGTGTGTAGACATTTCACTGTTCATATATTTATCTTTATCTGCTTTTTTTCCTCTGTTTTTTATTATTATTATGAATTATTCTTCTCCTACCCCCTTCCAGTTATTTCCTCATCCCTCTCATTATGTCTTCCTCACACACTTTATTGTAAAGTGAAGGATTTGTAAATATTTGTAAATGGTGTTTCTTACAGTGTCTTCATCATTATCTTGTGTGTTGCAAAGTTAAAAAATAAATAAATAAATAAATAAACCCATGTGTCCAGTATTTGAAAGATATGGTATCATTAATAACTCTATTACAACCTAAGTACAACCACTCTATAAAAATCAACAGTTCTGTTCTTAGAACTCAAAACCCCAATAGATATTAAACCCAATACTTTCACAGGATTAGTGAAAACGCAGGGGTGTGAAACTAACATTCATGTGCCTGAGTTTGCACTTCCACGTATATAGATTATATTAATGATCCAAAGCAGTGACAACATCCAAACAATAAGTGACAGACATCAGTCCTTAATTGTACAATCCTCCTCCTTCCTCTAAGATGGTCAAAGCAATGTCATTATTTATGGATCAAATAGGAGGTGGAAACCTCTGGAACTTCCTACATCATGATAAAAAAAAAAAAACAATTTTCTTTTATTCTCAGGTCCATAAAACGTTTTAAAGAAATTATTTCTTTTACATTGAATATTATAATTTCTTCCTGTTGTATAGAAAACTTTTGATAATATGGTTTATATTCATTGTGTGTGAGGTGTTTATTTGAAAAAGAATATTAATTTAAAAAAAAGTAAAAATAATAATATTAATAATAAAATTATTCAGTGGCATATGAAAAAAAAAAATTATTACAAAGTTGAGTGAAATACCCTTAATTTTGTGATCTGTGCATGATTTTGACACCAGATTACTCAAATGTGCCAAGTTTCATGCAGATTAAACAAAACCCCAAGGAGGAATTTGAAAAAATGAATGAATGAAAAATGTTTTTGATATGTCGTGACTTACAAAGAGCAATGTGCTGTGGGAGTGGGCGTGGCCTATGTCAGAAGATGCAAATCTATGTAGGAAACATGTGGATATGAATTTTATGAAGATGTGAATAAAATTGTGAAATGTAAAGGCCAAATTGTTATTAATTGCTACTTATGCAATGCCTCTGCCCAGCTAACCCAAGGGCTTCATCATGCAAGTCTTTCTACAGTGTGGATTAAAAACCAATGATCTTTTCTTTATTTTGTGATGACAAACTGTTTGCCTCAAAACACAACCTAACACAATAAAAAGTGTATCTCTCTCACATCAGTGTCATTTTTCATGATATATTGTCAGCATTATATACGTGTGTGTGTGTGTGTGTGTGTGTGTGTGTGTGTGTGTGTGTGTGTGTGTGTGTGTGTGTGTGTGAACTCATAACGAAATAACTAATTTATAGTATCATTTTAGAATATATTTTTTAATCATAATGAAGTAACGTATCTTTTAGATATATATACAGTATATATGAAATTTTCAGTATGAGCTACATGTAGGGTTAGTGTACTGATTACAACAATGTTACAGTTTTATCAATACAAATATCTCTATCATTTGTTTTATTTGGACATTTCTTGTAAATATTTTAAAATTCAAGCGTGACATCGAAATACTTTTTTAACATTTAAAAAGAATCTCTAACACTGCGATTTTTAGCGAGTGAGTTCTGTTTGTGTTTCAATTCACATATATATATAGAACATGATTGTAATGATTGTAATATATATATGTATGTACTGTACAGTATATCTTCCCAAAAAGGTATTCGCTGACAACTGACTAGTTAAAGACAATTCATTTTTACAAGGTTTTTCCATTAAGGTAGAAATTAAAGACAACAACGTTTTGTTTTGTTTTTTATTTACAAACGTTTAAAGAAGTTTATCGGGAGAAAATACAACACAAAAGTCGAGACTTTTTTCTCCAGAGATTAAAAAAAAGGCGAAAATCAATTGGGACATTTTTTTTTCCAGTTATGCAAATGTTTTTAAACTTATTTAATATTATTCATCTATTTTTATGTCCAAACGAGCTAACTTCACGATACGAACTACATATCCCAGAAATCCATTTTTCAGTCTCCACCAATCACCATTCACATGTCGTATCACGTGACGCCTCGACCCATATTCCTGCACAGTGACTTCCTCCAGAGTTCGTGTTTGTGTTTAGCTGAGAGGAGAACTGCGGATGTCAGTTCATCCTTGAAGGCAGTGTTTGTGGAAATGTGAATTAACGTACGTCTGCATTGTGTGTAGTCCCGCTTTTTTAATCCTCGTTAAATCCTCTCTGCACTGGTAAGTTGTTGTTAAAGCTCGGTCTGCTCTCTGGTTTTTGTAAAAAAAAAAAAAAAAAAAAAAAAGGGCCGCAGTGTGTCGGTGGCCTGGAGCTTGAAGGTTAAAATCAAACACTATTGTAACCATTGCATTAAACTTTTGTTTATTGTCGTATGTGAGCGTCATTCAGCTTAAAAGTGTGATATAAACTGTTTCCCTTCAACAGGGCGGAGCTAATACATGTAGCTGCTCGGTCGGAGTTCACATGAGGTTGGACACAGACTCACTGTATGAATAATTTATTAATATTGCCTTAACACAACGGGAATTTATCATTGTAAAAGCTTAACATGCACGTGCAGAGGAATTACACTTAACTTCGTGTGTAAGAGCAAAGAATACAAATAAAAATCAGGGCATTGTAATAATAACCAATCAAATCTTTAACATTTCTTTAAATAGTTTTTTGTTCTTGTAGGCAGACAATCACATCATATCTCTGTTTATGTGCATAACAATTTAATAAGTAGATAAGAATCCATTATTGTGGAAACAACAAACAATTTCTGTCATTTCCTGTTTGCTTAAAGGAATTGTCAAAATAAGATACAGTGTTTATGTTGTGTGTGTGTACTAGTTTACATACGGTGACAAAGATAAACAAGAAACCAGCAAAAATGTGTTTAGTTATTTCCTAAGTTGAGGAAAAAATTGATTTTCTCTTGATATAATTTTTGTTTTGCTACAGTGATATATTTATACATCCCTTTAGCCTCATTCAGAGGGTCAAATTTGAAAAGTTCTGTTTCCTCCCTCTCTTGTTATTCCACATTTTGTAAAAAGTCAGCTTCAAACGGGACAGTTGGATTTGTCTCGCGTTGTGACGTCACATCGTGGAAACTCCTCCTCTTCTTGACAATCCTGACTCCTCCTACCCAATAGGAATGTGAGCTTCTCCCTCTCAAACTACCTCACAGATCCAGAAAAAAAAACTACAATTTGAGATTAAATATAATTACATGAAGGGAATTCATTGTATACATTTTTAATATGGATTTAAGTTATTATAAATTTACATTTTATTGAGTTTCATTATCTTTTAAAAGTAAAATAATGTATTTAAGGTGCTGCTGTGCATTGCACATGGCCCTAAAGTGCATAATAATAATAATAATAATAATAATAATAATAATAGTCTTTAAGGGGCTTTTAAAAATATATATTTTAAAGTGCTGTAGTGCATTGTACATGGCCCTAGGATAAAAATAATAGCTGCTAGCCATATTTGTGCACTTCCAACACCATCGTTTCTGCTGCTAACAACAGCTCTGTTGGTTAGGCTAATAATTGTGCATGCTGAGTGGGCAGTGGGCACAGAGACGTATAAACCTGGATGCTGCACTTTATCGTTGTGGAAGAGGTTACACACGGATGTGTCACGTAGATGGCCGACACTTCCCACAATGTAAACACACCTGTTATGCCTCTACCTCCCACAATGCAACATGCCAATCAATGAAAATGCGTCATAATCTGTCCAAAAAGGTGGCTCTCCATAGTTTATACCCGAAGGTACAAAATTATTCGAAAAAGTCCTTTTAAGGTGTTTTTTTGTTTTTTAACGGCGCACATGTTATGTTTATTGGTAATATGTTAAACACATTTTTTTGTTATATACATTTTCACTGCAGGTACCCTTTAAATTAGCCCTGTTTGTATGCAGTGTTTTTGGTTATTGTGACCCAGAACATCTGTTTGTCTCCCTGCAGCGTGGTGTTGCTCCTCCTGTGACAGTCGGTGACATCTTCACGTAGGAACATGTCCATGTTCAGCACAGGGGTCCTCGTGCTAACATCGCCCCTCCACATCCTTCCCTTACGCATCGCCCCCGTGCTCAGCTCAGCCGCTCAGCTAGTGGAGCGCACGTTATACGTGCACTTCCACCCTGGGTTGAATTTGGGAGGCGGGACCCAGCCTCGCCCGGTCTTCATCCAACCCGTGGTGGATCTGTCAACGGTCATCAGCCGCCTCTACAGCAACGCCGCGGACGTGTGTGGACACCTGGACGTGCGTGTTTTACTGACTAACATACGTGCTCATCCAACCACCGTCCCAAACTGCCCCTTCCCCGCTCCTCAGCCTCTCTTACACTCCCCAGATGTTGTGCTCACGGACTTTGCCGTGCAGGATCCGGGTCAGTCGCTTCAGGTCAAACAGTGGCTGCAGAAGTACACGGGCCACTGCTACGCCTGCGGCCCCAGCCTGCCATCAGTGCTGCTGCAGCCACAGCTAACACGTCTGCAGCAGGAGGAGGATGGGCAGAGCCGTCTGGAAGGGAAGGCAGAACCTCTGCAGACCTACAGTGACGTGGTGGTGGGCGGGACTTTTGACCGGCTACACGGGGCTCACAAGACCCTGCTCAGTATCTCCTGCCTGCTGGCTAACAGACGCTTCCTCATTGGTGTGTGTGACGACGCAATGTTAAAAAGTGAGTTTCCCACCATCAGAACAAACATTTCCCACTCACACTGTGTTTCCAACACAACCAGTGAATCATTTTGTTTCTCCTTTCTATTCCAGAAAAGGTGCTGAATGAGCTGATCGAGCCGTACTCTGTCCGAGTCCAAAGGCTGAGGGAGTTCCTGCACGACATCAAACCAGTGCTGGAGGTGGAGATTGTGCCTCTTGACGACCCCTTTGGACCGTCAATCACAGACCCTCTGCTGCAGTGCATTGTGGTTAGCGAGGAGACGAAGAAGGGTGGTGAAGCCGTCAACAAGAAACGCATCCAAAATGTAAGTTATGAACTAAGTAAATAGTAAATACCTGGAACGACGCCAGACATGTAGCTGTAATACAGATAGATTTACGTCTGGAATTAAAAGGTTATTAAATACCATCATTTGCATTAAAAAATACATCAACAACTTGCATTTATATTGAAATAAACAAATAAAAGACAGGTCATAGTAACTATGATAGAAGTCTTGCATAGCTTAAAAATGTTTTTTTAATTGAACGTGCCCTCAGAAACAATCGCAATAAATGTAAGATTTAATTTATATTTAATTTATTATTTAAATTTTTCTATTTTTTTATTCTTTTTCAATTTTTGAAATAAATTTTACCCTTTTTTATTTTCTATTTTTTTTCCTTTTTTTTTTTGTATAAAAAAATGTAATTTAATTTTGATTTTAGTTCAAAAGCCATCAACTTGTTTTTGCTTCTATTTGTGCCGTATATACACAATTATCAGAAAGTTCACTCCAATGTCATTGAGTTCTGCTTTTGACATTTTGTCCATCATTTTAACGTCTGTTTTCAGGTGTACAGTCACACCAACATGGGGCTGTAGATGGTTTACAGAGGGCGTGTCTAATATCATAGTGATTTTAATTGTGGTCCGTTTAGGGCCTCCCAGCTCTTGTGTTGCACGAGATCCAGCTGCTGAAGGACGTGCACCACACCGAGACCGAGGAGGAGAAGATCAGCTCCTCCAGTCTACGCTCTCGTCTGCTGGGAACTCTCATCTCTCCACCTAAGGTAAGGCTTTATAAAATCAATTTATTTATTTTGTAATCATTTTTTTTCCACCGTTTTTTTAGAAATATTTAATGAATCATTTCAGAAAATATTGGTTTTCAACTTCCGTGAGAAAACAAAAGAAATGATAATAATTAAACAAAAATGTATGTCAAAATAAAAGTGTAATCATAACCAGGTGTAAACTGCAATTAAAAAGATAAGTTGTACTGGCTCCTTTTTATTTATTTATAATATGCCATATAAAGATTTATGAGAGCAGCATGAATGTTACCCAATTTCCTCTCAGGGATCAATGTTTTCCTAAATCTGATCAGGTTTATTGATTAAGGTCATTTAATCTAGGCAAGATGTGTATTCGCAAGGCCAATACGTATTTTCCAATTTGAAAAAAATGGCAAAAATGACAACCTGCATCTGGATTTGTTGACAATTTTGTTCTTTTTACGAATGAAATTGAAAGTAATAATGCAGGAAAAACAGAAGAATGACCTTGACTTTAAATATGACCTTAATCAAAGGTCAAGGTCACACATTGAAAGGAAATGTTGTTCAATGGTACCAGTCTAAGCACTGGATCTCAATTTGTGGCCAAGTTATAGGGAAAAATTTATTTTTGTTGTTTTTTTTTTTTGGTGACGTCATGAACTTTGACCCCTACCAATATTTTTACTGGGAGGTCGTACAGCTTTAGTCCAACAAAATAAAATACTCCACTTCAGATGAGCTTTTCATAAATGTAACATTAAACTTGTGCAATAAATATTGGTAGAGATATGGAAAATTTAGTTTTTTGACACTTGGCGTGACCCTGACCACGACATTTTGGCTCCAAAAAAGGTCGACTGCACATCATTGACATTACCTCCATGAGATGACATACGTGTGATTAATAACCTAGGAGGAGTTCCAGGACAAAGAAGTTGTGGAAGAAAAATAATAACTCCTAGGAGAACAATGTATTTGGCAATTTTCAAGGGGACTCTACAAACCATAACATCGGTGGTCTCGTCCACAACAACGGTTCCCGGAAACATTTCCCCCAGACAAATGTCTTTTGCACGTTGGTTGCTTTTATTCACATTATTTCACTTTCTATGTTTAACAGTGGATTCTGTTTTTATTGGTCTATTTCATCCACGATACCGTTAAGGTGGAAATTATAATTATAGGGCCGTGCTAAGGTAGCTCCCCTCAGATAAAGTCGTCCATCTCCCATACCTTCATCAGCGATATGTTGTGTATATTAGGACTCCTCCCACCTCCCTCCCCTTCCTTACGTCATTGGCCTGGCCGGAGGCAGCGGTAGCGGGAAAAGCTCCATCGCTCATCAGCTGGAGGCTCTGGGCGCACTTCGGATCGATTGTGATATACTGGGACATGAGGTTTACCAGCCTGGAGCAGCAGCCTATCACAGAGTGCTTGAAGAATTTGGCACAGGTGAGGAAAACAGAAAAAACACCTGAGTACGGCTGGGGCGGGGCTACACTGTTTGATTTTTATCAATCGTACTCAGCTCCAGCTCAAACTGTGCCACTGTCTGAATGTTCTCAGCTCACGATTCCTGTTAAAATTATTTTTAGTTTTACAATTTTAGTCGACTAAATCAATAACAGATCTGCTAGACAATTTTTTACCGCTGGTATAGGAAACGAAGTAAACCTACTGTAGTTATTGTTTGTAAATGTAATATATAAAATACAAATTTAACTTTACTGTTAACTAAATACTGTTTCTTTCCACTTATTTATGAAATAAGATTCTTTAAAATGTGTGTCATCACTCATTCACCATCATTATGATCTATAGATGTTGTTTCATAGAATTCTGAGCAAAATGTTGTTGTTGGACTAACGGGGGTACTTGGATTCAGAAATAAGAGAAAGGGGGATTTGAGCCAAAAAAAGTTTAGGAACCACTGCACTACATCATGTATACTACACCATGTGTTCTACATCATGCATGACACAATTTAGCTGAGACTCCCAAAAATAGACACACGAGTGAAAAATCGGCTCAAAATGGGCCAATAATCACACAGTGTATGCTCGACTCTACTGCTAATCACAATAAGGAAGGTATATTTGTGATCAATATTTCTCAAAGCTCAAACAGCTGCTGTCTATGAATGCTGAGTCAAAAAACAGCTTCTTTTTTTCAGATCTTCTAAATGAAAATAAAACCATTAACAGACGCGCCTTAGGAAGAAAAGTCTTTGGAAACAAGGTGATTTGATTGTGTTTTTAAAACACATTAAACTCCATCATTGTCGTTCACAGACTTACAGTAATAAGTTTATTCCTGCAGGAACGATTAAAAGCCCTCACTGACATCGTTTGGCCTGAGATCGCTCTTCTGACCAGGAGCAGAATCCACTCAGCCATGGAGGAAGGTTTGTACGGGTCACACTAATAAACTACAAGCCTGTTACTGGTACATTGGAGTTATTCATACTTGGAAGTTTGATTTTAGTCAATGAATGTTTCTAGTTCAGACACATGTAATAACAGACACTTTTTTAGCCAAAAGCCACGTTATGGACAAATGGACACCAGACATTTTGGCGTCTGCAATGATTATCAAAACGAATGAATAATTTGACAGAATGTTAAATAGTGATGAAGCGTTTTTGGTTATTATGATTTCTTGCTTTGTGCAGGTAAACAGGTGTGTGTGGTGGACGCAGCAGTTCTCCTAGAGGCTGGATGGACAGATTTTGTCCATGAGGTCTGGGTGACCATCATTCCTGAGGAAGAGGTATAATGTTTGTACCGCAGCACTTAATTGGTGTACATACTGAGTTTTTATATATATTAGGGCCGGGAAAATTAGCGCGTTAACGATTTGCGTACATTTTCTCAAATTAACGCGTTAAAATTAATTGACGCATCGATTATTGTTACCACCGCTCCTTCACTCGACGCAGTACGATGATGAACTCCACAGAGCAAAGGAAGTAAGAACCCACATAGACACCCAGTGCACCGTTTTCTCACAGAAGAAGAAGACGTACTTCTGTTTCCTGTAGCTAACGCTGCTACAGCCTGAGCTAGCATTGGAAAACTGAAAACACACACTTAACACTTCCTTAATCTACGAGCGACGCGTCTGGGTTCAGCGGCGGCGGTGTCAGGTTTGCTAGTTTAACCAAACCTATTTCTTTTGTGAAAGAGAAATAGGTTTGGTTAAACTAGCAAAGCTCACAGGACTACCGTAATAGGCTAACAGCAGATATTGTTCAACATTTGAAAGCTGCTAAACTAATGCACAGATCAAATACATCTCAGAAGAAGTACAGGACGAACAGGTTTGAGAATTTTTTAAGAACCCCAGAAGACATGTGGTTATTTTGTTTACAGAGGGTTTTGTACTGCCAAAATAATCCAGTCTTTGCATGAATTTACATTGGAACCAATGATGTTCTACTGCTGTTGTGAAAAATCACTGTACATTATTTACATTACATCATTGCATTTCTGACAAAATTTTCGATAAGCTAATTGTTCCAGTTTTACAGCTGAGGTTCTAATTTTCTGTTCATCCGTTTACATTATAGAATAGTACAATGTTGCAAAAACAATGTTTTTAATCACAAGAAATTTGTCATAAGCTTTGTTTTTTAAAGACGTATTAAGTTATTATTTGTTGCACCTCAGAGTTAAGCACTTTCTACGCAAATATTTAGTTAAAATAAACCTTTTTTTTCCATTTTTGCATGTTTATTAGAAGCTGATGATGCAATAAACTGCGATTAATTGCTGGTATTTTCTTAACACGATTCGTGATCAAAAATTTCAGATTTGCGATTATATAGTTGTTTTTTTAATCGATCCCCGATATATATATATATATATATATATATATATATATATATATAGTTATATTTTTGTTGTCATTTAAAATCCCCTTTATTGATGAATTTTAAATTCATTTTGATATCAAGAATTTCTGGTGACCCGAAAGACATTTTTTTTCTAGAATGATTTTTTTAATCATGTTTGATTTACTGTATTACATATACAGAGTAGCCAGGATAAGAGACAAGTTGTGCCACCTGAGGTATTTCTTTAACTGCATTTTATCATTATTAATAACTAGTTTTGATGATTAATATCTCAAATGTAGCCACATATTTACCACCAGAGGGCGACAAAGCTCTGACACAGCTGGTTATAGTTGTTTTTCCTGTGCTCTCTCAGGCTGTGTCGAGGATAACAGAGAGAGATGGCGTGACCACAGAAGATGCCCTGCGTCGACTGCAGAGTCAGTGGCCAAACGCCAAGCAGGTGGAGCACGCTAACGTTGTGTTAAGCACGCTGTGGGAACCGGAGATCACACGGAAACAAGTCAGTCCAACAACACTGGGTTCACATCAATTTATATCCTAAACGCTTTTTAATTGCATTGGTTTTTTATCTGCATTTTTTAGGTTCTAATTCTGCCTGTCTTTTTTTTTTTTACAGGTTCTAAAAGCTTGGAATCTTCTACAGAAGAGAATTCAGCAGAAGGAGGAGGGACGATAGGATTGTTCATTGATCATTTCTGACCTCGACTCAGTGCCTTATTCAGATTTTATGGCTTGTTCAAGTCTGATGGTTTCCAACTGTACAAAAGATACTTGATAAAATAGTCGTAGATTATAATGCTGAAATTTATTTTTGGGGTCAAAGTTTCAACAAATGTTCATCTTTGGCTAAAAATACCAGTAAACACTGACATTGTTTGAATGTAAAGCTGAGAATTAATAGAAAAGTGTTTTGGTTTTTTAGTTCCAAGCATGTAATGCAGCATTCCTCTAAATCTAGGTTTAACACCTTCATACTGTCTCCACACAGGTACAATTGTAATGTTCTGCATAACATTTAAAATTAAGATATTTCATCCATTGATGAAATTGTTACATTCTTTGATTTTCTTCCACATATCAGAAAGTAAATCTATGGCCAAATATAATTATACCAATAAGATGTTGTCACTGTTTGCATTGATTTCATGTTAAACCAATACATGAATCATATCATTTTCAATGTTCACGTTTCTTTAACAGTTGTAAATCATTCACAGAGTTGGATTTTTCAGTTAGAGAAATAAAACTTTTACACCTTGATATTTTTGTATATACATGTTACTACTGGGTGGATATGTTGCCACTCAGCTTCTACATTGGTTGAACATTTTTCATCAAAAACTTAAATATTTGTCTTTAGTTGCAATTGGCAAAAGTCCTAATATGTTACATTTTCTCTTATTTTAATACAACACAGGACTGATATTTCCATGATGTTTTTAATTTAAAAAAAAAAAAAAAAATTCTGGTCATATTAAAGGCACTCTAACTTTTGGCCACTAGGGGCGCTAGACCAGTAACTTATGTCAAACAAACCTAGTGGCCACGAGCGGCGCAGCACTGTCACAAAAAATCAGTCGGGCCAGCCTCCCTTGTCTTTTCGTTGTGTAACTTCGGGATAAAGATTGGCTCAAAGGGCTGGGTCGGTCGGGCTAGGGTGTTGAGCGGGGCTGGACGAGCAGCCGCTGCCCTCCTCCGGAGGCCCGGCGCTCCCCTAAACTCCCTGGTACTCGGCGTGGGCAGGGCAGTGTCCGGGCCTCAGCCGCATCTTTTTAGCCTCCTCAGAAGCAGTTTTAAACATTTTGCTTTCCTCGGCCATGACCAGGAGTTGAAAATACTAGCAAACGCCTTTTAGCCCAATGAGTATACCAGAGCCTGTGGTCACTGACTACTGTACAGTGATACTTTCTCGTGGCATTCTTCAAGTCACATGACCTGGTGAAAGACTGTCCGTATCTCTAAACTTTAAGAGGGAAGCCCCGCTCAGAGCATTGATACTGTCAGCGCTGTTTATTGGCCTGAGGAATCATTTCGTGTGACTTTAAGAACATTAAAGCACTTGAAATACCATTTTCTATTCATAACTTCTGGATGTAGATTCAGGATTTTTTCAAAGCATGTTGAAAATACTTTATTTCAATGTGCAAAAATGTACAGTAAAGTGATTTTTATGATAAATAAGCGTAGCCATGATTATATTACTTGGTGCATCAGTGACTGGTGTTGGGCACACAACAATTCAGAGTGCGAACACTTCGCCGTGACATATAAGAAGCTGTGAAGGCTGACAACATGGCATTCTTACTTTCAAAAAGTGTAAATACAGATTTTTTGTTTTTGTGCTGGTGAATAATTTGCACCAGCAAAGTAAAAATCTGGATAAGTCAGTTTCCAAAACAAGGAAAATTGCAGCTCCATTGTCCATTTGTAGCTATAGGCAGATGTCTTCAAAGTGCCACTTTGAGTTTGGCGGAACACGTCGCTTCTCCAAGCTCGTTTGTGGCCCTGCACACATAAACCCCCGAGTCAGCAGGCTTCAGATCAGACAGCACCAGAGAGCAGAGTCCGTCTTCCTGCTGCTCCATAGTTATTCTGCTTGACTTGTACACAGGCTTCTCATTCTGGAGCCACTTCACCTCTGGCTGAGGGTAACCTGTGGGTGACACAAATATTACTGTTAGTAAGACGATGGACTGTTTCATTCCTGATGTTCATTTTTCACTGTCAACAACGTCAGACACATTTATCGTAATTTTAATCAGATACCTCATTAAATTGAGCAGAAAGATCCCATTTGTTCGATTAAATGCTCCTATACTTATTTACTAGGGATGTAACGATTCACTCAACTCCTGATACGATTCAATTCACGATTTATTAGAAAATACTGTATTATTTTCCTTTTATTTTTCATTGTCAAAAGAATCCCTTGATAAACTATTCAAAACAATGTAATTTAACTAAAAATAAATCTTGAATGAAATAAAGAAAGGAATACTACAAATGAAGACGAAGCCTATTAATTTAAATTCTGGTTCTATAGTAAACAATGCAAAACTGCATAATAGTTCTTTTTCTTTTTAAAAGTGCAACTGAAAATGTATTTTGTGCTTTAACAATTGGACTTAAAAACAGTCATTGCACTAATTTACGTCAGATGTTTGTTTGGACCAGCAGAGGGCTCTGGTAACCCAGTGGTTGGTTGGCATGCGGCTAATCTAGCAGTGAAGAGATGCTATGCTAGCAGACAGAGCTAATAGAAAAACGTGACTTTTACAGATATTCATGTAATATTACAGATATTCTTTCGGTGCTTAAGGGGTAAGGAATCATTAACATGTTTAAGAGTAGAAGGCGGCCAGAAAGAAAGTAGTAGCAGATTCCGCCCGCCGCGTACACTGCTGGACAAGAGAAGGGATAAATATATAGCGCCCTCTGCTTTTTAAAAAAAGTACTGTGATTCAATTTTCAAAGTATCGCTGTCAATCGTGATACCATGAATCGATTTTTAACTGCCTTACGATTAATCGTTACGTCCCTATTATTTACTTTACTACTGTGAAGTATTTTGTGAAAATTCTCTGAAATTATGAAGTGTTTGATCTGGTCATTCAATATGACTGTGCCATCAAAACATTTGCCGTACATTACTGATAAGGAATTTGTGTAGGGCACTTTAAGTCAGCTATTAGTTCTCAGTGGGTTTATTCTGAATGAACCATTTTTGGTTTATCAGACGCAACGTGAGCTATTTTTGTGACGCAATTAATTTCTCCAGGCCAGTACTTCATCCTGGCATGTTTAAAACTTAAATATCTTCTTAGTTCCCATTGTAAATCAGCTTGTATATAGAAATACAAACTCAAGACTAAAAGTCAGTGCTGGAGCAGTTGGTCCCATGGGAAATTTCTTCTACTGAGGAAGCTTCCCGGTGGTAACGCTCCATCACAGCCACAAAGGTTGGGGCTTTGGGATTGTGTGGTATTGGCTTGCAGAGTACGCACTCATTGAGCAGAAAGATGAAGCCCTGGGCAGTTCTACACACTTAAAATGCCAACATTTGGACACCAAGCAGGATTAAAACACTTTAGGAAGCAGTGAGTGATCCTGATGTTTGGGTTATTGTGTCATGTTGTCATCACTCAAAGCACGACAGATAGTTTCCTTGGCCCTGCTCGGATGTGATGTGACATTTACAGAGTGGATCACAGCTCCATACCATTGACGTGGCACGTTAGCTGTGCGGTTGCTCCTTCGGGGAGGGCGGCATCCTTCAGGGCCTGCAGGAAGCGCGGCTCGATCTGAAGCTGCTTGTCCAGTGCCTGGAGGGCCTCCTCTGCCTCGTGGCTCCACCCTGGCTCTGGATTATGAAGAGGAAAACAAGGGCTTCACTGATCACACACGGGGCAAACATGAAGTGACAAACTGAAACTGAGTCATTTTCTACAGTATATGCATGTGGTTATATGGGACACAGAAGGCTAGTGTGTTGGTCTCACCCTCTGAGGAGCTGCCAGGAGAGTTGGGTCTGCTGGATAGATTAGCCATCCGCTGAAGGGCCAGAACAGCCTTGCCAGTTTTCTACAAGTTTGAAGAAAAGAAGGAAGCTTTATGAGAGAACAGACAGTTTATCAGAAAGAAAACATGTTTCCTTCATTACCTTCCACTTCCGCTTGGCCAGGAAACGCTTCATCTTCATCTTATTGAGAGACTTGGTGGGTCTGCGGCTCAGCGGGGTGAAGGAGACCATCCATGGGTGACTGAGGGCCTCTCTACATGACAACCTACCACTAGAGTTAAAGTGGATAAGGAAATACAAAGTCTTTAAAATCCATGTAAAGCAGAAATAAGTGTGTGTTATAAGTTTCACATCACAGAAACATGCGTCATTGACAAACTGAGCCAAATTTGAAAGATGAAAAAAAAAAATTGCTAAGTATATAAAATTAGGTCTCAAAATCATGGAAAAGGACGCAATCTACAGTAACAATGGAAGCTAGCAGCGTCATTGGACGGACCCCCATATTTGCTTCATAGCGAGCAAATAGCGCCTCCAACCAGACTCCCTTTCTTTTCATTACCTATGGAGGACCCCAGTAAAATTCATGCTCTACACCTTCTGTGAAAGCGGAAAAGCCGTCAAAACGCTTGACGCAGGCGTTACTGTATTCAGCAGGTTAACCAGCGACACATCCAACTGTGAGTTTCAGCATTTTCTTTAGGATTGGCGCCAAAACTTTCCTGGTCTCAGTAAAAAAAAAACAAAAAACTGACCGTGTCGTAGAACCATGCTGAAATGGGTTTAAAGACAAGTGTTCGTGTTGACGGCCTGACATCATTGACGAGGCTTTCGCGCCTGCGCGTCACACAAAACATTCGCGAGAGTTCAATATTCCGTAGGAGACATGATTGGTTAGCTGACTGGTTAGCTAGCTGCAAACTGTCATAAGAGATGCTATCCGGGACTCGAGAGCGAGTTGAAAACCACCGAAGCTAAAGCTCAGAATGTGTTTATACGCTTCAGCAGCAGGGTCGGGTTTATGCTAATGAGGACTTCGTTACGTAACGCGGTTATGATTTCTGACCCGCCCATTAAAACCTGAAGACAGAAATTCGAAACGGTGAAGCCTAGCTCCACAAATAAATTCAAAATGGTTAAATGTGTTTTTAAGGAAACACATTTATGACCCATTTAATACGTTTAGAAGAAAATGGCTGAATTTGTTTAGACAGTCAAACATTTATGGCACCTTTTATTCATGTAAATGATTGTAACAACACTCAACCCCTTGAACTTGATGTGGAAGCGTTGCATGTAAAAAACAAACCTCATGTCCTTCTTCAGTAAAGAACTGATGAAGTCTTTCGCCTGCTCAGAGATGTCCTCAAAACTTTCTGGGTCAAACTCATAGCGGGCAGCGGTCACAAAGGCAAACGTCTCCGCATCGTTGTTTCCCTGGAAAGGAGATTCACCGCTGAGCCTACAGAGGAAACGGTAAAGTTCTCCTTAGGAACGTCTTCAACACAGATTCATCTGAAGTTTTACATAAAACCTCATTCAGTCATTCTATACCACAGCGAGACATCTCGCTCAGTGGGTCGTGAGTCAAGTTTACACAGCAGGGGGCGTCATACCGAGATTTGTAGCTTCATCCACATCTTCTCAATAATGTTTCAAAATATTGAGTGCATCTTAGAAATTCACTGTTTTTTGTAGAGTATTGGTATGTATTTATTGTATTAGTTTTTGACATTATGAACAGTGGACTAAACCAAAGACAACTCTAAAGATTTCTAGCCTTAATTTACAAAAACATGCGACCACGTGGCAGTTTGCGTTTTATTATCCGATTGGGAAAATTTTTACTTTTGAGAAACAGACAGGAGGCTTTTAACTGGATCTGGGGGATTGATTTGCGGATAACCCCCTGAATTTTAAAAAAATTACATAACGAACATAGACGAGCATGTCCAGCTTTATTTGTCTTACCATTGGCACATCTCACACCAGTGGTTCTCAAACTAATTTACCTCAAGTACCCTTTTATTTCTGAATCCACGTACCCCCTTTTGTCAGATTACAAAGTTTTCTTTTTGAAAACAACTATAGAGCATTGATAACACATTTTAAAGAATCTTATTTTGTAAATAAGTGTTTAATATTTAATGCAGAAGTTCCCAACCTTTTTTGAATCATGACCTCATTTTGATTTTAAAAATTTCTGGTGACCCCAAAGAAATTAGTTTCTGATCATGTTTGAGCTCAGATGTTTTTTTTTACTGCATTTTAGTTGAAATAGATTTATTGAAAGTATAGAAATACAGTTTAAGATTGTGTCATTTTAATTTAAAAAAAAAAGTAAAAAAATGTTTTTTCAGAAATTTCAGGCGACCTCTTTAACTCAACATGACCCCACATGGGGTCCCAACCCCAAGGTTGGAAAACCACTGATTTAGTGCTTCCTGAATAGATTTCTATAGTTTTTAAATCATTTCCGGTCATACCACGCCTGGTGTTGGACCGAGACATGACAATTTATTTCTCCCTCTTAAATAGAGGGAGAAATCCTTCTGTAGAGCCATCACGTACCCCCAGTTGAGAAACGAGATGGCTGCATTATGTGGGACTGGGTCATACATTTCAGCGCATCAGTCCGGTGGCACCCTTTGTGTGGCCCTTGTAAGAGTAACTAAGCTGCTGCCATGAAACTCTGCCTGAATAAACCAGCCACTGAGAATTAACGCTACCGCGGCATTAACTGAACCCATCAACAGCACATACAAGATGTAGCAGATCACTCCGATGCTCCACATGTCCGTTTCCAGACCCACAGGCTCGTAGTTGATCACCTCCGGGGCCACAAACTCCGGCGTGCCATGCATCACCATCAGCGGCTTGTCCTCCTCTGAAAAACAAATATTGATTTTTAAAAGCTTTGTACCTGTTTGGTTTCCGTCTATTTACAGTCATCTGTAAATAGATCACACAGCTGCATTCAGTGCGTCGCATTTTCTACACGAGTTAGCCTCCCATGCTGCGCTCCTTTTACTGAGTGGAGGTTGTTATCTATTTAAAGAGATGCAATGATGTAACAGGGATCACAGCCCTAAAGGCATTTAGAAGCCCCCTGTTGGTATCTTTGGCCCACATCACAGCGGGTTCTCCTGCAATGACCTTTAAGAAAATATGTTGGATGCTAAACTACATTTTGATCGTGTTACACTTTTTTTGGGATCAAATTGGCTGAAAACACATGGAGAATAAAGGCATTTAACTCCCAGTTGACCAATATTGTGACTCACCTAATTCACGAGCCAGACCAAAGTCAATGATCTTGATGCGCGTACCAGTTGTATCCACACATACAATGTTCTCTGGTTTAAGGTCCAGGTGGATGATGTTCTGCTTGTGAACATACTGCATTCCCTCCAGGATCTGCTGCATGTAGCGTGCACTGGTGGGCTCCGTGTGCTCAAAGTTGTCATCAACAATTCGTTCAAAGAGCTCCCCACCTGCAATACTGGTGAACAGCAGCTCATTGAGGAGCATGGAGCTCATACAAGCATCACCACATAGCTATGGTAGTTCTACTTACTACTCCATGACCATGACCAGTTCAGGGCGAGTGTCGTATGCGGCCACACACTGAACAATTTTGGGGTGGTGAAGTTTGTTCATCAGTTCGATCTCTTCGCGTGCAGCAGTTTTCTCCTTAGACATCCGGCCTCGGTAGAACTTGCCTGCACACTCCTGGCCCGTCTCTTTGTGCGTCAAGCGGTACACCTCACCAAACTTTCCACTGGGAACAAACAAACCTATTACATACCTGACAAACCAATGTCTGCAAATATGATCTCCGTTTATCATATCAAAGAACTGTAATGCTTACAATCCCAGCTTCTCATGGACATCATAGTGGTCCCTGACTTTATTTTTAGTGTTAAGGCTCACAGTCACATAGGACTCGCACTCCTCTGTCTTTCCATCTGCAAACACAAATGGCAAATATTCAATCGTTCAACAACAAAAGCACACAAAGCACAAGATGCTGCCAAAAACTCACTTGAAGTCGCCATCTTAATGCTGTCAGACTCCTGACTTGGATCACTAATTCCTGCAGAGTTGTAAGCTTTGACACGAAAGCGGTACTGGCACAGAGGCTCCAGGCCCGAGCGAACGTGGTACGACGTGTTCTTACAGTGCCCTATTATCTCAGTCCAGCTGCCGGCCTTGTCCAGACCCTCCTGAATGACTTCCACGATGTAACCCAACACAGCCGTGCCCCCGTCGTAGCTGGGACCCGTCCAGGACAGAACAAGAGACTGGGTGGATAGCTTTGAGACCACCGGTGGGGATGCTGGTGGATGAGGGCGGTCTGAATAGATTTCAGATGGACAATATTTTTATATTTAGATGTACAGACACAAAGGAGTTTGTGTTTAAATATATAAGCCAATATAGTTTATAGAGCCTTAGGTAGATAATGAAAAATGACAAAGAAAAAAACTTGGAGAACAAAGGAGGTGATGAGATCTGTTAACTGAGTGTGTGGAATAAAATTATTGTCTATAGCTGGGTTTCCATTACAGAGTTACGCAAAATAGTGATATTTCCAAATGCAGAGAAACTATAATTGCGCTTTGAGCGTGTTTTTATTGAAGCTTGTTTTGGGCAGAAGCCTCGTAACTTATTTCATTGACTTGGGCTCAGAACATTCTCTATTCCTTTGTTGTTTCACATCTAACGTGGCAGTAATATTCAAGTCTAACGCTAAGAAACGTCTGGGTCTCCTCTTCCGCCTACACGTACCGTGTCATGTTTACGTGGAGAGAAGTGTTCACGTGACCATGTATGTCACATTCTGTGACGTATATTTGTTGAGAAAATGTTTCCATAGCGCTTTCGCGACACATTTTAATATCAAAACATCTGAAATTCCTCCTCATGAAAGCGTAAACATTTTTTAGCAATATTTTAGTGCTTTTTCAAAAACCACAATTCTCTGCTAATAGTTACATTTGATTGTAATAGTTGGGTTTTAACCCATAGAGGGCAGTCACTCTTAATTGTTTATGACAAAAACACCAAATTAAAATACTTTGGTTAAAATGTCAAAGATTGAACTATAGGATTAATCAAACAACGACTTCATAGCCAAATAATATTTGTTTTCAGCAGAAACAATGGTTTAGTTACTTTAAGTAAAATGTTGACTTAACGTAGGACAGGCTACAGGGCTTCCTGTGCTCTGCGTGCACCTCCTGGCAGTGGTGAGTTATGAAGAGAAACCAGACAAAGAAAAATCCGTCCAGCGGGAGAAACTACAGACACTCTTTTTCAGGAGAGTAACTGCACTATCCAAGGCATTTCTGACTTTTACAATCCAACATTTGTCCAGAAATAGTTTGTGCATGTACTTCTGATTGATCATTGGCCACGGTACATCAAAAGTCAGGTCTCACCGATGACACTGAGGGAAATCGTGTGCTGAGCAGAGCCGGTTCGGTTTCGTACGATGATGGTGTATAAACCCGTGTCTTCTGGAGACGCCTGAGAGATCTTCACCTCGCTGTAGGTTTTTGTACTGTTGACCGACGTCCTTGGCCTTCCTGTAACCACCTGACAAATTATAAGAGGGACGCGTGGTCCAATTTATGACTTTCTAATAAAATACATTAAAAAAATGGTGAAATAAAAAGTGGAAAGTAATATCAGCATAGCCACACCCACTAACATACACATTAACAAACATAGCATACACTAAATACATAATAAGGGTAGTGGGGGGAAAAAAAATCAATCAATTAATTGCAGTTTTTATTATTGACAATTATGAACCGAATTCTTAAATTTCCTACGTTCTATTTAATTTCAATTTTACTAATTGTATGCGAGTCCTAACTTGGACATTTTAATTTCACTATACAATATTGAAGATAGGGTGAGGTGAGCAGTCAAATAATTCATGTAATTGACAATTACAATTGGAAATGTACTTTTAAAAATCTGTTGCTGTCATAATCATAATTAAATTGTAATTGAGTTCAGATAATTGACTTTGTCATTTTTCATGACAATTACAATTTAACGCTAAACTGTGGAACCATGTTACAGTTCTATACATATGTAGTTAATTATTCAAATGTGTTTCACATCAAGTTTTCCCACATTTTACAATTTATAAATGATTATAAATCTAGGGGTATACTGACATTAAAAAAAAGGCTTAAACGCCCACACAAAAAATATTAAAACCCATATTTTCATTGATTAGGAAGCCTAACGTAACCAATAGATAGGAAATAAATTAAGATGATAGATATTTGTTTTTAATGTATTTTACAGCTGATTTAGGACCTGTTAGCATTAGAGATGCTAACAGAAAGCTAACACAAGAGGAAAGTTAACTTTTAGGGTATTAGGTTATTTCAGGCTCAGTAATTGTGATTAATTGTAATTGACTTTGAGGATATAAAATAATTGTAATTTTATTGGAAAAAATGCTGGTCACTGTAATTGAATTATGATTGAAACTGAAAAATGTAATTGACCCCAACCCTGAATGGAAGACTAATAACTGAATTGATAATCGATTTTAAATTTGGATGATTAACCATCTCTAATGTATAAATGTGGTTTTATTCCAGATATTAGTCAAATAAAAACATGAATATGATCTTTATAATAATGAGTCTGATATTAC
Source organism: Gouania willdenowi (assembly GCF_900634775.1). Classification (NCBI taxonomy): domain Eukaryota; kingdom Metazoa; phylum Chordata; class Actinopteri; order Blenniiformes; family Gobiesocidae; genus Gouania; species Gouania willdenowi. The sequence continues at coordinate 1,712,092 of NC_041062.1, read as the reverse complement.
CTTGTCTCTGTTGAATATCCAGCAGCAGACCACTGGGACAGAGCTGCTCCTGAACTCACAGTGAAGCTGGACCTTCTCTCCCACTTGGACCTCCACCTGCTCTGGTGGATCCAGTAGCTCCACAGGAGGTCCTGAAGGAGCACAGCGAGCTTACTTTCAACACAAACGCTAAGAAAATACTCAACGTCAACCAATAATTATGAAATATCTGTTTCCTGCGTGTTCACTTCAGCATTTTCACCTTTGGAGGAAAGTATTTGAGCTCCGAGCAGGAAGTTGGTGTGTGAGCAGATTTAACAAAGTTTAACAGGTGTGTTCAATTACCTGCAGAATTCAGTGATGAGGGAGCCAATCATATTGCAGCAGTCAAGTTTGGTTGTACTGACACAAATTTAATTAAAAGTGGTTTTAAAACCTTTTCTCATATATTACATGAATTGTTTTTGTTCAGATTTTCTAAGCAGAATTTAAGCTTTTATATCTGTTTTGTAAAAACACTAGGACAGGTTTGGATTTATATTTTTGTTTTCTAGTTTTCCAAAACTATTTAAATTTCTACGTACTGTATGTAATGGAACTCATCGAGCAGTTGTAGATTTCTAAATTTGGTCAAATCCAAATGTACAATCAGTCAAAATTAAATAAAAGTAAAAAAATATAGAAAACAACAACAAAAAATACAAGAAATGAGGTAATAAATACACAAAATAACCAGAAGTGATGCAAAAACGCCTCAAAAAACACACAAAACAACCACAAATTGAGAAATAATATGCAAAACAACAACAAAATCACACACAATGACTCCAAAAATACATAAAACAACAATTTAAAAAACCACAAACCCTTTGTTCTGTCTCGTGTTGATGCATAGATATGTCGTTATTTTAAATATTGACATGAATGTTGATAAAGTGGCCCTCGGATCGATCACATTTCTGTTTTAAATGTATCTGGTAAAATCAGCACTATTGGAAAAGGATTGGATTAGACGTGTGTGTGTGTGTGTGTGTGTGTGGGTGTGTGTGTGTGTGTGTGTGAGGTTGCTGCTGCAGAAGATTTAGTTGCATTAAAAACAATTTCATTTTTATATTGTGCCAAAGTAACGGATTATCTGGGAATTATGCCTAAATCTACACGACTATTCCTGGTTCATATAATAAAGTTAGAGCTCTTTTTTTCTTATTTGTTTCTTTACAGTTTTATTTTTTATTTTAGTCATTTATTTATATATTATTTATTTATATTTTTGGTTAGATTACCACGAGGCAGTTGAAATGCTTTACACTGTGATATTAAACAGAGATGTCCTTGTTGTTGTCAGATAATGACAATAATCTGAATTTAATCCATTATTCCTGTGACAACTGATTGTGAGGCTTAGTGAGATTTACTCCTTTACCTTTGTTCACCTCTGTTACATGTTGACTCCTCACTTTTGAAGCTGAGGATAATTCCGGCTGGTCACGTGACTCGGCTTTGGATGTGACCTCAGTCTGCAGCTCATTGTCATCATTGGTTTTGGGAAAAGCCTTTGTTCCACCTTCAATGTAAACACACTGAGTCAGGTTTACGGCACCAGTGCGACTCATTTGCAGTGAATTTAATGATGATTATGGCTCATTGTCAGCTTGTTTATGAGTCTTTAACCTTTGACGTGTAACACAGCACTGCTGGAGAGTTCTCCTGCTGGGTTCTCAGCAGTGCAGGTGTAGATCCCAGCATCTCCACTGGAACACTGAGTCAGAGTCACGCTGGCAATCTGGTTTTTAAACACACTTTTCCTTGAATGCAATTTCTCACCTAACAAAGAACAGAGAAATGTGTGTGTTATTGCTTTTCTGTGATCAGGAAATCATGGTTGATGCAAAATATCAGTGGTTCTCAAACTTTTTGGGCTCTAGTCCCCCCTTTCTCCTATTTCTGAATCCACGTAACCCCTTTTGTCCGACTACAACATTTTGCTTAGAAAACTATTTACTATTTAAAAACAACTATTGGTCATAATGATGGAATGAACGAGTGATAACATTTTTTGGGTTTTTTTCCTACAATAAGTTTTTGATCATGTTTGAGCTCAGATGTTTTTGGGTTTGTTTTTTTTTACTGCATTTGAGTTTAACTAGATTTAGTGAAAGGATAGAAATACAGTTGTTAAAGATTGTGTCATTTTAATTTAAAAAAAAAGAATACAAATTTAAAAAACCTCTGAAATTTCAGACGACCTCATTTAAACTCCAGACGACCCCACATTAGGTCCCGACACCAAGGTTGAAAAACACTGATTTAGTGGCTCCTGAATAGATTTATTTCTATAGTTTTTATAATTTCCGGTCATCTCAGACCTGGTGTGGGACCAACACTGAAATGTGTTTGTTATTTTATCTCTCTCTCTCTCTCTTTCTCTCTCTCCCTCAAGTACCCCCTGTAGTGCCATCGCGTACCCCTAGAGGTACACGTACCCCCATTTGAGAAACACTGCAATATATGATTGATTGAGCTAGAAACAAAGTTTTTTTGCAATGGGAAATTTCACGACTTTAAAAACTCATGGATTTAGATTTATTTGTAATGTTTCATCTTGAATACTAACAGTTCTCTGGCTGATTGACGACATCACTAACATTCGACATCAAAAACATAAATATGTACAAATACGGAATGTTTGACTTGACTTTTTTAGCTTTCCAGAGCAGAAACGAACCTTAACCTGGGTGTGAGTTAGTGTCTGTGTCTGTGTCTCTGCTTTGCGTCTTGACCTTACATGTAAAACATTTCGGTGTACGGTTACTCCCACAATGTTAAATGTGTTTTGTTTTTTTTGTTTTTAAACAATTGAGCCACTTCCACTTCTTACGTTGCTCGCACAATTCATCTAACACTCTCTTTTCAGACATTGCACCAATTGTAGCTACTTCAACACTGACACAATCACCTGGTTTCATGTGTTTTTTTCTGTGTAACTCTTGCTTACAAAATGCTGTCCTCGTTTACAGTTAATATCAACACCATGGAACACTGACAGATGGAAGGAGTTGAATTCCATTATGGTTTATAATCCCCTGTAAGACTTTTGAGGACATATTGACATTCTTCTGCTTGCTTTCGTGTGTTGTAACCACGTACCATTGTGCTGCCAGGAAATGGCTAGAGGCTGACTTCCTGTGATAACACCTTGAAAAGTAGCATCACCACCAACACAGACTGTACAGTCTCTGAGTGGTTCTTTGAAGTGCGGTGCTTCCAGATGGTGAACTTCTGCACATCTGGCATCTGGATGGAGAGAAGACGATTCATTGAGGATTTTTTAATATTGCCTCAAAATATTATCAACGTTAAAGCGCAGAATCTGTATTTTTGTCTAATTTAGATGTTATGTTACTGTTTTTCCTACACTATACAGTCCACCTGCAGGGGTTATGGAGATACTGGGCTCTAAGTTCTCCCACATGTGGTGGGAAATGTCTGTTTGCACACATGATGGTGCTGGAATGTCCAGTAGGGTTGGTTAATGAGTGGTCTCCTGTGGGTAGTGGTATGCCATCAGTGTTTGTTTGTGTGTGTGCGTGTGTGTGTGTGTGTGTGTGTGTGTGTGTGTGTGTGTGTGTGTGTGTGTGTGTGTGTGTGTGTGTGTGTGTGTGTGTGTGTGTGTGTGTGTGTGTGTGTGTGTGTGTGTGTGTGTGTGTGTGTGTGTGTGTGTGTGTGTGTGTGTGTGTGTGATGTCTTCTGTTGGAAAAGGCCATAAAAAGTTGTAAAATAACACTACGTTTGAGGTTTATGCATAGACTGTTTAAAAGATGGACGGGACAAACTCCCCGGTGGAGTGAAGCTTTTACTTTTAGAGCTCCCTCTGCTGTGTGTTCAAGTGCTCATTTTTCTGTGAACTTTGTTTTAAATAAGTTATTTGAGGTTGAAAAATACGATTTTACGTCATAAATGACAATGATTGACAGTCTCGGATCTTGCGTAGCTCTCTTTGTGAATATCAGTTACGTCGTGAATAAAAGCAGAGACGACATTTAACTAGATATTAGAGTGTAAATATATGGTGGTTTTGTTCTAACCTCTATGATCTGAACAAGACATTGGTAGAATTTCCAGCGGGAAAGATACTTGTGTTATTGGCGTAGTTGGACTTGCGTAAGTCATCATGGCAGTACGCTAAATGGGTGGGGCATGTTGCCAAGGCTCCTCCCACCAAACCCTACTGTGCAGACTCACGCCCACTGTGTTTATGTACCACCTTAAGTGCTGAGTCAACACATTTCCTGTATAATTGTGACAAATGTACCAAGTTTTGGATATTTTTCAATTTGAGACCCAACAGATTTCAGCTTTCCTGGTTTCTATGTTGGTCTTTGTGGAGGTTTTGGTGTGAATGGTTAAGAAAAAGGTTCAGATGTAGAAAATGTCATTAAATCATCTTTGCTTATGGCGTTAAACTAATATATATTCCACTTTCAGACATCTTACTGGGTTTTTTTTTTACCTGTTGCAAATGAAGCTCCAAGTTTCTTGTCCCCCATTGAAGTCCTTCCAACAGTGTCAACTCCATTCTGTTGCTTCTCCTCACAACAGGGTCGACTTTTGGGCTTGAGGGCCAGCCGGAACGTGGAAACAAAAGTGTTTGATTTCCTACCATCGTTATCCATTCTCGAGCTGAAGCCGTCACTCAATGAGTCCGTCACTCTTCCTCTTCTCTCCTCGAGGTCGTAGTTTGGTTTTTTTCGTCTCAGTTAATAACACGGGTGTAAAGCTGATGTGTTGCTGTTGCACACCCTCCCTCCAGCCTGCACTCACACATCTTTGGATGCTTACAGGAGGAGCTTTAGTCCTGGGTTTTGCCTCTGCAATCACAGCCCCCCACTCTGTGCACACATTACACAGGAAACACGACTGCTTTATCAGGCCGGATGATTAAAAACCCACATGTCCAGCCCCCTTCTCCCCCCTCTGTACACTGAACAACAGCAAGGGACAGAAAACAAAAAAGAGAGAGGGGAAAATGTGTGGGTGAGAGAGAAACCATCAAGCTGAAGAGAAGCAGAAGCCTCAATGTTAGTGAAAAGTTGACGAAACCTTAATTAAAAAGCATTATTACCTCATTAGGACTGCGTCTCCTCTCAGATTACCATTTGAACTCCCTCCGTTGGCCTAGTTTAGAGACATTTTGCTCCTTTAAAGCTCAGCCAACAGTGGAGTGAGCCACACAAAGGGCAGGAATCAAGAAGAGCCAGTAGGACGACTTTCTGTTTGCATCTCATTAGCTGTACGGCAAAAACGACTGAATGAAAATCTGTCGTGGAGAGACTCGTTTAAAAGTTAAGATTACAGCATTGGTGGTGGATCGTGTGACCACAATCAGGAAGTGTAAATGAGACACCTTCAGTGTAATGAGATAAAAATAGAAAAGACGTCTGGGTGTGTCTGCAGGTTGTACAGCAGCAACTGTCATTTGGAGCTACGTCGATCAGGATCAATGAATAATGTGTAAACACGTTTAATCTAAATCACTGTCAGATCCATTTAATCCAAACGTTTCCTCACAATGTTCACACAAACCTTAACTTAACATTTTTTTTTACACATTTTGTCCTGATTTACGATGATTTATCCAACTGTGCATATGTTCTCAACAGTTCTAGATCAAAGACAAGTCTGTTTATGCTCAAGTCCCATTAAAGATAATCCCTCACAGATCTGTGTTATTCTTGATGTTGCTGACAGTAAAGTATGTCCGTAATCCCATTTTGTGCCAGTAAATAAAAGAAGTGCCAAATGTATTGCTTTGTGTATTTATATAATAATTATAGAGCATAAGTTCTGTTTTTTTCACTATTATTCATGTTAATATTCATTTTAATTTCTACTGTCTGCTCTTGTATTCTGCTGCTGAAAAAGTGAATTTCACCTCTGGGAATCAATTTTATTCTATTATATTATTAGAATATTAATAGTGTATGATTAATTCTGAATCCTTGGTGATTAAAAGCAAATAAACAATAGGTGTTGTTTTTGAAATGTCGTTTACTCAATGCCAGATACCACAGCACACATGTTTTCACTTATTTATAACAAATTAAAATATACTTTATTCCTCCGTTAGGAACTTCAGATGAGAGAGCCAGTGCAGCAACAATAAAACACACAACCAATAAAATAAGTTTCCTAATAAAGAAAAAAACAATAATAATTATAATTATAATTATAATAATAATACATTTTATTTGAAATTCAGCACTTTTCAGGTCACCCAAGGTCACTAAAACCACAACAGCATAGTATAAAACCACAATATAATTTAAGCTGAAACAGTATAAAATCAACAAATAAATCCCGTACATGCAGATACGGATAGACTTATCTTTATGTATTTTAAATTAGCTTAGCATTGTTTTGTTTTTCTTTTTCTTTGACGATTAGTGACCAAAATCATTGTCCCACAGAACTACAACAGTAAGAAATATTTTAGATCTCTGGTCTCAGACAAACACTCTTCACTCTAAGCGTAAAGACTGTAAGGAAGCAGTTATGTGTGAGTGAAACCACATGTTGGAGGGACGTCATTTACTTTAAACCACAAACAAATCCCTCCTGCTAAAAGCACGTTGATGGATGAAGGAGGCCTTGGAAAGGCTAAAGTGTTTACGGTCCGTCACAGAAAGCAGCAACAGCAAAGCCAAGGCCAGAAGACTCACGTCTGAGGCTTGAGCCAAAAGAAGGATTATTAAAAGGTCACTGATGGGTATTGTTAGACTGAATGTAAAATACAAGCTGAAAACATGCTTTCCTCATGTACACATACAAGCGACATCTGCATGGTTTTTTAAATTAAACTTCTTTTTTTTACGCTTTCCTGAATCCACTAGTGCAGTGTTTCTCAAATAGGGGTACGCAACGGCACCACAGGGGGTACGCAACAGAGCCAGAGGGGAAAATTAACAAATAAAAGCATTAGAAATATTGGATTTCATGTTTATTTTTAGTTAAGACTTACATTGGCGCCAGCAACACACAAAACGACAACAGAGACACACTAAATGAGAGAAAAACACACAAAATCACCACAAAATAAGCTAAATAACAGAGAAACAACCAAAAACACACACACTGAGGGAGAATAATTCAAATAATACCAACAACTCACAAAAACGACGACAAAATAAGAGAAAAATATTCTGGAAAAATTAAAAGAACAGACACAAAAATACATAAAATGACACAAAAAAACACTAAAACTGATGATAGAAATGATCTTGATTAGAACATGAACTGAAAATACAAAGGTCAGTGATGGTTCCACATCAGGACGGAGATTTCCAGAAATAATAAAAAACTATTTAGGGGTCACTAAATACTGCTTCTTTCCACTTATCTACGGAATAAGATTCTTTAAAATGTGTGTCATCACTCATTCACCATCATTATGATCTATAGATGTTGTTTCATAGAATTCTGAGCAAAATGTAGTTGTTGGACCAACGAAGGGACTTAGATTCAGAAATAAGAGAAAGAACTTAAATCCATCTGAGGCTCAGTCTGAGAATTGACTCGTTGGTTTTCAATTGTTTGGTTTCTGTGGGTTTAGAAATTTATCTTAGTTTCCTAACATTTTTTTTAAATTATTATTATTATTTTAATTGTTTTAAGTTAATGTAGTTTTTTCCTCAATGAGTTATTGTCTTTTATCAGTTAGTTTCTTCAGTTTGTAGAGAAAATATTCAAACATCACTCACGTTTTTATATTTCCCTCTCCATAAGACTTACATTTGGAAATGTTGAGTTATTTTTATTTTTATTTTTTTGACTTGTATTTACATTTAATATGATACGTGCCATGAGAGGAATGTGTTTTACTAAATCTTGGAAAACGACTGCAAAGCCTCATTAAAGATCATGAGCTTTGTCTAGAAAACGGTTAATGGAAGATTTAATAGATTGTTCCGTAGTTTATGAGCCACACATTCCAATGGATTTTAAGTACGTGATTCTGAGCACGTACTTTACTTTAGGTTCTTACGTTCCTCATGGAAATTTGTAAATTTGACTTGATATATAAAGCAGATATTTATCACCAAAGATGTTCCAAAGCACTTGTTTTTGTCTTTCTTTCTCTGTTTTGCAAACACTCAGTGCACATGACCATGACATCACCGTTAAAAAATGCCAACGACCACCACAGAGTATTGATCCTGGCAGTTGCCTCTGTTAGAAGAAAAGAAGAATCACTCTCAATATAAAATAATCCCATTTTTCCCTCTTTCAACATTATTCTGACAGAATTATGTAATGTTTGCATAGAAGTCAATTATGTTCGTATACACTATTACAGAGGTCTGCAACTATTATCACAGCAGGGCCACAAATATGTGTTTGTTTGATCAGAAGGTCACATGATCAACATTCATCTCAGCATTAAGAATAATGAGCGATCTGAGCATTAATACAGGAAAGAACAAAGAGTTTTTATAGTAATTTTGTGTGTTTTTCTCTCATTCTGTGTATGTTTGTTGTTGTCTTGTTTGTTGTGAGTCTTTTTGTGCATTTCTGTAGTCCTTTTGTGCATTTTTCCTGTAAAATATATGTTTTTTGGTGTCATATTGTGTATTTGTGCTCTCATTTTGCTTGTTTGTTAAGTACTATTGGTTTGCAGAGTCATTTTTTCTGTTTTTCTTGCCTTTTTGTGTACTTTTGATGTCATTTTCTGTAATTTTGTATATTTTTCTGTCATTTTGTGTAGTACTGTTGTCGTTTTGTGTTTTTTTCTCTTGTCTTTTACTGTATTTTCCTGCAATGTTGTAATTCTTTGTATTTTTTAATGTACTCAGGCTCTTATTTTGTCTATTTTTCTGTCATTTTGTGCATTTACTTTGGGGGCCACATAAAATTAGACCACATGTGGCCCCCGGGCCGCCAGTTGCCTATGTCCGGTGTACACTATTGCACCGGAGTCTCACAGCTACGCCCTTTTTCCTCGATAATGGTTCTTATCAAGCATTCAAGGTTTGTAACGGGAACTTCTGGGGAATTCAAAACAGGAAAAGCAGAAAAAGTGGGAAGTAAAATGTTCTCCATCGCTGCATGTGAAAAACTTCTCCAACTATGGTCAGGATTTGTTTCTATTCTGTTCTCATGAAATCCTCTAAAAGACACGCAGGATGACTGGTAATTGCTCGACATCCTGTTCCCACATGTGCAGTTAAAAAATAACAAAAAAAAAGCTCCATCGCTGCATGACATCAAAGCAAAAATGGCAGGAAAATATGAAGAACACATGATGAGGTGAAAGGTCGATGGATTCATGTTTCTACCTCATGTGGGTTAAACACTTAACGCTGCTGTGGTCTCTGGATGAAATCAACTGGATGACACGTAACTATGTTCTAAAACCAAGCAGAAATAACGTGACGTGAGGACATATGCGAACCCTGGTTGGCTGAAATCTCCAAAATGTGTGTTACGTGTGTTTAAAAACTAAAAATTAATATAGATTAGTATAACGACAAATGAGAATCATTCAGCTTTAGACTGATAATTTAAAATACATTAATGTGATGTGTTGCATATCGCTTTAAACTAATTTTATGCTATGTTGTGAATTAATGTTCGTTACTGTCATTACTGAGTTATATGAAATGTTTTAAATGTCCACTATTTGCACATTTCTTCCAAATTCTTAATATTTTAATTTTTTTCTCTGTGTCTTGTCTTATCTCATATATAAATCATAAAACCATATTTAAGATATAAATATTACAAGATATAAATTATGATAATAATTAAGAGTAATAAATAATTGCAATATGAATATAAAGTAAATTGTAATTAATTAATTGTAATAGATAGTGTTTAATTAATTAATAATAATAATAATAATAATAATAATAATAATAATAATAATAATAATAATAGTACAATTATTATATAGTTTAATTTATTGTATGAGGTGAATGAAATGTTTTAAGTGTTGCACATTTCTCTCCCTCTTCTTACTATTTTAATTTGTTTTCTTTGTCTTGTCTTATTCCATATATAAACTTACCATATATAATATATACATAAATTATTATAATAATTACAAGCAATAAAAAATTACAATAAATAACATTATTTTATTTTATTCACTTAATGTAATATATATTATTTTAATAATAGTAATTTCTCCACTGTGGGATAAAATAAAGGATAATGTAATTTAATCTAAAGTGTTCATTTTTAGCAGTTTTCCTCTCTTCTTACTATTTTTATTATCTCTTCTTGTTGTGTCGTGTCTTGTCTTATCTATTATATAAACTATAATCAGATTAAAATACATGTGTTTCTTCTGCTGAGGATAGAGAGAAAAACCGTACTGCACTTTAATACTTATAAGGCCACTTTGTAAAAAATCTGTTCAATTTCTTCTTTAAAGTTACTTCAATTAAACTGGATGTTCAATTTTGTTTATAATATATATTGTTATGTTTATAAACCTAAATGTATGAAATTGTCACTATGGAAACGTTGCACTGAATACATCATTCCATGCATTATTTAATAAATTCACAGTTAAAATGGAAGATTTCAATCATATTGTTTGTTATGAAAATATAAAAGAAAAATATAAAATAAGTGTCATTGTAAAAGTTGAATTTGCTCCTTTTTTTTGCTGCTATTTTGTCATTCTTGTTACGCTAACCTTTGTTTTATATTAATTTTGGAGTGATATTTCTACTGATATCTAACTGTCCTTGTGTAAATTCTGTAAATGTCACGAGACGGACTTTAAGTAAAGATGGAGACATGAATGATAATCGTGTCTCATTTTGTGTCCTCGAGGCGATAGAAAGTGATAATCCATAATGAGCAAAAAAACAACCTTTTGGACGAGTCTTTGAGGTGATCTGCTTTAGGTAACGTCCAACCTTCTGTCTGTTGGAGATTTGGAGACGTGGCTGGTGTGGTGTGCTGATAAACTTAATACATATTTACACTTTTTCTTACTTCATAATGAATCTAAAAATGAGGGGTTTTAATCTCTTTTTTAATGGTCAACATCTACATGAAAACTCATCATTGAGAGGGCTAAAACATATAGTTATATCTAAATAAGATGCCTCTGAATATTGAAAACAATATATTTTTGGATCTCTAATGGTTGTAGGGTGTAGGATAAGGTTTTGGTTCATGTAACCATTCAGGGTAAATTAATTCTAAAAACCTTTAAATGTAATACAATGACGTCTAGTCAAACTGATCCAAATTACCTCCTCAAAACTACAACTTTAAAACATTTTTTAAAACAAATATCATGTGTTTGTATTTATGTTACCTTTTCCTCGTCAACATTTTAATTAATGCAAATGCACATTCATAAGGACATGTTCATCAGCTATACTTACTTTTTAAAAAATGTTTTAAATTTATTTATTTTAAACATATTCACTCAGAATCAACACGGAATTCAAACCTGACTCTAATTGAGTATTTAGTGTCTTTGAATCAATTTTTTTTTAAATTATTTAGATAATTGATTTTCTGCTTTTACTGTCATTCATCCTTGGGATTTGGCAGGTGTGAATTTATAATTTAGATTAGTCCCTTCAGTTAACATCTTGGTGTAGTAAATATTAAATTATGTAAACCTACACTGTCAGTAAAGTTAAAGTACGACTCATAAATTTCAATTATGGAATGTAATACTTTGGTATGATCTTGTAATTGTGGTTTGTTTTGTGATAAAACTACAAATGTTGCTGTAATTATCGTTTTAGAGGCTGTCTGTGTTTAAACCTCTGCTTTTCTGACTCATTCTTTACCTTTTTATGCCCGTATTGTGTCTAGATACATTAAATAAATCGCAGCGTTAGCGCATGTGCATTACACACTACATTTCCCATAATTCCTAAAGAGGAAACGTGCTAGCTCTATACCGGTCTGACTGGGTAAAAAAAACCTGACGTAAAGCTAACATTTGAGCTTTGGAAAAGTGTGATTAGAAAGCAGAAAGTAATCGACAACACTGGGAAATAAAAACCAGGGTAAGGTGACTTTGTTACATTTACAATTCACATCACACTGAGAAGTTTATTCTCGCCTTGATGCTAGTTTTACCCTAGCATGTAGCATTTAGCCTGTAGTATTTTTACAGCCTCAGTTCACACGTGTTGATCAGTCTGCTGTCCATTTTGCCATTTAATTAAAATATTAGAATTAAAATAACTAATTCAATGTTTTGGCTATAGTATGCATGTAATATAAGTGTTGGAGTGATTTATTCTCGTCCTTATGTTAGTTTTAACCTAGCATGTAGCATTTAGCCTGTAGTAGTGATGTGTTTACAGCCTCAGTTCACACGTGTTGGGTAGTTTGCAGTTCATTTGGTCAATTAATTGAAGTATTAAAATTCAAATAAATACTTTAATGTTATAAATATAGTATGCAAGTGCTATTACAAATATTTGTTGATCGAATCCCTATAGAGGGTTTTTCACCTACGTCACGTTCTGTGCAGTAACCCGGTTGTGCGGCCATATTGGAGGCATTCAGAGGTAAACACTGCAATGGATAAATGTCTGAAATCACAGAAAAGCTCCTCAAAATACGTTCTAGATGTAAAAACATACAGGGAAGGACTTGGTCATGATATTTGGAAAAGTTATGGTTTATTGATGGTGCAGATCTATACGAGTTAGATCAATGACGACCTGGAGAATCTTCTGTCTATTACGTATCCTGATATGATCAACTACCTGGTTTTAACCCAATCTGGATCATCCTTTAGATAAAGGTCTGACCTTTGACCTGGAATACAATGAGAAATACAGCTCTACATTTTAGCTCTACATTTTAACATCTGTGTTGCTACTGTAGCAGGTTATTAAATGTGATTATATTAAGTCAATAATGAATTATATTATCATCATCACACTAGAAAATGAGTTCAGAGCTGCTGATATCAACAATTCTCTAACCTGACAAGAAATGGGACGAACACATTCAGATGTTGTCCAGATGTTTGCCTCGTAGATCCTGGTTTAGCTTCTCTAACCACTAGCTCCTCCTTTCCTCTGATAACTGTTGACATTGTTCTCTATGATTTGTTCTAACTATTGGCAGTTTATAAAACTCGGTCTGGCCGATTGGTACAGCCAAAAACATGGCAATAATTCACTATTTCCTTTAGTTCCACGTTTGGGATCTGCTTTGTTTACCTGCTGATTACCTCCAATATGTCCACTTCCTGTTTGATGACGTGCTGTGAAAACCCTCTATATATAATGAGGAGTATCTTTTTGTACTGTGTCTACTGTCTACAGCAAAATGACAGATGCCTTGATCCATCGCATCAAACAGCTGGAGGCGGAGCTGGAGAAGCTGAGGTCACAGATTAAGGAGAGCAGAGAAGATGGTGAAGAAACTGTGAACACGTCCAGTCCATCGTCTAGTGAAGGTCCACACTGCATGTCACTGCAGAACCTCAGCAGTGGTAAGAAAGAGAGAAAAAAGACAGGCAAAGACCGTCCCTTTGACTTCTCCGCACACCCCCGGCGCCATGTGGCCCTGCGGCTGGCCTACCTGGGATGGGCCTACCAAGGCTTCGCAGTTCAGGAAAACACGGACAACACTGTGGAGGCCAGATTATTTGAAGCTCTGCTAAAGACGAAGCTGATCCAGGACAGACAAAGCTCCAATTACCACAGATGTGGTCGAACCGATAAAGGCGTCAGTGCTTTTTCACAAGTAAGGCCTGGAGAAACAAGTGTTAAGTCGTTGTAGGGCTGGGCAATATATCGAGATTCAAGATATATTGAGTTTTCTAATTTTGCGATATAGAAAATTACAATATTGCCGATATCAATATGTTTTTATTTTATGGCTTATTTAGTATTAAAATACTTGTTTTAGGAGTCACTGCTTCTGAGTGTAATCCAGACTTTTCCCTAAACAAGCCACACGACAACTCACTCACACGTGCTGTCCCTTATCGGAGAAAAAGCCAAAAGTGACACACGTTGTGCACCTATTTGTGTATTTTATTATTTTCCTCATTTTGTGCATTTTGTTGTCCTTAGTATTTTTGTTGTTTTTATGTGTATTGTTTGGTAATTTTGGATGTCTTTCTGGGTCGTTTTATCTATTTTTGTTCTTTTATGTATTTTTGTTGTCCCATTGTGCATTATTTTTTCTCCTTTTGTGTATTTTTTTTTACCCTATTAACTATTTGTGTTAATGATCGAGATTTATATTGTATATCGCCATTTTGAGATAAAATATTGAGATATGAATGTTGGTCCATATTGCCCAGCCCTAGGTTGTTTAAGTCCTTAAAGGAGAAATTAATCTTGTTTTTTACTAACCTTTCTCTGTAGGTTATAACCATCGACTTGCGTTCCACACAGTTTTGCGTCGGTTTCGGCGTCACGCTCCCTGAAAACGTCGACGCGAGCTCCAAATCAAAAGCTGCTGCATCTGAACTTCCTTATGTGAAGATGCTGAACAGAGTTTTACCCCAGGACATCAGGGTCTTTGACTGGGCACCGGCTGCTCACGGCTTCAGCGCACGCTTTGACTGCCAGTCCCGCACATATCGCTACTACTTCCCCCGAGGATCATTGGATGTTCCATTAATGGCAGAGGCTTCTAAAAGGTGGGCGGAGAGCCACATTCCTGCACATGGATGTTATAGTTTGAGTCTTGTTTTGCTAATTTGAGAATTTTAATCCTACCTAACAGGTACGAGGGAACTCACGACTTTCGTAACCTGTGTAAAATGGATGTGGGAAATGGTGTCCTACAGTTTGAGAGAACCATCTTATCAGCCGCAGTCAAACCTGTGCATTCTCAGCAGATCTCTAGCACATCTGAATATGACGTGTTTCTGTTTGAGATCAAAGGATTAGCTTTCCTTTACCATCAGGTAAAATTAATCCACTCATGTCCTCAAAAAAATGTATAAATGTGACATTTGCGCCATTATCATTGTTGTCCTGCATGATGTTCTTATTTTTTCGAGGAAATCCTACTTCCCATGCATCAGGCTAATCGTCCTAAAGGTGGCGCTACAGCAAACCTCTAAAGTTCAAGGCTGCGTCCGAATATTCCCTCCAATCTCCTTTCCTATCCACTTTTCCTTAACCCCGTGGATGATGTCACGGGGTTAAGGAAAGGTGTTAGGAAAAGGCCATCACGTTTGTTTTGACAGTCACACGCCTCCACTAGGTGACGTAATAATCTGAAAAATGACTAAAAGCACATTTATAACACTTTCCACTGATATAATCTCAAAAATCACAAGGTTTGAATGTAAATCAAAGGAAAAGAGGCTACCACTCACGAATATAAATTAAAATAAAACATAATGTGGATAAAAATGTCTCTGAAACCTTTTTATGTCAGTTATAATCTGATAATATGTCTTATATGTAATAAAATATGGGTTTTAGATTATTTAAAGTTGTTCAAGGCATATTATTGCATTGATAACTTACATGATCTCCGTCACTCGTCGGTCATTGTGAGTTTCCGTGAGCGCTCGGGTGTGCGTGTCCCATTAAATGTTGTTGCCGCAAGGAATTGTGGGTCAGCATTATGTGGTCTCCTTTGGTATAGGATGTATCAGTGTTTCCTAGGCCTAAGGAGGTTATAGAGGAAGCATTGAGCCTCCTTTCCTTAGCTTAAAGACAATTTGGACGCTCTTTATCATGGCCACCTATTAAAAAAAGTGACAAAATTATGGAGTCATTTTAATACTAGATTATGTTTAGAAAATATGTGAAAAACTTCATTTTTTTCACTCCCATCCGAACAATTGGAGACAAAAATGTCATTTCATAAAATCGGATTTTCACTGAAGTTGCCAATAAATCTTTTTTAAAGATAAATTACTAACCTCTTCATGCTGTCTAAATGCAATATGTGTATTTTAGTATTTTTTTTTTTCTTAATAACTGAATTTTTGACAGCTGTCTAAAATTGATTAGTCGTTACGTACTAAAAGCTGCTTCTTGTTTTGCCTGGCTCCCATCATTCCTGCGCAGCAGCTATAATGTTTGTGTTGTTTCTCTGCAGGTACGTTGCATGATGGCTGTGCTTCTTATGATTGGGCAGAAATTGGAAGCTCCAGAGATTATTGATAAACTCCTGGATGTGGAGAATAATCCCAGAAAGCCACAGTACAGGTACATTGGTGACTGTTGAGTTACTGCACACGTTACTTTTATTTTTAATTAACAACCTTGTGCATCAGTAATAAATTGTTGTTGTGGTTTCCAGTATGGCCATAGACTACCCACTGGTCCTCTATGACTGTACCTTTGAAGGTTTGAGCTGGCAGCAGGATCCTGAGGACGTGAACTACGTCCTGTCTGCCCTGCAGCAGCAGTGGACTCAGAGTGCAGTCAAAGCTCACATCCTCCATGGGATGATCCAAGGTCTGGAAGTCAGAGGTGAGGACAATATAACCACTGTGTTTATAATCTGTGTTTAACTTCTTGAGGAATTCTGAAAGTAATTCTGCTTTTTGATTTTACTATTTCAATTTAAGTGTATCTTTTGGTCTGTTTTTTTTTTTTTACTTTTCCTATCAACAGGTGGCGTGTCCACTGATCATTGCTTCTTAATTGAAGGCAGGAAACAGAAAAACTACCGACCGCTGTTGGAGCGTCCGTGCTGCGAGAGCCTGGAGTCCAGAATCAATCATTACGTTAAACGAGGAAGGTTGGAATTGGAGGAAGGAGAGAACGGAGGTGAAATGATCCGAAGAGGAAAAAAGTCCAAACATTCCCAAAGTGCCTCCAATTGTCGCCTTTCACCTGGAATTCCAAATCCAAGTCCTAATGAGAAAGCAGAAGATTAGGAGTTTTAATTTGGGACTGCAGATGTGATTTTTGAATTATTGTTTTCATGGAAAAAAATAAGTATGTTGGATCATTTTTTTGTTTATTTATATTTGTTTTAAAACTGTGCAGCATTAGAAAGTACCTGCATCTGATTAGTTTTTTCTGTAAATAAAGAAAATGCCTTTTCTAAGTGGTTAACCAGGGTGAGGATGTGTCCATGTTTTTGGGGGAATATAAGACTTGATAAGATTAAAATGACGTGAATAATTAAAAAAACAAAACTATAGGTGTATGTCTACAAATTACATCAATATATTTATCGACATTTCACGACGGTTAATGTTTAATAAAAATGACCGAAATTGCAGAAATAGAAGCTGCGGAACCATTGTTGGCACACGGCGGAAGTCGGTGATATTTCGAGGTCGCACGTCCATTAGCTCAGAAGCTAGGCTACAAACTGACATTGTTTTCACACTCAGATATAATTAACTTCACTTTAGTTGTATTCTTATCAGGTTTATGAGTTTGTAGCTTTGGTTAGATGCTACGAATATGGCGTTACTTTTGTTTAACTCTGTCACTTGCATATGAAGTGTACTTTATGCTAAAGTTAGCCCGTGTTAGCACACACACACACACATAATATAGGACAGTGCTTTCACTTCGTTGAAGGAGAATCTGCCTGAAAGGTAAAAACAGCTGCAGTGTTGTGTTTAAGGTTAAGTTTGTAGTTCACTAACTACAGCCTTAATAACAGTTATTTGTGTTTATTTTTTATATACAATCTATCAGTGTTTATGGTTTGGACATCGCTGTTAAAATCACTGTAACTTATGTGATGTGATTACTATATGGTCAAACTACGGGTAATGCCTAAAGTCCGTAATTCTGAGGTATTTCCGAGGATATAAATATGCATATAAACACATATTACTGGTATATATAAACCAAACAATATAGAAATGGAACATTTTACTGCTGCAAATGTATAACATATTCCTGGTATCTTGTGAACAGGACACATGTGGTTGGTATTAGATGTTAAATAACCCAGAAAAATATGGAAATGGGACATTGTACATGTGTATATATTATATACTGTAAATCTATATGGTGTTTCAGTGTTCTGGGACACATACAAACTTTGTAGTAGAGGTGGGTACCTCACGATACGATATACGTGATACAAACCTCACGATAACGATTATATCACGATATGACAATACTGCAATTATCCATATATTGGTCAGAAATCAATCTACGATAATCTATGACATAAAAAAAAAGATTAAGTGGAAAAAATACAATTTTTATTTTACATTTCTGAAAGACAATGAATTGAACAAGTGTCCTATGAACAGTGACACTAAAGTGTAGTATTGTATGGATTTATTTATCCAAATGTAACCAAAAACAGAACATCACAAATACAAGCCCAAATACATGAAATGCCTGACAGAAAGGGTGATACGATACTTTGCCAAACAAAATCAATAAGCCAGAAATAATGTGTAACCGTTTTCTTAATTTAGCATGAACCTGAAAAACAAAAGAAAATTTAAACATTGGGAGTACGAGGGTGGTCTTATTATGACAGCAGAACCTGGAACAAGACTGCAAAATATTGCAAGTATTTTTAATCTAATTTTAATTTTCGTGCACATGTGGTACAGTAATACCAATTTGGAGTATTTGGAGTTCCTGGGAATCCTGCACGACTATAATAAATCGCTCGGAAATCACTCCAGTAATATGTTATACATTTGCAGCAGTAAAATGTTCCATTTCCATATTTTTTTGTTTATATGTGTTAATATACCAGTAATATGTGTTTATATGCATATTTATACTTTTGAAAATAACTAATAATTCCGAGTTTTACCCAGACCCTGAAAATACGATGGGTGTGTGGTTTTGTTTATATTAAACATGTATGAATAAAAAAGTAAGAAAGGGGAACATTTTTAGTTTTTAATGTTTGATGTCTTTAATGTGCTGCTGAACAATGGTCTTATTTAAGCTTTTTTAAATATACTCCATAGAAAATGAGTTAAAAGTTCATGTCTTGAAGTTTATTGGGTTTTGTTTTATTTTTCGTTATGAGAATTGGTAAATAAAAATTGGCAGTATTGAAACACCTTTCTTAATACTACTAAATACTAAAGACGTGCTAAATCCTTCCAAAACATAATAATTAAAAGTTAATATCAGGACATGTCCAGTCTTTATGAATACTTCCTCTAAACTCTATCTTCAGCTATCTTCTGAGTAAAGAAGCAGCTGCTGAATAGTATCATTTATTGTTATTTTGCTTGAATTGTAATATTATTTCACAACTTTTAAAAAAAAGTTTAAACAAGAAGGTAAATCCGTCTCCAGAGACGTCAGATATGCAAATACGCACTGGAATAAACGACTGGACCAGTTTGACAAACTACTGGGTTTTTGTGTTTATGACGTGCACATAAAACATCACAAATAAATTCAATAAGACAATCTGTGATCACTTTATTGAACACATTTTACCTTAATGTTTATTGTTTTAATGAAAAGATCTGTTCACACAAATCATGTCACAATAATTTCATTTCATAGTCGCATCTTTTCAAATTTTGCTATATTTATAGAGAATTCTAACCTGACTGATTTTCTAACTCTCCTGACTTCAGGATGTATCTGGTCGGACTGACCGGAGGGATCGCCTCAGGGAAAAGCACGGTGTCATTAATGCTCAGAGAGCTCGGCTGCCCCATTATCGATGCTGATGTAGTAGCCAGAAAAGGCAAGTTTTCAACTTTTATTCCTATTATTTTAATTGTATTTCTTCATCCTTGTAAAACTGTTTAATGTAAATTCACGATGAAATCCTGTTCTTAAAGTGTCATACGGTTGAGGTCCTTAAGGCGACATTCTCCCAGATAATCTGGGTTCATTAAGACCGATGCTAAGAGAGAGAGTCTGAGTCACGAGAGATGTCTCCGCTGACTGCAGGGATGATGTTTTACTTTCCTCCTCAAGATAAAAAGGTCACAAAAGTAGGAAAGGAGTCGGAGGAAAAACTAGTTTTTTTATGAAAACACTGACGTGAATGGCACATCAGATAGCTTCTGATTTGTATGGAGATAAAAACAGATATTTTTGCTTTCTTTCCACAGTGGTAGAGCCGCACACGCCTGCTTATTCCCGCATCGTCCACCACTTCGGGCCAGACATCCTGCAGGAAAATGGGGAGATCGACAGGCAGAAGCTTGGCCAGCTCATCTTTGCTAATGAGGAAAAGAGAAAACTACTGAACTCTATCACCCACCCGGAAATTCACAAAGCAATGCTCAAGGAAATTGTGTTCTACTTTCTTAGAGGTGAGCATTGTCCTGGGTTTGGGTTTAAAAGTGTTATTTCATGTGCAACAATAGGCAGCTACGGAGTTTAAAACTAATTTGTAAAAACCAAAAAAACAACAATTTTCTTCTTGGCTGTTGAGAAAACGTCACATACTGTGTAGAGGTTTGGGGAAATAACTACAGAACTACATTGATGAAATTATTATATACTGAGTTATTATGAACACATGAATCTGTGTAAATCGAGAATACGAGTTATGTAAATCCAGATAAATGTGATCAAATGTTATTCAGAGGAAACTGGATTGCATTAGTTAAAGTTTAACTGTATAAAAGTTATAAAAAGTTTATACTTGTTCCCATTACTCTTTTGAGATATGTATACATATATTTTTTGTGAAACAATAATAATAATATTGTTATTAAGGACTATTACATTGTTCTCTAGGTATATGTACGTATTTACTATGTACTACATGTACTATATTGAACTGACTCTATGACATACTCAATAATAATAATAATTCATTCATTTATTGCCCAGGCCTAATTATAAGAAGATGAATGTATAGAAATAAAATACAGTACTAGATATTACAAGGGGTAGGATTATAAGAGTTTACACTTCCTCCTACTGCTATTCTCTTTTTGCTTTGTTTTATTATTATTATAATTATTGTGTTTTTTTTTTTCATTGTGGTAAATACGCTACTGTTGTGTTGATGTTCGTTAGTGTTTTAAGTGACTTCATTTCTCCTCCTGCTCTTCAGGCTATCGTTACGTTGTGTTGGATGTTCCTCTTCTCTTTGAAACCAGACGTCTAACGCAGTTTTTGAACCACACCGTTGTTGTTTACTGGTAAGTTCCACACTCATTATTTTTTGTTTTTTACACCATCAATTTTTCAATTTTTCAATTTCTCTATTTGGACCCTTAAATGTTTTGAGTTGTTTTTTTTGTTTGTTATTTTTTGGACATAAATTGGCCATCACCGTCTGTTTAGGGAGAGCTACAGGAGGCTTCTCTCTCCAGCTCTTCCTGCCCTCTATTAGCCGTAACTCACCACTCCCTGGTATTTTAACGAGGCACTGTGGCTGTACGCTGTAAATAACCTCCACCGCCTGCTTCCATTCTGCAGCGACCCCGCCACTCAGCTATCGCGGCTAATGCAGAGAGATGGGCTGACCCAGGAGCAGGCCGAGCAACGCGTCGCAGCACAAATGCCGCTCAACGAAAAGCGCGGCCTGGCCAACCACGTCATCGAGAATTCGGGCAGCCGAGAGGACACCCACCGGCAGGTCCTACGGCTCCACACGAAGCTGGAGGACTCCATGGACTTCCTGTTAGTCAGGGTCATTGCAATCACCGCCACTGCCAGTGTGGGTGGGATCCTGCTGTATGCAGCCAAAATGCTTCTGTCCTAACAGCAGAGGGAGAATCCATCAGCGTTAACAGGTGACAAACACTCAGGCAGGTCGGACGTGTCGATGCAATTAACTGTGAATTAGCTTTGCTGTAGCAGCAGTGAAACATGCTCTTTAGAGGGTTCACAAACTCACCTTACTGACAACTCACGCACTGACAATGTGTCTTTCTAGAAGTGTTCGTACGTGCAATTTCAGACGGTAAAATGAAGGACCATTTCTGCCTCTTAAATAACGGTTACATCTTTAATTTTGTGTAGCAGTCGATAGATAGTAATCTAATTACTTACTAACAAAGAGATTTTATTTTGTTAACCTTTTGCATCCGAGCAAAACAGTTTCTATGATTATATCCAAAGTAAATAAAAGAAAAACATTGTTAAAAATAAGGGAATAATATATATAATATAAGAAGATATACATTTAAACCACATTTTTTAAAAAGAAAAGAGGCCAGACACACGCACACACACACACACAGAGTTTGTGATAACCCTGCATGACAAACCACTGATGACTTTGATATTTGAAATTGATATTTAAAGTCAAAACTTTACCTCAAATATGAGAGAAAAACTCAAAAGCTGCTGTTTTCTGAAATGTGATTGCTTTAATGCAAACTCTCACCTAATATTTAACTCAACATGCCAAAGCAAAATGATGGTTTTGATTGGAAACAAAGTACAAATGTAATCTCTGATGATTGTATCCTCACTACACACAACACATTGTATGTGACGAACCATTTAAAAGAGACCTGTGTAAAATAGAAGCACATATTCATCACTATTTTCTTATGCCCCTCTGTAAAGATAGTTGTTATTTAGTTGTTATCTTTTAACACTTTTCTACTTGATACCTACTTTTAAAAATAAACAATCCATCACCTCTGTTTCAAACTATTAAGCGTCACATGAAGTCTGTGAGTAGGTTTTGTTTGTTTCACACTTTTAGCACAGTTTGACATCACCTGTCTGTTTGGGATTCATAAAGGCAAAAAGTGGGGTTAGCGTTATAGTGTGGCATGTGTGACACATTAAAATATAAGCCAGTTTAACACTAATCAATATCCTTGTTTGTGAAATGAACAAGGATTTAAGCTGAACGACCAAAGAAAGGTTGTTATGTAACAATTACTTTGAAGTCTATTCATGAACTGCTCAGTACTGAGTTATTTCATCTTCACACACCACATATTTGTCAGTTCTTGATCATAAAGTGACGATATTGACTTAGAAGTGGGTTTTTCTTTTTCTACACCTGAGCATTTAAAGCAGAAATAGGCAACTGGCCGATGTAAACGAACAAAATGACTCCAAAAACACACAAAATAACAAAAAAAACGACAACAGAAATACTCAAAACAATTGTAAACATGCACAAAGTTATAGAAATTGCAGAAAGGGACAACAAAAATACACACATTTTCTCCAAAAACAGACAAGACGACTACAAGTTTACACAAAAGTAAACACAAGAATGACAGAAATACACGACATGACTTTCAAAACAATTATACGACTACATTCACAAAAATAACAGAGAAATACAAAACAACAAAAATACAAAAAGTGACTCCTAAATGATACAATGCAAAGACAAAATTTGCAAAAAAAAAAAACATAAAAACAACAAAATGACTCCAAAAACACACAAAATGACAGAAAAATACAAAAAAGAACAGTCAAAATACTCAAAACAGCTATAATTGTGCACAAAGTTAAAGAAATTGCACAAAGGGAAAAAAAAATACACACATTTTCTCTAAAAACAGACAAGACGACGACAAGTTTACTCAAAAGTAAACACAAGAATGACAGAAATGCACAAAATGACTTCCAAAACAATTATGACTACATACACAATAGTAATAGAGAGAAATACAAAAATACACAAAAACATGCAAAAAGTGAATCCTGGAAGATACAATACAAAGACAGAAATACATTAAATATATATATAATAACAACAATGCTCAGATTGGTCATTATTCTAAATTTTAACATGAATGTTGATAATTTGGCCCTCGGATCAGACAAACACATTTTTGTGGCTCCCGCTGTGATAAAAGTGGCCGATCTGTGGTCTTAATATCATTGAAAGGTAAGTATGTTGACATTCTTCAACAATTACAGAACGTACATGACATATATAATGGATGTAATGGACCATTGCAGCGTCCTTGTTCTTGTTCACATTAGAGCTTTGACATGAAAAACCAGGCCCTTGGGCAGGTACGATGACATCATTCTGGCACCGAGAACCCAGTCGGCCGAGTGGCTAAATCCCCTACTGGTTTGCTCCTTGGGTTTTCAAATCCATTGCAGAATTAATGCAAAAAGACTCAGGCAGTAAACCAAGTGCTGCCTGGACACACATTTGAATACATATATAAAACATACAGTCATGAGTAAACAGCACACACAGTCAAAAGGCCTCATGGTACTTTCTCTAAGGTTAAAATGCCAAAGTCTTATAATTGATAAAGATTACTCTTTATTCTTGGGATCGTTCTGTTCCAATAAAACTTGGCACCACAGTGATCCAGGCGATAACATGCTTTACTGGCCAGCCAGATGTTCAACAGAGAGCTCAAACTTTGCCTCTCTCTCTCTCTCTCTCTGAGAAGCAACGGCCAGATGTGGAGCGTGGAGGGAAGACTATATCTGTACCAGTGAGTGTGAACGCTCAAGGCAAGAATCAGACGTGAAGTCTCAGTCTGAATATAAATCGCTTGTTACTTCTGACGTGATTAGGGAAAGTATTCAGATTCTTTGTTGCAATTTATTAAAGATGAATACAAACTAGACTAAGATGACAGGACGACTTAAAGTTACAAACTGGGATTTTAAGCAGAGGCACATTTGTGTGAAAAGATGATAAACATTCACTTTCCTCAAATAATGTGTTTGTATTTTAAAAAAGAGGGAATGATATTTTTGTTGTCAACAGCAAAAAAATAAAATAAGAAAAGACAAACTACTTCTGTCCTGGTAATGCTACTAAAGACATGGTCTAATATTTATGGCCACAACTTCCTGTGTTATAGAAAACGCAGCAGTCTGTAAGGTGTAACATAAACAAGGTGTTGCTGTGAAGCCAAACATGGTACGTAGACAACCATCAGCTGTTCTATGTAACCTACTCTATGTATTGAGGTAAATAAAACTTAGATGCTCTTGCAAGAACCTGTTAATGTGATCACGTAACAAACTTTGTCATACTTGCGCATTATAACATTAATTATTTGACTATATAAAGGATTTGGTGAATTTAAAACAAATTCAATCTAATTCTTTGATGAAACTTGTTTTTTTTTTGGTCGCAGCTATTCTAACTATCAGGATGATTCAGTAAGCTAAGATACATAATTAAGCCAACAAACCATCTGCATTTCTCCACTGGTGTACAAGGTACTGATACTTTATGATAATGTAACACTGATACTCCACTGGTTATATTTTTATCATTCAGGAAGTAACAGGTCAATGAAAACATGGATAAACTGAATTCAACCCCTACTGTTTATGATATCTCTACATGGCCCAGATCGATGTATCAAGAACTGTCCACTGAGGCATGAGGTGTGATGGATACTTGCTTTAATATTCTTACACAATATTCTGACCCCACTATCTAAATGTTGCAGCAGGAATCACGTCAAAAAGATCTGGTGGAAACCCCAAAGAGCCCTCGGTGTACCCACCATCCCTCAGCCCCTCGGTTTATTAATGTAGCACCGACGGGTAGAACAAAGCACGGAAAACTGCAAAAGGACTTCACATGCAACATTCTTGAACTATGGCAACTAGTGTCATAGTTGCAGCACTTGGCTTGTCAGGCTGCATCCACGAGGCCGTGATGAGGTGAAGAGACAGGCAACTTGCCAGCGGAGAGACTCCAGCCACATGACTCAACCTGTCCCTGCGCGTTAGCCTGCCTCATTCAGGGCCATAAGGGAACACGGCTGTTGCTATTGAGTCACTGACACACAGCTGGACCGTCCCCACATCGAGCTGGTTTACAGGGGGGACGTTTCCTAATTCTATATTCTCTTATGAAGAAGGCGTAGGAAAAGGTTTCTGTATTTGGGATAAAATATGATAATATTGATATTAGGGGTCATTATGAGATACTGCGGAGAAGTCAATCTCGTATTGTTGTACCTAGACCACTACTATTCAAGGCAAGACTTGCCCGAGGCCGGAATGCACGGACACCAAGAGTTTTTGGGAGTCGAAACTGAGACAAGACCAAGAAAATTAAAAAAAACATGACAAAGTTCAGATCTCTTTAATTTTAGTTTTTGTTTTAAAACTTTTTCACAGACGAAAACAAACTGCATGTCTGCAACTCTTTCATAGCACAACATGCAAAAATTCTCAAATCTTGACAATTGTGTCCAACAAAAAGCTTTGTATGTACAGTATTTATAACCCCCGGATATGTCCAGAAATGTTCACTATCT
This sequence comes from Gouania willdenowi, assembly GCF_900634775.1. NCBI lineage: Eukaryota > Metazoa > Chordata > Actinopteri > Blenniiformes > Gobiesocidae > Gouania > Gouania willdenowi. Next base: position 1,686,036 of record NC_041062.1, on the reverse strand, counting down.
GACAATTGTCAGGTGAATTAGGCCTAAAGTGTTCAGAGGTATTTCTGACGAGAAAAAAGATGGACTGATGTCTGAGTTTTTGCATGTCTGACACATTAGGCACTCAAAAAGATTTCCGAGAAGGCAGAACAATCGGTGAGCTAACGTTAAATGTTTTAAGTCAAATTACAACATTCAATCAATCAGGAACAGTTCCAAATTCTTCTCCTTATTACCAGATTAATAAAGTTGAAGAATAGCAGATCCGAGCTCGTCTCTTCTCGTCTTGACAGAAAATCTCGAGCCTGGCCGATTTCAGACCGAGTTAAGAACAAGAAGACCTTCAAACTGTGAAGTCTCCAGCACTAAAACAGCTGATGTCTAGTGCCCTAATGACCAGCAAACGATAAAGAGGAATACTGATTAGAGACAGATGTTGTGTACAGGTCTTCAGTTTGACACGCCTGTATCAGTATTTTGTAGAGTTGTTTTGTGTTAAATTGTTACGTCTGTTATTACATTCTGTTTTGCTTTGTGTTTAGTTTTAGTTTTGATGGTGAGTTCAAATCCCGGTGGGATTATTTTTCAGTAGATTGTTCTTTGGAGATTTTATGATATAGACTGGATGTGTCTTAACTGCTCAGGGAGCCCCGCCCAAAATTTTTAGCATTTCCAGCCTCGACGAGCACGTTAGCCAAAACATCGGCGTTAAGATTAACTGTGTATTTATTTATTTAATCTGACCCTAGGCTTTCAATCATGTAGTTATTGGTGGTGGTAGCCCCGCCCCTGGTGTAATTGTTGGTCCATGTGTCATAAGCTCTGCAGTAGTTTTCAATAAATTATTTATTTTATTAGTTGATGATTTAGACTTTTATTCATAACAATCTTTAGAAAGCAGTGCCTTCTATGCTGCATCTGATTGATCAAAAATCATGTTTATTCCCACTCTGGGCATATTTCTTTACTGTATGTACACAAAACAGCAAGTTTAAAAAAAAAAAAAAACCTTCGTTGTTCATAAAGGTTTGTTTTCACACCAGGAGATGTTCTGCAATAATGCAAGTGACCTTTGTAAAAGCAAAGTTTTTCATTGCAAAATGTCAGGAGAAAAAAATAAATGAAGGGATGTTGATGTTAAGTCTTAAAAAAGAAGTTCCTCTAAAATGTTCTTTGAAACGTGCTGTCAGGACTGAAGTCTTTCGAGCTGTGTAAATGTTGGCAGGTGTTTGTGCCTCTTGTAGGAGAAAGAGTACATTGGCGCAATGGACAATTTAGCACGACAGTTAAAGCGTCTAACTCTAATTTGGATCTTCCCTGGTGAGTTAAGTGGAGATGCTCAAGATAACAACACCAAGGGCTCATTAACATCACTCCTCACACTGCAGAGGAGGTTTTCTTCCTCCTGTCTCACCAATCACACAGTCAGGGGCACATGCACATGCTAAAATGCACATGCACCCTCCAGTAGCATGATAAGCCACTCACCTCATCAGCTGGACCTTGTTAATGTCAAGGCTGAAGTTATCTAGTTTACTGGGAGTGAAAGACTTCATGATTCTCCTTCAGCATGTTTAATGGAGATGACCTAAAAATAAAAACAAGTCTGCAGCAGGTTTAAACTCTGAATTTCCTCCACCTGTGTATGATGAAAAGACGTTATTTTTATCCCAAAAATTCCCAGAGCTGAGTCCAAGTGACGAAGCTTACGTCAACAAAAAAGCAGATTACAGCACATCTACAGTCATTTCAAACTGTATACCTGCTTAAAATCAGTCGCCATGACACCATTGTTCATTTTGTTGACTAAAATGTTCACCGACTAATTGAAAAAATACACGTGAATGAAAACTCCATGACAATATATTGATTTTTTTTCAACTAATAAAGCAAAACTATGTTTTTGTTACATGGGACGAAATCCAATTAAAATCATGTGATCATGCGGTCTCACGCATTGATCACATTAAATCTGTATGTATTTACAAACATTATTACCATCCCATATCAGGTTGATCAGTGGTAATTGATTTTCTTTTTTAAATGCAAAAACCTTTATGTAGTTGACTAAAATCTTAATCTCATTTGGTTAACTAAACTATAACTGAAATAGTCCTGATGACTCAATTTTGACTAAAACTAATTAATTTTAGCATAAGCTGAGTCTGTATATAATATATGCATAATATACAAATACTGTAAGTGTCATAAAACACAATGACTGTACAAATGATATATCTACATCAGGTGTGTAGTATAAGTTTTCGGTGAAATGGTTCCAAAATGTTGAGATTTTAGGTTGGTTCTTCTTCTGTTACGCAATTCTTCTTCACAACTTAAATGGTGAAACAAAACTGTGCCCAACAGTTCATGTTATAGTATCGCAGCAAAAATGAAGCAGAAAGTGGTCGCCGGCCCGATTTTGTCATGAATTTACAACAATAAATGACGCTTCAACGCAAATTTTTGTCACACACATTGTGGTTGACGTGAATCTCGATTCGGTATATTTATTTAACTCTGACTGAAACTAAGTTAAAATTTGCTGTCGTGATTAACAGTGATGTGACAAAGTGGGAGTCAAAGGTTCAGATGGTGTGTACAGTCCAGATTCTGATGCATCATAAATTAAAACACGAGCTCGAGGTTGGCTCAATGAAAAAAACCATTCAGCTGAAGTTACCATCAAAACCAAATACCCCCCAGGAACAGAGGTGGGGGTGGGGGGCTTTGATCATCCAGCCTCTGCAGGACGAGGTGAAGAGAATCCCTCCATGTATTCCAGCTGTAAATGTCATAGTTCTGCTGATTTCAGACATACTGAACCTCTTGGGACTCTAATACACTGAATTATGTGAAACGCAGGGAGGTGATTTCTGTTCCCACAATATAACAGTCGTTTGCTTTATTTGCCCGTGAGTCGTAACCTTCGCGGTGCATTGTGGGAAGCAACTGGGACAATGTTTCCTTCCACTTTCCTTCCTTGCAAATTACGTTTCGTGTTTGCATTTTTACATAAGAGGAACTTCATACGATTCCATCTCCCAGGAGACTTCAGAAAAAGTACATATGATGCATTCTCTCGGGCAACGCTAGCATCTAGCGTCTGACAGTTTCAGCAGCAAAAGCTGTTTCTGGCGGACCGGGGGCGTTTGTCTTTGACATCGTGACATGAAGTCTCTAATATGATGATGTGCTCATACGCCCTGCAAGGAGGAATCGGCCTGTGGCTGGAGTGACCTCTGCCGATGTACGGACCCTCAGACTTAATTATGACTGGAGGAGCAGCGCTGTCTGAGACAAGCTCTAAACTTTAGACTCAAGGCCTTTTTTTAACATTCATTGTTTAAACACAAAACACTGCTAAGCCCTTCCAATCAAATGCATCATCATTTCTTACAAATGCATGTGTATTTATTAGTTTAAAAGTGTTTTCACTTATTTTAGCCTCACATCCTTAATGGTGTTGTATTGTGTTGACTCAAGAATCTACTCCTAGAATGTGATGATAACAGTTGTTTTTGATACATCTAAAGTATTTGGCCTAGTGGATCAGGGAGGCATCTGAAACTGCCGTCCCTGAAAAAAACCATTGGCTATAGGGCCGTGTTTCTCAAATGGCGGTACATGTGCACGTAGGAGTACCCAATGACACTACAGGCGGTACTTGAGAGAAAGAGAGGAAAATTAACAATTAAAGTGTTTGGAAATGATAAAAACCGTAGAAATAAATATATTCAGGAGCCACTATATCAGTTTTTTTCAACCATGGGGTCAGGAACCCACGTGGGGTCACCTGAAATTTAAAAACAAATATTTTCTAAAAATTAAAACAACACAATATTAAACAACTGTATTTCTATACTTTCACTGCACCACTGCTATCGGGCACGGCTTGGATTAGATGCAGGTCATGTGCACGTTTAGTGACTTTTGCAAACGTATGGAGTCATTGCGAGAACATGCAAACTCCAAACAGAGATAGTTAGTGCTAACCCGTCCACCCCCATGCAGCCCAAAGACTAATAATGTTCAAAGTACCTTGATTTATTAAAGTGACGCTTAAATAAAGCGAGGCCTGTATATTGGTGTCTTCTCTCGATGCCTGGCAGCTGTTTTCATGTCTATGACATTTGTGTCACAGTCGCAGCAGATCCTAATTTGCCCCGGATTGCTTTGCTAGCCTGATCTCAGCTCTGCCATGATACGTTTTAACACCCGTCCTTTGACTTTCTGCTAGCGCGTCTCAAGCATAACACACATCTCCACTTTTGACTGTGAACACAATCATCTCCTGCTTCATTTGGCATTTACCACAGCTGTGATTTCTTCTCCTTTTTCTCTCCAGTGATCGTCTCAGCGTTGATTGCCTCTTACTGCAAAGGCGTGGCACTCCCCGTGTGTAACATTTAAAGGAGGAACGGCTTTAGCTTTGGGGAGATGAGTGTGAAAGTGGGGTGACATTAACCACTCTTAAGCCAGTAAATGCTAAATAAATTATTTTAATGAAAAATCCTCCACATTTAAACCAAACATAACTAAGAAATGCTTCCTTTGCTCACATTAAAGTAACATTTGACCAAGTGTTGCAGACGCAAATAAGTAAATATTTAGACATGGATACATTATGAGATCATAGAACTTTACATTTATATATATTTATATATCAACAACTTCAACACCTACAGAAAACACAGTCAGATGTACAAGTGCAGGAAATACTAAATGTACAATTCTTATTCTCACAATATTTCAAATAGCTAGCTGGTAGCACAGGATTTTCCAAATCATCACACACACACAGACGTTACATTTGTGATCAAATGTGCCATTCAGACTCCCAGAAATTGACAAGAAAGAGAATTTCTTGCGACAAAACCTCATAGTCACGGATGCACGACACGCTATTAAACAAGCAGCATGAGAAAAACATGTCCTCAAACACAAACCTCAACAGCACATTTACAAAACACTGCAGTCACCACCACTGCGGGAGCCCCGGACGTGAATTTAAAAGGACAGCTCAAGATTGATGTGGCGAGGCTTTTTTTTTTTTACACTGTCAGAAACCGTCGCCGCACCTCGGCGTGACACGTGGCACCGACTGACACCGTTACGTCGCTCATGTTTGTCAGAATAGCAGCGTAGGCACCCTGTATACAATGGAATGTATGGATGAGAAGGTAAACTGTTGCCCATAACTACACATCCATCCACGGCTACTGCGACCACACCTTTTGCCAGAACGACGTGACTGTGGATGCGTGGCTGGAAGCAACATCAACCCTACTGTGAGTAATGTCCCATCTGCAGGTCGTGACCTTTCACCTCCCAGTCCAGGTTTTTGGCCAATCATCAGTCGGCATAGAGGATGAACCCTGAGAAGGTGCTGTATTTGTTGCTGTTGCCCCCGTGAGCCTTGCCACCGTCCAGTTTAATGAAAACCTCATCACCAGCATCCAAATGGAGTATGACACTGTTGCTGGCGTAGTCATAACTCTGGTCTTGGTCTTGAGCAATGGAGCTGGCCCTGACCTAAAATATCACAGGAAACATGATCAAATGATTAAAGGAAGATTTATATCAATCAAACAATTACAAACATTACATTTAACAGTAATTATAACATGCTCACTATTCCACAAGCAAAGCACCAAATAAACCACAGTAGGACTCAAGTTAAAGAGGAACTAAACCCCAAAACCATTTTTCTGCTGAATACAAATGTATTTGGGTATGAAGTAGTGCTGTTGACCATATTTTAGTCAAACTATTTACATTTGTCATAAGCTGGGTTTCCATTACAGATTTTTGCAAAATAAAAGCGATATTTCTAAATGTCGACAAAGTATAATTGTGCTTTGAACGTGTTTCCATTGAAGGTAGACAGACGTTCCAAACCTCCGTATTGCTTTGTTGTTTCACGCCTAATGTGGCACTAATCATTTTTTAAGTAAAACGCTTGTCTGGGTTTCCTCCTCTGTCCACAAGTACCGCGTCATGTTTACTCGGAGAGAAGTGGTCATGTGACCCGGTATGTCACATCGGAATAAGTGTTTCCATGGCGCTTTTGCAACACATTTGAATATCAAAACGTCTGAAACACTTCCTCATGAAAATGTAAAAACTTTTTTGCGATATTTTAGTGTTTTTTTTAAATTTGGGTGTCTCCTATACCAGATTTTATTTCGCGAATTAGATTTTGCACATTTCTGAGGGTATTGAAAACGCAGCTATATTTAGTTGATAAATGTCAGAGTGACTGCCCTCTATAGGTTGAAACCAGGACATTACAATAGATTTTTGCTATTGGCTGAGAACAAGATCATGTGACGTTTTGGGACCATCTTGCATCACAAACAAGCACTGTTAGCCCCGCCCCTTTTATAAAAAACTACCACTTGTGGACTCTACAGTCTGTGGTGAGTAGGTTGGATTGAGAGAAAGTGAATAGAGGTATATAGAGTAATGAGTAGCTAGTTAGCATAGCGTAGATGGTTCGATGGAGATTTTATAGTATAGAGTGGGCGTGTCTTAACTGCTCCAGGAGCCCCGCCCATAATCAAGGATTTTTTTTTTTTATTTCCCTTTTAGTTGCAGGTCAGGAGAAAGCAGGTGTTTAGTTACTCTTTAAAAGACTTCCTGCGTTTACCCGCAGGCAATAACCTCCATGCTGTTTATGTGACAACACTCATTATATTTGTTGCATGTGCGAACTTGTAGTTTTTAGCAGAAACATATTATTTACAAGAGGTACGCTGAGTAGATTTGAGTTTGACTTTGTCTAAATGTCACCCCTGAGGTGGATATATTGTTTTCTCATGACTCAACTGAAATGGTCAGGGTTGAGTCATTATGCCTCTGAGGAGAGATGCCAGTGCATGCTATCCCAGCACTTTTCCTACTGTTCATGCATCCAACTCTGTAAAGGTGGTGCACCGGAAATGTCAAATTTTTCTTTTAAGTATTAACACGGAGGTATTACTAAGAGAGATATAAACACACCAGTTAATTAGCATTTATGCAGCAGGACATAGTCTATTTTCTGAGCGTCTGATCCTTGTTGGCTGTCACCACGTCAAATGTCTTAGTTTTAACCAGATTATTGCTCTTGAAATGTGAACAGACCCTTAATGAGACTTGTTTTTACCCTCTTGATGATGTGTCGTGACCTTAAATCGGTCGATGCCCTTGTAAATAGTGCTAAATTAGAAAAATGATGCCTCTGAAAAAAAGCTGCAGGGTCAGAGAGGAGAGGCGGAGCAACAGATGACAGCATGATGATGGATTTATGAGACACGAGAGAAAACAAAACCCAGCCTAAACTCTCCCTGCTTTGCACCACATCCACATGCTAGAATCCTGTCGGATCATTTAACTCACAGCTTTGGCACAAGCGCGCCGTATTCTGAAGAAATATCTGATTTTTTTTTTTTGTATGGAAGTGTTTTTGAAGCTGGAGTTGAGGTGCTTCCCTTTAATTTAGCCTCTGCTCGATAAAATGTCTTTACCTACCTGAAGGAAACTCTTATCTCCACACCTGCTGATAGAGCTTAAAGGTGTGTAACTCTTGTCCAAAGTAAAGCTTCTGCTTCTATTGAGAACGTTTATCCTGAAGCGCTTTTTTTTCCTGTGAGTTATGTTTTTACCCGACAAAGTACGGAGCAGATTTTGGTTTTATTTGGGAAAAATATAACACACACACTGCATATATAAATACATGTGATGTGTTTATGTTACTCTGTGCCGCTGAGCAAACTGCTGAGTTTCATATCAAAATGTTGTTTGATCAGCCCAGTCACCCAGGGCCTCAGAGACATTACAAAATCACCCATGAATATAGCATCACCATTTGATATTGAAACTCTCTGGCCTGACAGGCACCACAGATAACACACACCAGGTTCACCGTGGGTGCATGAAGTTTGTTGTATTTCAAAGGAACTAGTCATAACCCCGGGAGCTTTTTGATGGGTGCAGACTAGAGATAGCACTGCACTCACGTCAACATGTACATCACTGGATGTGCTATATGCACAGATACACACTTTGGCATTGTCATTACACCATGTACCGGTAGTTACTTCAAGTCATCAGAGTTAATAATCACTTCACACATGAATGTATGACCACTCAGTTGAAAGCGTAAGTACACCGGTTACGCTGTTTGATAAGGGTTAACTCTGGTGTATGATTCAGGACATGAACCTCTCTGTCTGTAAATAATGTTCTTTATATCATTACATTGTAATAATAACTAAAAAAAGGTCGTAGAATTAAGGGGATTGAGTTGAAATAAAAGAGTTATACCCACCAGACCATTTTTGATCAAATCAGCCCACATGCTTGTTCCATCTCCTCCCCTCATCAGGACATTGTAGATAAAAAAGTAAGTACCAGGGATCTTACAGGTAAACTTTCCAGTTGCTCCTTCATAATTACCACCAATGTTAGTCACCACGTCATCGAACCGTAGTATGTCATAGCCTTCTTGAGGATTTCGCAGTCCTGCATAAAACGCGACCCGAGGAGTGGTGTTGTAGGTTGTCGTGCTAACTGCCCCCTTGCCCCCTAAACCTAAAATCCCAGTCCGTACAACATCCACACCATCTCCCGGAGGTCCTTTTGGTCCTGGTGGACCAGGCTCTCCAGGTGGTCCTGGGGGTCCAGGTTTGCCTGAACGCCCCGGTCTGCCTTGAGAGCCGTGAGCGCTGTACGTTGGCAGTGGTGGGCCCACGCTGTGGTCGCTCAGGTCTCCGTTGTCCACCTGCAGGCCGGCGGTTGCCGTGTCCATACCTGCGTGCACACCTGTGCCTGCCGTGCCCGACTCGGGGTACGAGTCACAAACCATGCGGCAGGTGCCCAGCATCTCGTAGTGGCTTGTGCTGTCGTCTATGCCGCCCGTGCCAACGAAGCTGACCAGCACGGGGATGAGAACCACCAGAACCAGGACCAGCATGACCCCCACAGCGGCTGCCACCAGGGTCTTCCGCCCTATGCTCAGCCTGTGAAGAGGCTGCGCTGCCAGCGTGGAACTCTCCAGGGCGGAAATGGTGACAGTGGGGGGAGTACTTCCACCTGTCCAAAAAGGCTGAAACAATCCCTGATAGTGGAGAAGGTGCCCAGGGAGAGCTGGTGTGAGTGTGAGAGTGAGGGACAGACACTGTGGGAGAAGAAAGAAAGAGAGAGAGGAGAGGAGGAGGAGGAAAAAGAAGCTGAGCAAGGGGGAGAGAGAGTGAGCAACGTGTACCATCACACTTCCTCCTGCATGGCAGATATAAACCCAGGAGAGATTTGAAGAAGAATCTCCACATGAGGCACAAAAGAAAATAAATGATACGTTATGATGAACTTTTTGCTCATCAACACTTCTTTTTACATCATCTTAATTTACACTGTAAAAAATGTCTGTAAAATTGACACCCAAATGCATCACATCATAAAATAGAAACAAAAAAGTAAGTAAAATTATGTGAAAAGAATCTACAGATTGCTGTAACATAGACAGAGAAAACCTGTAATGCAACAAACACTACAATGAGGTTCCAACATCAGCATTAAAGTGTTATTAGTGTTATTTAAGATTAATACATTTCTGGAGATACAAAAAAAGACATATTTTTGTGTTTTCTATAACTGATCTTTTAGTATGATGACTCACTTTGTTTTTTACTGCATATAATGGTTACATTCTGGTTCTATATTTCAGATATTCAATATTAGATACGGTTTGAGAATATGATTTAAAAAAAAATTTCTAATGTAATGCATACATTTTTGAGTAAATTCTGTTAAAATAGAAAATGTTGATTTTACAAAGAAAAAAAAAAACAGAAGTTTTACCAGATTCAAGTGTATTTTGTAGAATTTACAGTTTAGTCTGTCAAACTGTTACCTTTCTACTGTCATTTTTACAGGATTAATCTGGCAACAACAGCTGCTAGATTTTTTTTTAATTTATTTATTTTTTTACAGTGTACATTTAACAGTTGGTCATTATTGAAGGAAGGTTTACATCATTTTTTGTTGAATATATCAACATAATGAGACAGTTAGATGTAGATTTGATTTCCAGCAGTATCAGTTAAAATGGGTTATTGTTTTGTATTTACTGTTAATGTAAAACGTTGTATTTTTAATCTTAGAAAGTAACTCTGAGCCTGATCAGAATATTACATGTTGCAGGATTTATGGGGAAGTCCCTATTCCTTGTACAATGGAATAGACATTCTTAAAGCTTAATTAAACATTTGAAACAGAAAGTTTATCTTTTACAAGTGGGATTTAACTGTATTATAATCAGAATCAGATATGCTTTATTATTTATCCCATTATTTATAATTTACAATAATGGTGTAACAATGCAATTGTGTAAACTTTAAAAGTTCATGTTTAGATTCAGCAAAGTAAGAACTAATGCTGGCAGAGAACTGACTGAATAAGTTACATTAAGCACAGAATGTTTTTATTGTTTGTATGGCGTCTCTAACTGGACCATTGGTCGTGTCCAGGGGAGTTTATTTGGGATACGTGTCAATTATTATTTTTATTTTTTTTTCAATATAAAACCTCATTGAACTGAATTCAATCATTCATCTCTCGGGGGAAATGCCTGGTTCTTTATCTACTGACGACGGCACATATGCTCAGAAAAGTCTTTGAATTAATGGGACGCAGTAAGCCATGACAGGGGGGCTGTTTTCACAAAAGCAAGGTCCTGGAAGTGGCACATCTCAACAGATGCAGCTGCTATAATTATCCGTAGTTATTTTGTTCCCGTCATGGCAGCAAAGTGGGAAAAAACTCCTTTTTATAATATCAACTGCGACATTGTAGCAGGAATGACAGATTGCTCTTTAAGAAGTGTTGCATAGGAAATGTGTGCATTTGTCACAAAAGTACATGTAGTGCAATCTTTTTTTTGTGACTGTCAACAACCCAACTAAGGAAGGGTAAACCATGACTTTATTAGGGGAAAGATATAAAAAGAGAGGGCAGCGTTCTACATCTCAGTGAAGGGGAAATAAAATAGATATAGGACAAAAAGAGAGCGCTGAAATGTCCTTTGTGAATCTTTTATAATCATCTTATGTGTTTGTATCTTTGTTAAATATCTTCTGCCCATTGGCCAGGTCGTCATCGCAAATAAGAAATTGTTCCCACTGATCTAACTGGTTAAATAAATGTAATCTTAAGTTATTACACAAAGTGACTAAAATTACACAAAACAATCAAATGAGAGCAAAAATTCACAATGTGACTCCAAAAACACATAAAATAGCAAAAATACACATTAAGACCCCAACAAGGTACAAAATACACACGACGACAGCGAAAGTACACACAAATCTCAGGCCATAGTACACAAAGTTACTAAAATGACGACGAAATGAGAGCAAAAACTCACAAAGTGACTAAAAATACACAGTGACTCCAAAAGAAAAAAAAAAACACAACAAAAATTCGGCATGACCCTAAAAAGACACAAAGAACAGCAAAAATACACAATACAACAACAAAATGACAGCTAAAATACACATGTGACTCCAAAAAGACTCACACAAACAAAAAATATGCATAATCCTAAAAAGAACCCAAATAACAGCAAAAATACACAAAACGGCTGAAAAAATACACAAAGTTACTAAAAAGACACACGACAACAACAAAACAAAAGCAAAAATTCACAAAAGTGACTCTAATAAGACACAACGAAAAATATGCATAATCCTAAAAAGAACTCAAATAACAGCAAAAATACACAATACGGCTGAAAAAATACACAAAGTTACTAAAAAGACACACGACTACGACAACAAAAGCAAAAATTCACAAAGTGACTCTAATAAGACACAACAAAAAATATGCACAATCCTAAAAAGACACAAAATGACAGCAAAAATACATCTACTACACATTAAATGATATCGATTAATCGGTGATACGCTATAATCGGTCTGTAATATATACAGTTAAGTGAGTGCCTCCAGGTGTAACAGAGCTATTTCCTCTTTTTTTTCATTGAATGACGTAATTTTGCTGATATTTCACATTATGCAGAAATGTTCTATTATATTTTAGATTCTTAACTAATTGACAGAGGTGCTGTTCGGCTCCTATGGTGTAAAGAGATCATAATAATAAAAAAATGTTCCATTTACTTGAAGTTTAAGTGACAGAATGTCAAAAGTTTGCACAAAAGATAGAGATTAGTAATGACTTTTTCCTCACAATAACACTAAGCTGAGGCAGGAAAAAAAAGAGGGAACATGTTCATTTCTGTCAGTGTGTTGCATGATTCCACCAGACGTCTACTAAGACAGACAGACGGGGGCGGGGGTGGGACACACACACACACACACACACATATTCCAGGTCATGCAAAAACTGCTGTGCTCACAATAGGAGCTTACATAACAGTTAGTGTTGGTGGGCATTACATTACATTACAAGTGAAGCAGTAAAGGTGATGTGCTCTGCTGTGCCTGGTGGAAGTAATCCATTCAACCATCCATCCTGAAGGATTAACCAAGCAGCTCCAGGAGAACATTCAGACACACACACACAGTGCCACACACAAAAACAACAACCGTACGACCAATTCAGAGGATTCAGTTCAAAGCATTGCCTTAAACTGTGGGAGCAAATCACAATAATGTACAGACTCTCAGAGATTCTGCATGTAGAGCACAGAGAAACGGAGCCATAAACCCTTCATATTTTAGCTGTAGGAAGTGTGAATTATCACAGCATCGCCATCCAAAACAAATCAACTACACTACAGCGTGCAACTATTAAAATGAGCAAAAAAATAATGAAAATAGCTGTTGTGAAAATGGTATACATTTACAATCATAAGGAGAAATTGTGATTATTCCATTTGATGAAAATAAGAAAAATGCAATTTTCTTACACAGCTGGATCCGGTTTTAATGCATTTTATCATTATTTTTTATTTTGTCAGCTTCACACTAAAAAGTTAAAACGTTCTGCTTTAAGGTGAATTTCACTGTTTTACTCACAAAAATCACAGCGTGGCAATTTACAAATGCAATCATGGAGCAACACAGGAGAACATTTATCAAAATACATATAGATTTAATGCAGACTCGTCTTTTGAATGCGTGGTTGTATAAAAACGTTGGGAAAATGTGTCGGAATTAAATGGAACTTAAAAACAAATGATTACACAGCAAATGCAAAACAGACGTTTGTCACCTGTACATGCAGACTTTAGTGTTCTCGTCTGGATATTTAACATAAGTTTATCACTTCAATATATTATCTCTCACACTCCTACACTTATTTATTTATTTATGATCATGTGACAGGTGCACAACTCGTAATGCTAGGCTAATGCGAAGCTAACGGAAATACTGATGCTAAGCGTATGCTAGGTTAATGCTAAGCTTATGCTAGGTTAATGCTAAGCTTATGCTAGGTTAATGCTAAGCTAATGCTAGGTTAATGCTAATGCTAGGCTAATGCTAATGTCACTACTGAATCCTTTCACGGGTCGGATCTTTTCAGATTCTTTCAACACATGCTCGCAACGCGTCCCCTATCCAGTCGTGAACTATTTAAAAGGTTGAAATCCTGCTATTTAAAAAGAAATAGAAATTTAGGTTTTGAGTGGATTCCAATTAATTTTGGTTTTTATCTTATTTCCTGTTTGGTTTTTTTAGATTGTCAATGTTGTGTATTGTGTTTTTATTTATTTATTTATTTGTAAACAATTGAAAACACCACAAAACAGTCACATATTTAAATGTGTACTATTAAAATGTTTAACAAACGTCATATGGTTGGTTTATATTCAAACATCACGTCCCAGCTACGCTGTCGTAAGGATTACGAGTAAAGGAAGTGACGTACACTACGTACATGCGATGATGGGATCTGAAAGGATCCGCTTCATGAAAGGATTCGGTAGTGACAGTTAATGCTAATGCTAAGCTAATGTTAATGCTAGGCTAATGCTAAGGCTAGGCTAATGCTACTGCCACTACCAAATTTCTTTCACGAACCGGATCCTTTCTTATCCTTCCAACACATGCGCGCAACGCGTTTCCATCTGATCGGTCTATTTTACAGCCGTTCGTGAACTATTTAAAAGGTTGAAACCCTGGTATTTATAAATAATTAGAAATTTATGTTTTGAGGGAATTCCAATTTATTTTGGTTTTTATCTTGTTTTCTGTTTGGTTTTTGATTGTCAGCGTTGTGGATTGTTTTTTTGTTTTTTTTATTAACAATTAAAAACACCACAAAACATCCTATATTTAAATGTTGACGCTAATGTCAATGCTAATGCTAGGTTAATGCTAAAGAAATGTTATGTTAATTCTAGTTGAATTTATTTATATATTTATTTATTTATTTAACAGAGACAGTGTACAATAATATCAATACAGAGAATGTACCAGATTAAGCCAAAAGGCTGTTTTTCATCTGTAATCCTTGGACAGAATGTTCAATTGTCACCATAAGAAATACAAATTAGAGGAAATATACAATGAAATATTCAGTGAAAATGCAACTTCTTAATAATGCTAATGCACGCTGCTATGTAACACATGATTTCCTTTTTATTCAAGTTAAAAGCCTCATATGAACTAATATATGTGTATTTCTTAATATATGATGACACCTCCCTGTGTTCAAGATTATTCGCAAAAACATTATTTATTTAACATTACTCCTCTGTGAATACATGTTTTAAAAAAACAAAACAAAAATGTAAACATTCAGTTATTAGTATTTTACACACCGTACACGTTGGTTTACAAATTACATAACACCATAAACTGGCACAATCCTTCTCCAAAGATAAAATATTTAGATCTTTCTGTATACCTTTTTTTATTTTATTTTGCTTTTTGTTCTTCATTAGTTGATGGAAGCATTATTAATATTAATCTATCAAGGTATTGAAATCCGAGCAGTGATTGTAATTACTTATTTTAACCAGGTGATGGCGCTCAATGCTCGTGAAAACAACCTTTGCAATATGGTAAAAATTTGTCAGAATAAAAGGTTTATCAGAATAAAAGTTCATCAGAATAAAAGTGCATGAGGTATAGAAAGAAGTTTTCAAAAATGTTTAACTCAAAGCGACTCTGCGTGAGTTTCATTGAGCATTTGCAATTTTTTCTTAAAACATTTTATTTTCAAAGTTCATCTATGAGTGCTAAATTATCCAGATGTTCAAAGGTAACATATTTAACTTGTTTCCATTTACCAGTTTTCTACAAATTCTTTAAAAAAATAAAAGATATGGTTTAAAACCCCTGTATTATTATTATTGAAGGGACATTTTTACTTAAGTACATTTATTGGCATTTTTTTTAAACTTTTTCTCAAGTAAGTGAGCAACATTAATACTTTTACTTTTACCAGAGCTATTTTTTTTATTCAGGTAAATCTACTTTAATTTTAGTACTGAAGACGAGTACTTTTCAAAATCAGAATCAGAATTATTTTATTAATCCCAGGGGGAAATTACTTATGTTACAGCCACAGGAAAAAATGAAAATAAAATAAAAACGTTAATAAAGACGAAAGAAAGAATAAACAAGTAATAATAATGTTCAAATTACATACACATATGATAGATATTTACAAAAATAATACAAATATTCAAATATATTTTGATTTTGCCACCTCTGCTGCTATGATTGGACCTTTTCACACTTCCTTGCAGATCAGGAACCAGTGAGTTCATCAGCAGTAGAACAGGGTGCAGATCATTAGACCACCCATCATGCACAGCCTTTACATTCCTGCACAGACACAGAGAGACGTGGACGGCCTTGTCAGTAACTGGAGATCTTAGGAAGCTGCAGCAAAGCCATCATAGATGTCTATATTCAGGGTGAACTCAACAATATATACGCTCCTGGATCATTTTTTACAGATTTAAAAAGTGAAAGTCAAAGGTGCTATGTGTATTTTCTTTTTCTTTAGATTTTAAGTATTTTGTTGCATTTTTGCAGCATGTCGTTGACACGTGTTCTAGTGACTTTACATAAAATGAAAAGCATCTCAGCTCTTAGCATGTTTACACAAGGCCCCAAACAGCAACTTCCTTGATTCTTTCTTTTTTGGACTCTTCCTTTTTAGGCAATGGACCGCTGCCTTGTAGCTCCTTAGGGATTCTGTGGGAATTCCTCTGCCTGATTTGCTTGGCAGTTGCTTTTATAATCCTGGAATACTATTATTTCAGGTCATGATGTTAGGACGAGGGAGGAATTGAAAAAATGCAGTGATAAAGCTTGGTTTGTACACAGATGAGTGAATGCTGCTCCATATAATAGCTGGTCAAGGTGCATTTCTGGGTCACTATGTTACACCAATACCTGTTGTATGTTAATGATAAACACATATAATGTAATAAAGATATACATTGAAGGAAAACAGAATTATTAGATAAACATTCTTTAATTTAAGCCAATGTACAACTGTGTTTCAAACCACTTCTCTTTTACTTTTGGCTTTTATGGTGTGTAAGCTTCTCTTTTTTCACCAGCTGTGCTGCAGTTTGATTGTCAGCTGGTTATAAATAACCGCAGGCTGCACAAATATTGTACATCTGGCACGGGCAACTGGTGGCCCACAAAATAAATGCACAAAATGACCCAAAAACATACAAAGTTACTGAAAAAATAACACAAAAACGAGTACAAAAATACACATAGGGACAAGAAAAGTACACAAAATACAGCTAAAGATAATAAGAAAACTTGCAAAACACAAAAAAATACAACAAAAATATGCAAAACGGAAACAGAAATACTCATATTAATAATATGTGCCAAATGGCAATGAAAATACATAAAGTGACTTGAAAAAATATAAGGAAATTACAACAAAAATGAGAAATATAACACAAAACAATAACAAAAATACACAAAGTGAGAACAAAAATACACATAGGGACAAGAAAAGTATGCAAAATACAACTAAAGTAATCTGCATTACTCGCAAAACACAAAAAATGACAACAAAAAGATAGAAAATATACAACTAAAATATGCAAAATGGAAACAGAAATACACAAATTAAAAATATGTGCAAAATGGCAATGAAAATACATAAAGCAACTTGAGAAAACACCAGAAATTACAACAAAAATGAGAAATAACACAAATTACCAATAACAATATACAAAGTGAGAACGAAAATACACATAGGGACATGAAAAGTACACAAAATACAACTAAAGTAATCAAAAATACTTGCAAAACACAAAAGCTGACAAGCTAAATAAAGAAAAATATACAACTATAATGTGCAAAATGAAAACAGAAATACACAAAATATAAATTATGCAAAATGGCAACAAAGCATAAAGTCAAAAAATAAAAACACAAAATACACAAAGAACTATAAAAACTCACAAAACTCTTTGTTCTTTCCTGTATTATGGCTCAGATAAGTCATTATTATAATGATGATATTGTGTAATATGTGTACATAATGTTGATAAAAGTTGCCTATCCCTGCTGTAGCATACATGTCTAAAAATAGGCTTATAAAATGACTTTTATTGCCTTGAAATCTGAATTAATAAACGTTTCTTCACCTTCCATCCTTAGTTGGGAATTATTATTGAACAGGAACAGCATTGGGAGTATTTAATTATTAAATATTATCATTAATCATGTGTGCAGCCTGAGTCTAGAACCCTGGTTTACAGCATAGTTTACAGTGCTGATGACTGGTCCGTTTCACAGCCTCTGGAATCCCTCTAAACAACAGTAGACACACATATTTCCCTTTTTAGGACATGAGGGCGGAATTACGTAATTTAGGGAGCGCACTGATGCTCTAACGCGCCTGTGTGTGAGCGACACTGACAGCAACCAATCACAGCACAGATGACTTATCTTGTGTGTATCTGATTGGTCAGTGGGCGGGGCCTATTGTTGAGTGACTTGGTTGTATTTGTAGTCCTCACACCGGAGGGAGAGGCTGTCCCGGAACGAAAGGAGCACCCACTGGGATCGACTCAGCGTCCGTGTCGGGGTTTTAAGGCTTTTAACTGTCTTCAGAAGAGGAAATATTTACTTAGTTGGTGAACTTAAGCCGTCACCATGCCGGTTTTCCACACAAAGACGATAGAAAGTATCCTGGAGCCCGTGGCTCAGCAGATATCCCATCTGGTGATAATGCACGAGGAGGGAGAAGTTGACGGGAAAGGAATCCCGGATCTGTCGGTGCCGGTGGCGGCTGTGCAGGCGGCCGTCAGCAACCTCGTCCGGGTAAGAAAACTTCCCTTTCCCCCGCTCCTGAAGTCGTTCCCGGAGAGTTTTGTAGCCTCTCACTGACCTCGGTTTGGTTCCAGAACTTAGACACAACTTTTCAAACTCAACAGGAAACGCATGTGTTGGACACCAGAGGAAATGAATGAATGATATAAAGAGTTTTTTAGTCTTATTTGACTCAGGACAAAGGGAAGTGACGCCCTTTTCTCCATGAAAACATGCCCTGTGTCCCAATGGAGCAGGTACACATACTACACATCTGCACTGGTGTCTTTCTTTGACAGAATCTGTGATTTAAACACAGACATTATGAACCAGGGCGTTTTCAATTACCCATGTTCAATTACAATTCAGTTACAATTACAGTGCCCCCCCCCCCCCCCCATTACAATTCAATTGCATTTATCTTTAATCCTCACAAAGTCAATTACAATTACGTTCTCAATTACTAAAGTTCAATTTACAATTAATCACAATCACTGAATCTGAAATAAATAACCGAATAAAAGTTAACCTTCCGCTTGTGTTAGCTTTCTGTTAGCATCTCTAATGCTAACACGTCATAAATCAGCTGTAAAATACACTAATAACAAATATCTATCATCTAATTTATTTCCTATCTATTGGTTACCTTGTCAGGCTTCCTAATCAATAAAAATATAGGTTTTAATATTTTTGGTGTGGGCGTCCAATCCTTTTTATGTCAGTATACCCCTGGATTTATTTTGTTTTTACATATTAAAATGTGGGAAAGATTGATGTGAAACATATTTAGATATTTTTTTCCCCCCAAAAATAACGATATATGATATAAAGCTCGATAATTTTATTTTAATTGAAGTCGGACCAAAAAAACTATTCTAGGTTGAGTTTGCTGATCAGGCACATTTATCAACGAACTGTTAATGCACACATTGTGCCACTTATGGCTTTTTGTCCAATAAGGGACAGCACGTGTGAGTGAGTTCTGTAGTGTAGCTTATTACCTGGGGTTAGGATGCACTCAGAAATCATCTAACTGTGCTTTACATGAGAAGTAGTGAAAGCAGCAACTCCTAAAACAAGTGTTTTCAAACAAAATAAGCTATAAAAAAATATATATATATATATATATAGACGATATTATTTTCTATATTGCAAAAATAGAAAACTCGATATATCTTGAGTCTCGATATATCACCCAGGTCTTCTACACAGTGTTGTTTTATTTTGCTTATGGGATAGTTCAACAATGTATTTGGGAAATATTCCAAATGAAAAAAATCATACATTTAAATAGTCTCTGCAAACATCGTTGCACTAGGTTTTTATAGAATTTAAATAGGTTGTTCATTGTTTAGTAACTTTTCTCACACCTTTATATTCTATAATCAATTCATTGTGGTACAAATGTAATTAGGACATTCTGTAAAGACAATAAGTGAGATCCCAGTGCCGGATGGATCAGTTCTAGCAACATCACAAATAAATCCTAGGGCAATGGAAACATGTTAAACTGAGTCATAAATAACACATTTTCTGTTCTACGCTCTGATAGTTAGGTCTAGTTTATGTTACCATGGGAGCCGTACGTTTCTCATTTTCTTAATGTATATTGTGTTAGGGTGGTGGAGTCATGCACGACCATTTTCTGAACAATTTCATACTTCCAACTTTGTAGGGACAGGATGGTCTCCTATTGGTCTACCATGACTTTATCGACAAGTTTGTTATGAAAAAATACACGATGTCAACTCGAGCAGTGCCAGACCTAATCATTTATCCACATTCTACCTCATTGTTGTTCGTTATTTGTTATTTGTTATGTCTTTAGTTAAGTTATTTGTTGTATAGTATTGCTAGTTGTTTTTTTTGTGTGTTTGTTGTGTGTTTTAAGTGCTCTTTTTATGCACTGCAGGTTTGCACTGGGGGTGGGGGGGGATTGCTATTTCATCTGTGCTGTATGTTTAACATGGGGCATATTTGACATTAAAGAACCTTGAATCTTGAATCTTGAATACAATACGTCCAGTTCTGGACGTTTCAGGAAAAAAAACTAAACAAGCAACAGCAAATGGTGGGACAAACACAAGGGCCAAAGCCAAACAAATAGAGATCATTCAAGCCCATGTACAGTAGATGCTCCAATACCTTTGTTCATGTGATAAAACTATAATAATAATATCCCAACATATATTAAGATTGTGGAGGGATATTTTTATTACTTAACAGAAGGAAATAGTGAGAGAGGATTGTCCTGTCAGAGTATGATGCTTGTAGAGGAAGAAATGCAGGCTAAAAAAAAAAAGCCTGTTTCCTGTCACTTGTTTATAGCCTGGTAAAGCCCAGACCTCCAGGCTGTTTGTAGAAGATAAACTTGGGCATCTACAATTTCAAAGCTGGGTTATGTTGTGTTTTTCAGCATTGTTACTTCTGCAATTGACACATTAGGAGAGATTTTCCAATAATGGCTCAAATTTGGCTGACATCATCTTGTGACTTAATGCCTTTAATATAACTTCTTAATTCTGTTTCCAAGACCATTAGAGTTATTTACATCTCTAAATGTTCATAAAATGCTAATAAAATGAAATAAATCATCATTCCAAATGCGTAAGCAAGCACAAATTAGCAAGGAAAGCTTGTTATTTTGTTAAAATATTGAGAACGAAAATAGTTCTGCAAGTTTTATCTCCCTGCTTTAACTTGAATCTAATTAAATAATTTTTTTATGAGAACAACTCATGTCTCACACCATACAGTATTTGGCTAGTTATTGGGGTGCTTTCATGGCATGAACCTATCAAAATGTAAAAACCTTATTTTCATAAGTTGTCTTCCTCCGATCTCTCTCTCAGTCCTGCGTTTCCAGCTTGACAGCTTAATCTACTGACTATGTAATCAGCCATTTAGTTGATGGCATTAAAAAGCAGTTGAACGGGTGCACCAAACAGAGGAAAAAAGAGGCAATTTATCATCTTGGTACGTAAATGTAAATTATTAGTCAGTTTGAAGAAGGATGATTCATACTGTCTAAGTTTTTGGACTATGATCATGTGTTTCCATCAATAGAGCAATGGAACCCATTCATCTGTAATTATTTCCATTTGTTCCAATTCCAGCTTTGATATGACATCATAGAGGTTTTTGATCAAAAGAATGTTTCTTAAGTTTCCAGCACCAGTCGGAGAATATTCACTAGATTACCGTGTGTGTAGCTCTTCTGAGATTTTCCACCTATTTTTCAATCTGCTGCTGCAGCCTTGGGAATAGGAAGTACCTAATGTTTTGGGAATTTAGCTTCTGACATCTATTGTTTCTTTGGCTTTGTTTTTTTTTTTTTTGACAAACCTTGCAAAGGAAAGTAGAAACTCAGGTTAAACCAATGTGAAGATGGATGCGCTACTCTGCATCAGAGCTGGAGCACGTCTAAGGAAAGCATTTACCTCATCGTTTTGTGTTTGCCAGAAAAGTCACATGTTGCTTTGATCTTAGCATTGATAATTAATGTTGAAGGTTTCTTGAGTCACATGTGAAATCGACCTGTCAGCATCTGCTGTAGCTGTGAACGAAAACTCTGTTCTTTTGTTTGAAAAGGGGCATAAAAGACTTCTGAAGGTTCTACATTTTATTCTACAACGTCTAAAATTTCATTTGTTATTTTGAAGCTTTGAAATCTTGAGATTAAATTTTGAAATTTAAATAAAGAGGGATAATACTGAGTTTATTGACAGTACAGTTTATGTACCCGAGCATTAATGTAACTGTCATATTGTGAAAATAAATACCAAATACCAAGGGGCAGTATTATGAAAAAATCATTGTACAATGGTTTTGCTGCAGTGATTTACATCTCTTTAGCCTCATTCAGAGGACCAGTAGCTGCTTATATATCTATGTGTTTTACTGTAATGTGTAGGTTTTTGGCTGAAAACAATAACAAGAGTGTGTGTGTGTGTGTATAACAAAAGAAAATCTCAATGGTGATGATCACCCTCTTAGAGCGAGGCATGAAGTCTGCGTCTACAGACACGCCCACTCATGAATATGCATGAAGGCCCCAAAACAGCCTGTTTTTAGAAGCATCATTAAAGGGACTTTTTAGAGGCTAAAACTCCACAAAACAGGTGAGTTTGGGAAAATAAACCTCAAATACTATGTTATGGTTCTTAAAAGAAATGGAGATGAGTGAAAAATAGCAGAATATCTTCAACTGTCGTACAATTACCCCCAAATCAAAGCCTAAATAAGAATTAAACTAGCTTTCACCTAAATGACTATGCCAGTGACATTATTTTGCATCATCCCCAAAACTCATAGATGTGTTTTCGTTAGTACTTCTAAAGTAGATAAAAGTGCAGCCCTAAAAGAGCTTCACAGGCAAAGCAAGACCTGAGCCCGTGTCGCTGCTTTCAGCAATAATCAACATTTACGGTTTGTTCTTCAAACTGAGCAAATTTACTAGACCTCAATTAAAGATGAATGTGAGGAATTTGAGGAATTCCCAATGAGCACGGGCTAGGTTTGAAGGGGTGCTTTCAATTAGAAGCTTTAGTTAAACATTAAATTAGGTCATAGGATAATTTACAGTTATTGTTAGTCTGGACAGCTAGTGTTTGACTCTTCATGACTGTCTTAACCTCAGGCCCTGAGTAATTCGTTTGTTTGGGTACACTGAAAAACATTAGCAGCATTAAAGATTATCAGGGAACCACTGAGATTGCAGAGTAACATCTTCATGGTTTTGTCTCATCTCATAAAATGTATCAGTTGTGAATGATTTTTTAATAATAAACTGGCCACAGTTTATTATTTGTATGTAGCCATTCTGTAACATTAGAAACCACAGAACTTTATGTCGTACAGACAAATATCCTGTCACTATATGGTTTACCCAGCATTTCTGCAGGGAGTGAATTCTCACCTAAATGTTTGAAAACACAAATAGCCAATAAAACATGTTTTTCTCTGAATATTTTTCATTTGATGTGTGTTCAAAGAGGCGTCAAGTAGGTATTTATTGTACTCCTTTGCAAATAGGAAATAGATATTTACATTTGGTGAAGTGCTTTAATGACATGCAAAAGTAATAACTTCCTACCCCCTGTTCCTTAAGCTTCCTTTTATTCATCATGTAAGACTACATCATGCTGCACACAATTTGATTTGTTCAATTTGGCAATACGACAAAGACCCAACCTTCAGATCAAGGATAAAATGTAGGCTTCAGAAGATTACGGTATGGTGTTATTTGGATATGGATTAATGGAGCACATGTTGTCACATACTGTCTTTTAAGTTTGATGAAAATGATACAGGATGGGGGCATGGAGGAGGGTTCATCTAGAGAGCAAAGGTAGGAAGTAAATCAGAAGACTCTGCAGCACTCAGCCGCACAAATGACAGTTTGAGCTAGCAAAGGGAAATTCCTCTCCTAACCTCTGACAAAGCTGCAGGGTTGGTTATAGCTCCAAATAATGTATTTAATGTCCTTTATAAGCAAAGATTCACATTAGTTTTTTGTAATGTTTTTTCGGTGGTGTAGAGATTAGTACTTCTGCAGCAAGAAGGGCCTTACCCTGGATTTCCGCTGGATGCGTATCTGCTCAGAAACATCTCCACTGATCCCCACCACCTCCTGTTTTGCTGCGTATCTGTTGCAGCAAGGTCTCAGAAGATCCAAGATTACACGCTCCTAGCAATTACACGCTAATTCACGTTTAAATGCGCGATACATATGTGATTCAATCATCGATGAATGCAATATTTATATGTGAAATAAGATTTTAAAAGTGCTCGGTTCGGGCCAATCATGGTATCAACGGAAAGGACTGTCACAGGTTTAAACGACGCTTTGATTTTTTTATTTATAATTTTTTTTCATGAATGACAATTAAAGCTCTAATACCATTTGTTGATTGATTTCAATAGTACTTTAAATGTTCCACTTTTTACATGGTTTTCATGAAACACTGAATTTCTTCTGCTGTGACGTGACCTCATAGTAAAGCTAGTCGTGTAGAATTAAATCGGTCAACTCAATCCCCTCTCCGCTTTGGTGGCTCCCCACAAATGTTGCACAAGCTCTCTGCATGGCTCTTGTTGAAACATGATACTAGCAGTTGTGATATTCTCTCTCTGGTTGCAGGGCCAGTTTTGCCACTACCATGCTGGTCGCTTTCATCACCTCATTTATCCAACATGAAACTTTCTTTTAACTAAGCCAGATTAATAATAAATCTTGTTCGACCTGCATTCTGACCTTATTGCTGCCTTCGTAAATAATGGTGAAAGGCAAACTGATATCTTAATACTGTGTTGGCTTGTTTAAAGTTACTAGTGCAGTGCCCGTAGGAAGTATGTATTGCTATCGAAAAGTGGGAGGTTAAGTGGCTTTTTCATGGATGGTTTACACATAGGAATTTAATTTATTTTTTAAATTCAGAATAAAAGTCAAATCCTCTTTAAACTGACCTTATAAACACTCAATTTCTAGTGTAAATTCTGAATTACACATCCTGAGTTACTATGACTCCCTGTCAACATTGAGCTGTTCTGCAAAGCTTTATTTAAGACAATTTTATGAAATAATTTATGAACTGTATCATAGCAGTCCAAACAACTCCAACACCCTTGGAGCAAGCAGCAGCCATGTTGAAAGTCTCAGGTCAATCTGTACCTGATTTGCAGAGATATTTGAGGAACAGGCAGACACACAGACAGCGATTCCTTGCTTTATAGATAAGATTGGTCAATGATAGCTAAGTGTCCCCCGTGTGTTTGAACAGAGCGCAACTTTTCTAATTACTGCTGTGAGGCTCAAACAGTGAGTTTGTGATGTGACAGAAGTTATATAAATGCACTTTTTTCTTGCATGTTGTATCAGTAGCAAAAACAGCGACTGTTAAAACTAGCTTTTCAAATGCAAAATAAGCTTTACAATCAGGACCCGTCCACACGGAGACGGGTTGTAGTTTAAACAGTTAAGTTTTTTTTATCATTTACACCTTGCGTCCACACGGCATCGAGGATTTGGAAGCTGATTACGATAACTTCTGAAAACGGGTCCCAGAGTGGAAAAGTTTGAGAAAGCCACCCGTTGGGTCGCCGTGCAGACGGCATATACGCATACTCTGCAAACGATGATGCCATAGACCCACCTTTCTCTTAACCCGCATGCGCGATCCCCCGTCCCCCCCACAACAACAACAACAGTAACTATGGCAACAAAGCAGAAGCTCTACTTTGTCGTTGGTTCACAAGCAAATATCCTGTCATGTCTTTGTCTTCATCTCTTTCCTCTTTTCTATTGTGTCCTGTTTTTTTGTAACACAAGTTTTATGAGCATCCTCGGTGTCTTCTTCTTCCTCTTCTGTATTTACGGCAGAGTGGATGCCACAAGGCGTGTTACCGCCCTCCACTGGTCTTTATTGTAACGACTAGATCATCCCATACATTCCAGTGTCATGCAGGAACTGCAACATAGCCTTAAAAATCTTGTGGATGGGGCTTAAGACTATATCGTTATAAGTGATATTGTCATTTCCGATATGGCTGAAAATACAAATCTTGATATATCGTTGAAATCTATAATTGCCTCGGTCTATGTTAATTGTTATGTATTAAATGCAAAAACCATAACTAGTGTGGACACTGCAGCTAATTCCACGAGGAAGTAAACCTCTACAGCCAGTGGAGTTTTTCTTGTATCTTTGCTGCTTAAGACGGTGCTCACCAAAAACTGTCACCATCGATCTCTCCTGATCTCCATGACTAAACCGGTATTGTGCTAAAACAGTCTGGCCTTGGCAGCCTTGAGGTTGATAGAGTGGCCTTTCTTCTCTTCGAGAAGCGATGGAACACTGTCAACAAAGACGAGTTTGTTCTAGAAGACCAGCAACTTCATCAAGCTACTTGACAACACTGGGACACAGTGTTGGTAAAAAAAAAAAAAAGGAGTGTCAGGAACAAATGGCAAATGAGAATGAGAGTCAGTAGGGTTGATGGGGCAGCTTAGAGGGAGATGACACCCAAGCAAGGCAATACTTAAAAAAGAAGGTGGAAGTGAACAGCTGTCTTTTCTTAATGTGGTTTGCTGGTATCTATTGAGGGAGTGTTGTGAGTCTCTGGATATGTTTAGGAATGAGTCAAACCCAGACCCTCCCACATCATCTGTTGTCGTCTTTATTTTACTGTCATGCAACACACATACTGTGTATTAAAAATCAATTCTTATTATGCTATTAAAAATCTGTTTTTCTTAAATGAAACTGGCCTTGAACATAACCTGTTCTGCTTATAACGAGTTGGAAAATTGTTTCGGAAAAATGTTTAGCCGTTTTTAGTTTTGTAGTTTAGTTTGTGTACATCTGACTCTCTCACTATAGACCTTACATTTTCCACTAGTGTCAATCATTATTTGTTCGTTTAACTGGTAAAAAAAAAATGGCACTACTGTATCCAACTTGTTGCATTATGAGCTGATGTAAACCTTAGTGGAAGCTTCTTGACCATATAACCCCATCCCATGAAGCTTCATAATGCCTTAATGGGCTCTTTTAGGTTAAAATCATAAAATGTGAAACAATTGCTTTATTTTCTGAAGTTCCAGCTTTTATTTTACATAATGTTGTTGTTGGGAACACAACTTTGACATCCAAAAAACATGACGGTGGCTCAGAATAACAAAGAGGTTCCAGTATTACAACTGCTCGACAACAACCAGGATCAACTTGTGTCACTGAGCTATATTTACTGCAAATCGTTGGGATCACTGCTGGAGACTTTGAACTTCAGACAACAGGAAGAGACTCGGCATGGGGTGAAGGAAAGAGAGACGAGAGGAACCTGTTTAATACGAAGAACCTCAAGTCTGCTCAATTTACAGGGACTCACTCTGTGGATACTATGACTCAGCTCTTCTTAAAGGCGACATTCTTGCTCATATCCCATCATCTTGTCTCCCCTCGTCTTCTTTTTTTTTTTTTGCTGAGGCCATGTCTTAACTTGATTCAATCTGTTACAAATGTATTAGTGATGTAATAAACTAGTATATTACTACTTTTATTTTCTAAGTGATATTAGGAAAATACCAGTGTTGTGATAAAGACAAACCTGATGGTACTGGGTAAGATCTGTAAATAGCGTTTAGTAGGTCAATCTTTAAGTCTAAAGTCCTGTCTGTTGCTGGGTTGCCACTAGAGCTGGGCAATATATTGTGATTCAAGATTTATTTATACAATTGCACAGTACAAATCACATCATACAAGTATTTCATATTATTCATAGAGTACAGTCAAAAAGTTAGATTTTTATTGCTTAATTTGCATTGAAATACTCATTTTAGAAGTCACTGCTTTCGTTACTTCTCAGAACAGCATGGAAAGCACAGTTAGATGGATTACTGAGTGCGTCCTAACCCAGACCTTCCCCTAAACATGCCACACTACAGAACTCACTCACAGGTGCTGTCCCTAATAGTAGAAAAAGCCATAAGTGACACATATTATGTGGCTGTTTGTTAATAAATGTGCCTGTGTGACATATTTTTTATCAGCAAATTTAACTCAAAATAAAAAACTTTATTAAGGTAAAGATATTGAGATTTATAACATAAATCGCCATTTTAAGAAAAAAATATTGAGATATGAGTTTTGGTCCATATCGGCCGGGCCAAGTTGCCAGTGTGTGTGTTGCCACCAGATGACTGAGATGAACGGCCTCCAGTGTCAAGCTTTACTTTTAGTTTGGTTCAACCTTTGACCGCAATTTATAACCCTTCAGTAACTCAAAGTCCCCCAGGTCCGGTGATGGAAGCGAGGTGCTGTACGTGTGCTGTTCTCAATTACTTCCTCAGCGTTCCACCATCTGGAAGGTCTCTGCTGCTGCTTGTAGTCGCACCCAGTGACAAGCTCAATAGTAGCTGCTGGATCATGGATGCATTCCTAATAACCTAAGCATGAAATAAAATAAAAAAAATGGAATGGAAGTGGGGGAAAAAAGGATTGAACATTTACTAAAAGAAAAAGCAGACGCATTTTGAATAAATTCACATTGGGCCTGATATTGCAAAGTTATAAAGTAATGATTATGCATGCATCATTCCCCTGTGGAAACTGATGCTCCATATTAAGTGTGGTCTGAAGGTGATCCAGGTTCTAGCTTGATCACATGTGATCCCTGACCCACAGCGGCTCATCGTGGGTGAGTTGGGTCTCGCTCCCAGAGCTGAGGTCATAGTGGGGGAAGTGAGTCATTTTGGTGAGGGAGTGGAGGTGTTCAGCTGCTTAGCACATTAGAACTGTGCCCAGGCTTGGCGTCATTCCAGCGGCTGCCTCTTTGAAATAATGCTTCACCGGATAAGTAACAAGACATCACACTGGAAAACTGAATGGATGAAGGCAAAACTCTCCCGATGTGGAGGTTGTGGTAAAGGAGATGGAGTCATGCATTTGATGTTTGGTTGATGTAGAAAACAGGCTCAAGTTTTAAGCTTAAAAGCTTTGAAAACTTTAGATGTCGCTGCGCCTTGAAGTGCTGACCGATGCAAATATCCATGACTAATGACTGCTTCGAAACGTGATCGTTAATAGGCCTAGCATATTTAAGTTGGACATTCAACAGATTTATATCTAGTATACCATATAACTTATTTTTGATCAGTTATGCTTGTTTAATATCATTTTGAATGATATGAACACAGTCCAGCACTACATTAATACAAGTACTACTGAACAAAAGTATATTCTTGCTTTGATTTCATATATTTTTATATATTGATCATGTAGGATCTGTGTGTCACTGTACGAATGAATGAAATCAATGTTTTCAGATCATTTTGTGACAATCAAATTCAAGAAACGCAATTTTTATTTTTCAATTTTCCACACTTGTCACCAGACTGGCTTAACTTAGTACACAATGCAATATGCACAACTATAACATCACATTGCACTCTCACCTTAAAATAGTCAACTCCTCTGCACCCCTTCCATCGTCCCACCCTGACTCCCTCTCCCCTGTTCTCTTCTCCTTTACCAAGGTGTAACACTGCCCTTTCTTTTTATATTATCCCTCTAATAAAGTGTTTCTTACCCTTCTTTAGGGAGGGCTAGTGATGGTTGCATTTATGCAATAAAATACATTCATTTATTTAATTGCTATAATAAAACATGCCTTGCAAACAATGCACTACATGTATAGTGTTGACCTTCGACAGCATGAGCAGAGAAGGGGGAAAAAAGAGAGAAGAAACAGAATTTAATTTAAACGCAATTTAATCTCTCACTCATTATTGTGATTTATTTTGAAGCCTTTGCTTTATTTAACTTTGTTTATTGTTAATTCATAGAGTTTTTGTGTTTTCCAGGTGGGAAGGGAGACTGTTCAAACCACAGAAGACCAAATCATGAAAAGGGACATGCCACCAGCTTTTATCAAGTAAGCACTTGACTTTCTGAAACTCTACAGTGAGAAATATGTCCAGATAAAATACTTAAACTCTCTCTGTCTTTCTCCTCAATGTGGAACCCTTAGCCTCTCTTTGGCTCTCTTTCTCTTTTTATCTGTTGCAGTAATGGCTGCTTGGTCCCAGGCAAAGGTCAGACATGGCATGTTAAGTGCCTTAGAGTCTTGCCCTTTTGTAATAAATACTTTTTGATCTTTAGGGAGTTATTTTGCTCTCATAGAGCAAGGTTATCATTGTAAACTACCTGATGAGCATCTTTGGCTGTTGCTTTCTGTATTTGTCATTGGGAAAGCGGTTTAGACGCATAAAAACACAGGATGCATATGAAACATTGTGTTTGCTCCCATAAAACCATTCTTCTCTTTACCCAGATCATTAAACTAAATTTATGTGCCATCCATGTCGATTGCAATCTTTCAATATTCTTTATTATATGACAAACTACAGTCAGGGGGGGTGAAAGGTGGGTCCTGGGGGCCCCACAAGGTCAGGGATGAAACACATTGACGAGTGCAGGTCATCAGGCTGAACACTTTAGGCGCCTCAGAGTCACATCGTCACCCTGTCGTCATCCATCAGCACATGTGCTGGAATGTCTCCCCTTCACTAAATATAGTGGCGCTTATATTGCATGGCTGTTTCTCTGTAGTGCATGCTGAAGGACACGGATGGTTCGCTCTGCAAAGACCCACATATTCATCAGGCTCAGCGTCATGCTCGTTTGTTAGTATTTATCTTGCTGAACACGTGAAGCCGAGCTGCTTTTCTGTTGCCCTTTTGCGATGCCCAAAAAATGCAGAAAAAGGCAAAGTTACCTGGGCAACAAGGAAGATGGCATGCTCTTGGAACTGAATCATGTGCTG
The DNA here is from genome assembly GCF_900634775.1 of Gouania willdenowi. Lineage (NCBI taxonomy): Eukaryota > Metazoa > Chordata > Actinopteri > Blenniiformes > Gobiesocidae > Gouania > Gouania willdenowi. The sequence continues at coordinate 1,655,482 of NC_041062.1, read as the reverse complement.
GTGCTTGGCTCGCTGCCTGTTTCTGGGAGCAAAATGACTGTTGGGATCGTGTGCAAGTGGCATGTGTGTGCCTGGATCAAATGGCAAAGGCTGATGGTGTTTAGCACTCTACGGTTCATTTAATGGATCACACCCAAGATGCAACTGTCAGTGACTCAGGTTGTAGGAAGGAAGGGTTTAACTGTGACATGTTGTGACTCCAATCACATCCTGTTTAAAAAGCAACTTAGCTTTTCTGTTATGAGAGAGAAAACAGACAGGTGCACAGACATATACCGTTAGCGATACAGGTCGTTTCAAAAAAGCCACTTTCATTTGAATTTTGTGAGTTCATTTAAACTAGGTTTGCAATAATACATATTGTGACTGTATTCTGTTATAGATCAAAGCCCTTTCATAGTGTATACTGCTTAGAGAGGAAGCTGCTAATCATCATGAAGAAACTGTGAAGTTTAGAGGAAGTTATGCAAGTTTTTTTCGTGTATGTTGCTTTTGGCCTTTGATTCAGAAAATTTCACCTTTTGCCCACAGTTTCATTTAAAGAGATGTTATTTTTATTTAATGATGCAGTATAATGGTTTTGCTACAGTGATATACATCCCTTTAGCCTCATTCAGAGGGACAGAGTTGAAAAAGTTCTGTTTCCTTCCTCCCGTGTTATTCTACATTTTGTAAAAAGTCAGCTCCAAACAGGACAGTTGGATTTTTCTCGCTTTGTGATGTCACATTGCGGAAACTCCTCCTCCTGACAATCCTGGCTCCTCTTACCCTATAAGAATGTAAGCTCCTCCCTCGCACACTACCTCACAGCTAAAACAAACACTGTGGTTTAATATAGAATATACGTTATGCTTTATCGTCATATCTGTAAAGCTACATACATGAAAATGTGTTCTCTGCATTTAACCCCTCCCTGAGGAGCAGTGGGCAACCACAGTGTAGCACCCAGGGAGCAGTTCCACTTTTAGTAGCAGTTATACTGCCTCATATCACCTTTATGGGTTGATCTGGCGTGTTTGTGACTCAATGCGACGCAGCGGTTGGACAAAACAATGGACTGTTCCTGTAACCAATAGTGGTGAGGATGACAAGAAAGCGACCTTAGCAGCTGAAACAGCTGACTGACTCCGCTGCTGATGTGATAAACACACACCGTGGAGCAGCATTTGTTGGACTCACAATAACCTCTTAAATATCCATGTGTTTCACTGTAATGTGCAGTTTTTTGGCTAAAAACAATAAGAGTGTGTGTATAGCAAAAGAAAATCCCTATGGTGATAAAGTGATGGCAAGTCAACGTCTACAGACACGCCCACTCATGCATATGCGTGAAGGCCCCAAAACAGCCTGTTTTTGTCATTAAAGTGATTTTTCAGAGGCTAAAACTCCAGAAAACAGGCGAGTTCAGGAAAATAAACCTCAAATACTATGTTGTTGGGGTTCTTGGAATAAATGGAGATTAGTGAAAAATACCATAATACTGAAGGAAGATTTAAAGTGATCTGTGTGGGGGGAAAATATGTAGGTTACTTGTGTTACAGTAAGCTTTAGGGGTTAAGGGAGAGGATTTCTTTTTTCATTAGCATGGCGTGTTTTTAGATCTATTATTCTGTACCTTACAGAGTGGAGAACGCCTGCACAAAGCTTGTACAGGCTGCATCGATGCTGAAAGCCGATCCCTACGCCGTTCCTGCTCGGGATTATCTCATCGATGGTTCGCGGGGCATCCTGTCTGGTACTTCTGACCTACTACTGACCTTTGATGAGGCTGAGGTATCTGTCAATCTGTCCGTCTGTTTATGTTCCCATCATCTTCTGCTCAACTCTTTCATTTCATACGTTCTTCTTGATTTCTTCCTAATTTACTTTACTTACCATACCATAAGTTCTTTAATTCAAATAGAATCCAATCAAACTTTATTTATATAGTGCTTTTCATATATAGAATATAATTCAAAGTGCTTTACAACCAAATGTCAAATTCCTCAACTTCATTGTGCATCATTCACTTAATTCCGGATTTGAGTGCAGCTCAACATGTCCCACGTATATATAGCAAAAAGCTTTAGTAAAAGGTTATACATTAGCATCTTTCTCTGTTGTCTTTCTATTATATATGTACAGAAAATAGCTTGGTGAACAGGTCTCTGAAAGCTACAAAATGATCTCCTCCTAGACCTCAAATCCCAGAAGGGTATCATCTTTCAGGCCCATCGTTTGTGCTCTCAGGGACAAGCAGTGAAATATAGAAATGCAGGTCAGGGCTCTGCAGTGGTCAGCAGGAGTCATCGATCATGCTTATGCCAATGCAGCTCAGGGACCACTGGATACTGTGCAGAAAATCAGTGACAGGATGTGTATCTGCAGCAGCATCATCAGTTTATGTTTGGAGGCTGTATTTTATATAAAGACGAGAGAGAACTCATGTCATGTTGTCTTCTTATCATGTCCCCATCATAGGTTCGCAAAATAATCCGTGTGTGTAAAGGCATTCTGGAGTATCTGACTGTGGCGGAGGTGGTGGAGACGATGGAAGACTTGATCACATACACAAAGAATCTGGGTCCAGGTCGGTCTTGCTCTTCAGATTATCAATTTCCTGTTAAGGTGCTGCAGGCCAAGTATGCCAGAATTTGTCTTATCTCTTCCAGGGAATGAATAATAACAGGGTTCTCGCAGATTATTAAAAAGTCTTAAAAGTAAGGCCGATCAATAGGTGCCGATTTCCCTTATTTTGGGGGATTTGCCGATCTTTGCATATGAAACTGATCTTTTTCGCTGATCTTTTCTACCTCCGCAAGCGTCTTAAAGTTTGTCATAAAGTCAGCCATTGTCTCCTTCTGCTGTGAGATGACTGACAGGCCCCGCCCACCAGCTCATGTGTGCATGTGCGTGCTGCCAATTCCTGTGCTAGGATAACAATAACAGTAGTCAGGAGGTATTTCGGCAGTAGTACACAAAAAAGAGCAAAGGATCGCAATTTGTAATTCCTGTAACGTGGAAATAAGTCCTGGTGGAGCAGCAAGCAATCATTCACTATAAGAAACCGCTACACCACTGAGTGTGGATCATTTGAAGCTAGAAATCAAGCTAATGCTAAAGCTAAGCTAATGGAACAAACAGCCAGTGTAGTGTTTATGATCAGTGAAAAGAGCAAAGCGACTATGAAGAAAATGATGGAGTTCATGGCTTTGTACATGAATAAAAAGCTTCCACTAATGAACAAGTGACTGTAATAAGTGTCATTTTCCTTTGACTTATGAAAATGTTACACACGCTTTTATCTTGTAACCTGTTATTTTTAGATTGATATTTTTACATTTAAATATCCACAAAGCTGCTGTATTTGGACATTTTTTTTAATATTTGCACCACAAGGAAACTTAAAACTCAGGACACTTTATTAGTGATTTAAGATGTTTTTTTGGTTTGTCCTGTAGATTTTTATTTTATCATCTACCCAAAATCCTGTGATTTTCTTTATTTATTAAACCAAAAATACTGCTGTGCACTTTATTTTTGGCAAAGAGCTCCAAACAGCTCTGCAGTGGAACCTGTTGGACAAGTTTAATTTGTTTTTAAAATGTGAAAAATTAAAGAAGTGATGTAATTTAGTATTTTGGACAGCAATGTTCTAAACTTTTAACTTATTTTTGAGAGAATCACCTCATGGGCAGTTGAAACAACAATTTTGTATTGTTTTGTGGATATTGTTCAATGTTTTACAGTAAAATAGGATTGGAATGTTCAAGGTGTATGCTCATAAAAAAAAAAAAAAAAATAAAAAAAAAATCGGAATCGGCAAGTCAGGCTTTTAAAAAAATCGGTGATTGAGCAGACAATTGCAATCGATGTACCCCTACTTAAAATGTATTACATTTATTAATCTAAAAATAAGGCCATAATTGGCATTAAAATGTCTTAAATCAATGTTTTGAAGGTTTAAATGTTAACACATAGTAAGTATAATTTTATGATTGTAATTGGTCTCATTCCAAATTAAAAAAAAAAAAAATATATATATATATAATTTACCGTAGCATCACACTATCATGACAGCGGAACCAAGATTTTTCTTAATGGTTTTTATTTTTTGTATTTTTGGTGGTGTTTTATAGATTTCTGTCTATTCTTGTATTCATCTTGTGTGTTTTGAGTGATTTTGATTACTTTAGTCTTTCTTTGTGTATTTTACTGTCATTTTGTGTATTTTTGAGTTTACTTTGGGTGCCGCCAGTTTACCTTCGCTATATGTAATTGATGTAGCATTTTTTCCCCCATTTGTGTGAAGTTGGTCTTAAATTAAATTTCAAAAGGCATTAAAAAGTCGAATTTAATTTGAGTGAAGCTGTAGGAACCCTTAATATAGTACACTAAATGTAAGTTTCAACAACAATGTTTAAATAACTAGTAAATTAGAAACAAAATAGCTGAATTGTACCTTTTTTTCCAAGTCCTGCTGTTTTGCCTAAAGGGAGGAATCGTTTCAGTTCTGTTTTTATGTTTGGGTTCAGGAATGACAAAGATGGCAAAAATGATTGATGAGCGACAGCAGGAGCTCACACATCAGGAGCATCGTGTCATGCTGGTCAACTCCATGAACACAGTGAAAGAGCTGCTGCCCATCCTCATCTCAGGTAACCATTAAAAAAACATTTTTATCTGAAAAATGAATAATAATACTTTTTGTGGTTAAGGTATCAAGATTTTTGTGACAACCAAGACGTCTGGCAGCCAGGGTGTGGAGGAGGCCCTGAAGAACCGTAACTTCACCTTTGAAAAGATGAGCGCAGAGATTAACGAGATCATCCGAGTGCTGCAGCTCACATCCTGGGACGAGGACGCTTGGGCCAACAAGGTACGTAAAATAAATGCTAAATGTGTTACCAGGCCCTAGACTGCAATTCATTTTTTTACAGTCACAGTATATATATATATATATATATATATATATATATATAACTAGTGAAGGACTGAAGTACTCTTTGCCTCAAACAAAGCATATACATGTCTTTTTTAGCTTATATAGTGATTAAAAACATCATCACAAATAAGAATTCAGATCAACTTTTGGCATTATGACATTGAAGCTTATATACAGTAAAAAGCTAGGGCTGGGCAATATATCGAGATTCAAGATATATCAAGTTTTTTATTTTGGCAATATCAAAAATTCCGATTTTATTGCATATTTCGTATCAAAATACTTGTTTTAGGAGTTTCTGCTTTTTCTAATTATCCTCACTCACACGTGCTGTCCCTTAGAGGCGTAAAAGCTAAAAACGACACATATTGTGCAGCTGTTTGTTAATAAATATGCTTGTGTGGAATTTTGAGTTAGCAAATTTAACCCTAAATTGTCTTCGTGGTCAGACTTTATTTGAATAAAAAATATAGAGATATGAGTTTTGGTCCATATCGCCCAGCCCTATGAAATGCTATTCAATCTTCTGTCTTTGAGCTTTAGTTTTTCTTTTCCTAGCTCTGCACGTTGGTCTCGTTTCCTGCTTTTAAACTCCTCTCAGTCTCCCCTTTATTTCCCCGTGTCATTGCTGTCGTCTGCTCTGTTAGTGTCTGGTTGAATGCTTGTATTTATGTGCCTCTTCCTTTCTTTTCACCGTGTCTTTCTCCCTTCACTCCCTGTAGAAGGTAAGCCTCACCTCTGTTGCCCCTTGTGGTTTTGCAGTAAGCAGCATGTGTGACAGAGTGCACAGTTGGTGCTTTGTGGTGCCGTTGTAGTGAAACAGTGATAAAGAAAACCTTGGTTTTTATATTTTTGCTGGTGGAGTGATCGTTATCGTGTGTATTTGGTAGAAGTTGACCCGTGCAAAGATTTTGGGGGTTTATTTAACTTCACAGCATAATACTGTGTGTACTGTACGTCTCTGTGGGCATTTAACACTGGCATTAATCTGAAGAAATCGATGGCCTATTGATTGAACTGATTCAAACAATAATTATTGATTTTGATAAAGCACAAAGTATGTTTCTTAATCTCGTTTCTATTCACGTAACCCTCAACGCGTCTATTTTACCATTCTGTGCTAGTTTTTATGGAATGCGTGTTTGCATTAGATTTTAATGAAAAACAAATCACACATCTCTCCTGTACAGTAACAGCTTTACACACACACGCACACACACACACACACACACACACACACACACACACACACCTGCATGTCGAGCATGTTTGAACAGTGAAGTAACACACCCACGCGACTCTGGTGATGTCACCTCACACCTTTGTAGCTGCTGTTTTTTTTACATTTTTTTCCCACACTCATTCAGAGCTATCACTCCTCACTCTGTTATTGAAACTCACCTGTTCACTTTTATTTTTTGTTGTGAGAGCGCCATTACATGTTGGTTAAGACAATTGAAAACCAGGGGGAGGCTTGCTCTTAATTGGTTTGAGTAAAAATGAAGTTGAGCTATGTTGTTGTTATCTATAATAATGATCAAAGTGCTTGTGTGTCTATCACTGGAACTCTTTTAAACATGCTCAGCTAACTTCAGCACATTTAGCTCCTGCACACTTGCAATGAGAGAATTATTGGGTTTCTGTTGTGCACCTCTCACCTTTGGACTGTGGTTTATGGTAAATGGACTTGATTTATTTAGCGCTTTTATTTACCCCCACACTGAAGTAGTCTCAACCAATGGGAGCAATTTAGGGTTCAGTCAGTGTCTTGCCCAAGGACACTTCGACACATAGACAGGTAAAGACTGGGATCTAACCCCCAACTTTTTGCTGAGAAGACAACCCCCTCTACCACCTGAGCCATGGTATATATAAACACTTATTTAAATAGGAAATATAGCCGTTAAGGTGGTGTAGTGAGTTTCCAGTGGCAGGAGGATGTTTTCCTTACCAAATAAAATAGAACTCTACAACATGCACTTTTATTCTCCAAGGACATTGATGTGCAAAGTTTGAGCCATTTGTTTTTTTGTTTGTTTTAAATCTATTCCTTTCTGTGAAATCCAAAGGACACGGAGGCTATGAAGAGAGCTCTGGGACTCATCGATTCCAAAATGGCTCAGGCCAAGAACTGGCTGAGGGATCCAAATGCTCTACCAGGTAATGAACCTTTTCTGCTCCTCAGCAGATGCCCTGGACAGAGGGCTGCATGATTACGGCCAAAATGATGATCGCAATTATTTGGATTAATATTGTAATCACGATTATTACAAGCTTTCAACAAGAATAATGGTACATTCTGAAAAGAAAAAATACAATTTTACCCAACAATTAAAAATGTTCAGAGGGCAACGAATTGAAAAAAAGTCAGCGTATAAAGAAAAGGCTGGAACATTAAGGACTTCAGCGACTGTAGCGACTAGATTACATTCAAAAACAATGTAACGCGACTTAATCAATTCTGAGTGACCCAAAATCTTGCTTGATTTTAATTGAAGGACGAACATATTGAGTTTACTGACCTCGGTGCTGTGACTGAGTTACAGGGGATGCAGGCGAGCAGGCCATCCGGCAGATCCTTGATGAAGCTGGGAAGGTGGGTGAGCTGTGTGCAGGGAAGGAACGACGAGATATTCTGGGCACAGCCAGGACCTTGGCCCAGATGACTGACCAGGTGTCAGAAATGAGGACCAGGTACAGCAAGATAGCATGTTGTTTTCATTTCTGTCATCAGATTTTCTCTGTATTTCTCTTTAATTACTCTGCAATCTGTTACTCATCCTGAATATTGAGAAGTACCTCTAAACCTTGTCCTGGATTTCCAAATGTCAGACCTACATGTGGCCTTTAAAGGCATCATCAATGACTGTTGTTGAAGGCATCCACATGTGTTTTTTTTGTCCACTGTCTCCAGAGGTCAAGGAGCCTCCCCTGCTGCCATGCAGAAGGCACAGCAGGTCTCCCATGGGCTCGACGTGCTCACTGGCAAGGTGGGAAATGCAGCTCGTAAACTGGAAGCCATGACCAACTCCAAACAGGTTATCGCTAAAAGGATTGATGCGGCGCAGGTGAGTCAGGGCTGCTCAGGTAAAAGGTGAATCTATATCTTGGATACAAGTCTAATGGTGTTTTTTTTCTTCTTCACAGAACTGGCTGGCAGATCCCAACGGTGGCCCAGAGGGAGAAGAGAACATCAAGGCCCTGCTTACTGAAGCTAAAAAAATTGCAGACATGTGCGAGGATCCCAAAGAGAGAGATGACATTTTACGCTCTATTGGAGAGATTGCTGCCATGACTGCCAAGCTGTCGGATCTCAGAAGACAGTGAGTTATTTACTACCAACCCTAAATTACCGTAATTTACGGACTCTAAAGCACACCGTTGTAAATCCACACAAAGGCTGCATCATAACATAGACTGTGAAAAGAATGGACTGGACAAAGTCCCTGGTGGAGTGAAGCTTTTATTTTTATAGCTCCCCCTACTGACTGGCTGCAGTATAGGTCATAAGCCCCGCCTCCTCAATGATAACAGATGGGATGTTGGTCAAACTGTAAAGTTAAAATACTCGTCACTAGGGGTGGGAGCCTCTGGGTACCTCACGATATGATACAAAGCTCACGATAACGATTATCTCACGATATGACGATACTGCGATTATTGATATATTGGTTGCCTTTTACTTTATTACTTTATACACACTACCACAACATTTTTCAGTGTCGTTGCCATGTTGAGCGTGTCTGCATCATTGACAAAATGACTGATCAGAATGATTCAGTGGGACTGTGAACAATTTAATGTAATGTGGCGGAGCTCAATTTTTTGGTGGCATGAAGTTTGAAAACCGGAAAAATCTACAAATTAGCCGCAGGGTTCAAAGCATGGGAAGAAAGTTGCGGCTTATAGTTCGGAAATTACAGTAGTATTATTGGTTGAGTTAAAGCCATAGGTTGAATGGCTTCTGTTTAGGTTTTAATTATACGTTTTAATTTAGTGTGTGACACATGGTGATGTCTGCACACTAAGATGTGAACATCTGGGGTCAATAGTTCAGAATTCAGAAATACACATTTCACAAGTTTTCTGAGGTTAAACATCGCTTATTTTTTCCTTTTTTAAATGAATAAAAAAAACCCTAAAAGCATTTTTTAGATCAATGAATATAATTGATGTTTTAAAACTCCTAATAGGGGCAAAGGCGACACTCCCGAGGCCAGAGCTTTGGCTAAACAGATCGCAACCGCTCTGCAGAACCTGCAGTCCAAGACCAACAAAGCCGTGGCCAACAGCAGGCCGGCCAAGGCAGCCGTGCACTTGGAAGGCAAGATCGAACAGGCACAACGCTGGATCGACAATCCCACCATGGATGACAACGGCGTGGGTGAGTGTGGCTGCCTTATGTCTAGCAATTGCAATGTCTAGCAATTGATTAAAAATAGAATATTACTGATTAAAATCTTCTTTTTTTTTTGCATTTGTAACACTGTAATAAACTCTAGAAAAAAAATGTTTTTGGGGTCGTCGGAAAATTGTGATCACGATCCAAAAATGAGTCTCACTCACTCATTCCACATTCCAAGTCCCAGACCAAACGTAGTGGATAAGTCATGGTGTGTAGTGTGTGCAACATTCCACAGAGATTCCTCAGCCCAGATGTGTTGTTCACTAGGGCTGCAACTAACGACTATTTTAATAGTCGAGTCCTCTTTGATTATTGAAACAATTAATCAACTCATGGGATGATAAATCGTACAATTATTTGCTCTATTTTGCTAGAATCTTTTACATTTGGCTTGAAGCAGGTACGTTTTTTTTTAATTGTGTCAAAGTTGAAATGCTCCCATACTAGGGATGATATAGACTAAAAATGTATCCCAATAATTTCTGGTATTTATCACAGTAATGATAACAATTACAAAAAATATAAATAAACAATAAATAAAACTATTTATTCTAACTTAAAGTGTAAACAGGTTCCTTACAAACACACATTAAATTGAATACATCATCACTAGAATCTGATTGATTAATAACATTTACACATTAAAAAAAGCTACAATAGCTACATGTGGGTTTCCTCAAGGCACATTAAAGCCAAAAATATCTAATCATCTTTTTACTCTTTAATATAAACTTTTTAATGAAGTCATTAGCTTTAGCTCTTAGCCCAGTCTATGTTTCAGTGGGTTAGCTTAGGCGGCGTCACCGCCTTATTCGATAACAGCAATCGATAAAAATTCTGTGATGATTTTTGTCGACTAATCGTTGCACCCTTATTGTTCGTTGGTTGGTAGGTTTACATCAGAGCTGGTGGAGAACTTTGCACCACATAATAAATTAATTAAGTTTTAAGGACAAACTTTAAAGAGATTCATTGACTTTTCCTCCTATCTAGCAATGTGAAATCTGCTTGGCAGTATGGGTTAAAATCACTCTGTGCTCTCAGGCCAGGCAGCCATCCGTGGTTTGGTGGCAGAAGGTCGACGGCTGGCCAACGCTCTGCCGGGCCCCTACAGGCAGGAGCTGCTGGGTAAGTGTGAGCAGGTGGAGCAGCTCATGGCTCAGCTGGCCGACCTGGCAGCTCGAGGCGAAGGGGACTCCCCTCAGGCACGTGCTGTGGCTCACCAACTCCAGGAGGCCTTGAAAGTAAGAGACTCACACATATTACTCCTCAGTTACTTTACTCTAGTCCAGGGGTGTCCAATTCCGGTCCTCGAGGGCCACTATCCAGCATGTTTTAGATGTTTCCCTCTTCCAACACACCTGATTCAAATGATTAGGATCATTATCAGGCTTCTCCAGAGCTGGATGAGGAGTTGGTCATTTGAATCAGGTGTGTTGGAAGAGGGAAACATCTAAAACATGCTGGATAGTGGCCCTCGAGGACCGGAATTGGACACCCCTGCTCTAGTCCCTGTGACAGGACAGCACTGAGGTACTACTCCCTCTGCTGGTTGGTCTGGGTGGATAAACACTCGTTCTCTCATTTCAATGATATTTTTCTCATCCATTTGAATGCAGTGGGAGTGCAGACTGGTGTGATTGACAGTGAAGTGTCAGCACGTTAGATGTGAATATATGGAAACACTTTACTTGAAGTTTCTCTCTGATATAAAGTGGCAGAGCTTCCACAACTTTGGACCCACAACTGCAAAAGCTTGGTCGCTTCTGAGCTTTTCTCTGCCATCTGGCACCCTTAGCAGTCGCTGGTCAGCTGATCTAAGGGCCCGAGCAGGGACATAGGGGTGAAGAGGGTCTGCCAGGCATTTCGGTACAAGGACATGCAATGATTTAAAAACAAATAAAAGGAGTTTAAAATCAAACCTGAAATGAACTAGCAGCCAGTGCTCAAATGTCCTTGTGCCAGTTAAAAGTATATAATGTCAGCCTTATGTATAAAACTTCAAGTAAAGTGTCACTGAATATATTTTGCACCAAATGTCCATCAAACGTACTCGTACTCGATCTTTTGACGATAAGTGCTTTTATAATCAATATTGACGATTGAATATATACTTAATGTATGGGTGTGAATGTGTACCAAATGCAGTTGCATTAAAAACTCAAATGTGATTAAAAGTTTTTGATCATTTGTTTGTTTTGTTGGGAAAATGAACTGTTCCGTTACATATTTGCTGAAAGACTCAACCTCTGTTTGTCCTCCAATCAGGATTTGAAAGGAAAAATGCAAGAAGCGATGACTCAGGAAGTGTCCGATATCTTCAGCGACACCACCACCCCCATCAAGTTACTGGCAGTGGCTGCCACTGCCCCACTTGACGCCCCCAACAGAGATGAGGCGAGTCGCATCCTCTCCTTCCTCTGCGTGTGGCCTCTGCTTTTCTCTCCAGCAAATCCTAGAGGATGGTAATAGTTTTATTTCATCTTGTGCAGGTCTTTGAGGATAGAGCTGCCAATTTCGAGAACCACGCCAATAAGCTTGGCACCACGGCAGAGAAAGCTGCCGCTGTTGGCACCGCTAACAAGAGCACGGTGGAGGGAATCCAGGCCGCCGTCAAGTCAACAAGAGACTTAACGCCACAAGTATGTCACGGTTGTGTGTTTGCGTTTGTGCTTTTGTCTCTGGCTGCCACGCTGCTTCACCATCGGAGAAGCTTGAATGTTTCTCGTCGGTTGCGCCAAGTGTTTAGCACCTCATTAATGAGAATGAATCACCTTTTTTTGGGGATGCTTAGGTTGTATCTGCTGCTCGTATTCTGCTGAGGAATCCTGGCAACCAGGCTGCATATGAACATTTTGAAACCATGAAGAATCAATGGATTGATAATGTGGAGAAAATGACAGGTGAGGTTTCCTAACGGGTCTGATCACAAGGGAACTCTAGCCCAGGTTCCAAAAGTGGGGTACGCCAATTGTCATAGGGGGTACATGAATAAAACATTTAAATGGAAACTAGAATATACTGTAAATGGACCAGCAGTCAGGAGCCTCCATGCATTGCCACAAATGACACATTAGCTAACTGCCATGGTTACAGATTATGATTTTTTACATTTTTATTATTATATATTGTTCCTCAAAAGGATAGCTAAAATTCAGAGACAAATTTCACTGTATGTGACATTACGTCAGTGGTTCCCAACCTTTTTGGGACGTTATATTTTTATACTGCATTTAATTTGAACTAGATTTATGTTTCAGAAAGTGAAAGTATATAATAGTTGTTTAAGATTGTTTTGTGTGTGGTGTTATAACTGGAAAAATAATTAAAACATTTTAAAAATGTATTTTTACATTTTTAATTGATTTCAGGGGACCTCATTTGAATTCCATTTGACCGCAAATGGGGCCACGACCCCAAAGTTGAAAAACGCAGCATTAAATTGTTATGTTTTTTAAGTGTGCAGTGGTAGGGTGTACATGGCTTCATGTTAAATTCAGTCTGGGGGGACTGTGGATTGTTTGGGTGTACTATAACGTCTGTTGTTCTCATGGTTAGGTTTGGTGGACGAGGCCATCGATACTAAATCTCTACTGGATGCCTCTGAGGAAGCCATAAAGAAGGACCTGGACAAATGCCGCGTGGCAATGACCAATCACCAGCCCCAGATGCTTGTAGCCGGCGCTACGAGCATTGCTCGCAGAGCAAATCGAATTCTCCTGGTAGCAAAACGAGAGGTGGAGAACTCTGAAGATCCCAGATTCAGGGAAGTAGTGAAGGCTGCGTCAGATGAGCTGAGTCAAACTATTTCTCCCATGGTGATGGGTGCCAAGGCCGTAGCAGGAAATATCCAAGATCCAAGTAAGTCAATGTTGATGGCTTTTAAAGGACCTGCTTTTATGTCTTAATGAGGCTAATGCTGGTTTTATATGTGCTTTTGTTTTTATTACCAGGCCTTCAGAAAGGATTCCTGGACTCAGGCTATAAGATTCTCAGTGCTGTGGCAAAGGTCAGGGAGGCGTTCCAGCCTCAGGAGCCAGACTTTCCACCACCTCCTCCTGAATTGGATCAGCTCAATGTAAGTCCTGGAATAAACTCACTTTAGTGTTTATATGTATATAGTATTTATACTGGATGTGTCATCTTTATCTATCTAGCTTAATGACGAGGCAGCACCTCCCAAACCTCCTCTGCCTGAGGGCGAGGTGCCTCCCCCCAGGCCTCCACCTCCAGAGGAGAAAGATGAGGAGTTCCCCGAGCAGAAGGCTGGTGACATGGTCAACGAGCCCATGATGGTGGCGGCCAGGCAGCTTCACGACGAAGCTCGCAAATGGTCAAGCAAAGTAAGTCAGAAAAAGACTGAAAACGATTCCATTAGCTTTCTGTTATTAAACCATATTTATTTATTTATTTGTGACAAGAGACAATGCACATTAATGAACATGAATATGTAAATGTGACAGATTGTAGCCACAGGCTAGTTTCCATCTTTAGTTGTTCTGTACAACAGAAATTTCAGTTCAAAACAGGACAACTCCAAAATCAGACAGCATGGACAGTACAATAAAATACAAACACTAAAATATAATGACATAGAGCTGAGGACAGACCAGAAATAAAGTGACCATTGCAGCTAAAGTGCATAAGGCAGATGATGCAGAATTAGACGTAATAATAATAATAATAATAATAATAATAATAATAAAAAGTTGCTTAAACATTGTACAGAAACTCTGATAAGATATTTTAATAAATTACCTTAGGTAAGCATTTGTCCTATTTATCGTAATACATATTATATTTATCGATATTTACTTGCTACAATAGGTTTTAACTGGTGCCAACCTTAATGTGAGGGAACCTGTTTTCTTTGTTCTTTCAGGGTAATGACATCATCGGTGCTGCCAAACGCATGGCGCTGCTCATGGCAGAAATGTCCCGTTTGGTGCGTGGAGGCAGCGGTAACAAACGCGCTCTCATCCAATGTGCCAAGGACATCGCCAAGGCTTCCGATGAAGTCACACGGCTCGCGAAGGAAGTGGCCAAGCAGTGCACTGACAAACGCATCCGGACCAACCTGCTGCAGGTCAGCACAGTCACACGGATTATTGTTTGTGTTGATTCACGACATTCATTTTCACCAATTTTTAGCCTCGTTCACATTGACGTCGTTTGCATCTGTAACTAAAATGGAGTCAATCGCTGCACATTTACACATGTTTGTGTTTTTTATTTTTAGGAAATAACATGAAATTCCAGTCTTGAAAAGTCATGGATGAATGTATTTGTTTTGGAAATATAGCTTTTTTTTTAATGTTTAAAATATATTAAACCCCAAAGATGTTTAAGCATTATCTCAAAGTGAAAGTGCTGCAAACCGGGAGCATCATTATGCGGGAATCACAAGATCTCACATTTCAGTGAATTAATCTTAGAATTAAACACGGTAACATGACATTGCAGCACTTAATTAATTAGACCCTCCAGGAATTTACGATGTGGCGATCGCAGCTATTGATGTGCAAATTCTGCACGGCCCTGCAATTCTGTCTAATCATCGCAACATTTCCGCATATTTAACCAATCTGACTAAAGATGTCGATCTGTCCACTTTATGTACGCCACAACAACTTTCACACCCAGCAGCCACCGTGAGTGCCCGTTCGACCAGAATCACCATTTAGTCTGGTGACAGACTGTGTCACAACAGCCAAACTGTCTCTTTTGAGCAAAATAGTGACGAACGTGTCTCACAAACGCTAGTGTTTAATGATCTCCTGCTGCTCTAGAAGGACTTTTAAAGAACATAACCTGATTAAACCTCTACTATTATATATGATCTATGATAGAGCTTCATTACAGGTACGTATGAAACAGCAGCAGTGGTAAATATTATTGGCGTTTGCGCCCCCTGGTGGTATCTCCACACACACATTTACAAATTGAGAGACTTCTGCAGGAAAAGTCATGAGTGCTTTGATGAGATTCTGACAGGAAAATAATTTTTTTTTAATTTTAGGATTTTTTTGTTTTTGTTTCAAAAACTTAAACTGACTCTCCGTTTAATATTCTCTGCACTGGAAACCTTGAAAATGTGATGGAAATAATCCATATCTTGGTAAATTATTGTGATTCTGAATTTGGTGAAATATTTTGGAAAAGTTCTGAAAAATCACTGTGAAAAAAGTGTTTGAACTGTTGTAATGTTTTTACTCATTTACTATCAATACAATGAGAAACTATTAATGACCATAGTTGCCTTTATATCGTTGGAGTTTCTGATATCTATGAAAGTTACTCATTCTTTGTTTGAGCAATAACAATTTGAAAGATGTTATATTGGCCCAGTTTTTGGTACAGATGTTCATTGTATCAATAGGAACACGACAAAATATGATCTGGAAAAAAAAAATATTGATACCATTATATTATGAACCACCCTAGTGTTGAGGTACCAGGGTTCTCACGGATCCTTAAAAAGTCTTAAAAATAAGGCCTTAATTGTCATTAAAATGTCTTAAATCAATGTGTAAAAAGTCCTAAATTTGAACTTATAAGTATGATTTTAGGATTGTAATTAGTCTCACATTTCAAAATAAATAGTAACCTTTTCTTTTTTTCTATGTATAAATAACAAATTTAATTGAAAGATTTTTGTTAATGGTTTTTATTTTTTGGATTTTTGTTGTTTTTATAGATTTCTGCTATTTTTTTAGTCATCTTGTGTTTTTGGAGTGATTCGGATTATTTTAGTCTGTTTTATTGTGTATTTTACAGTCATTTTGTGTATTTTTGTGTGTTTATTTTGGGTGGACACAGGTTCCACATCTGCACTAGACACTGGAAAACAAATGACTCTAACCATACTGTATGTAATTAATGTGGCGGTTTAACCCCCCCCCCCAATTATGTTTACTGTGAAGTTGGTTTTAAATTCAGTTTCAAATGTCAATAAAAAGTCTTGAATTTAATTTGACTAAAGCTGTAGGAACCCTGGGTACATTTACTTATGTTTTAAAACACATTTTAAACTCTGTCTTAGGTGTGTGAGCGCATTCCCACCATTAGCACGCAGCTGAAAATCCTCTCCACTGTTAAAGCCACCATGTTGGGTCGTACCAACATCAGTGAGGAGGAGTCGGAGCAGGTAAGCTGCATCTTCAAACATCCATCAACTAACAATTCTCCAGTGTTTTTAATCTGCGTACCCTTTATTCTTTGGTAAGTCTGTTAGAAAATCTAATCAAAATAACAAATAAATGAGGTAGTTATTTTGTTTTACAAATTTAAAACCAAAAGAGAAATACAGAAACATCAAAAATTAGACAAGCAGCGTTTTTCTGTTGTATTTTTTTAACTTGTTCTGTTTGTGAGATATTTGGATATTTACGGAGAAATTAGAGTGAGAACTAAAGTCCACTGCACCAGGTTTCCCTCAGCAGGTCCTGGACCAGGTCTACGCACACAATAGGACTGTTTAGAATTTATTTCAGCTGTTTTCTGGTCCTGCTCATGTTTTTATTCAGTCTGTGGATGTTTTAGTAAAAAGCTGCTCACGCTGTAGTTTTGTTTGATGGTGTTATGGTCCAAATCGTATCCAGATAAACTGGTGACTGACTATCGACTGTGAGGAACAATAGACGTTAGAACTTCTACCATTTGACACATTTGCAAAAAGACTTATATTATATATAAATACCGTTGGTCGCTAACGGCAGCCGTCAACACACACAAAGGTTGATCACAAGAAAAGAGGAGCACCAGTAGATTCATTACACCACATATGTGCATGTTTTACGTAATATCCTTTTTCTTGTTTTGATTTATTTATGTATTAATAACGTTTCAATTCACCAGTTCATCAGTAATGTGACTTATTGCTCCTAGTAGTAATAAAGTCCGCCCCCCTATGTGGTGAATTTAATTTAAAAAAAAAAAAATCGTTTTTTTTTTTTTTTTTTTTTTTTTTGTTTAGGTTTTAAGTCAGTAAAACTAAAATAACCACACCGTATATTTGTTATTTTGATTTGGTTTTAAAACGAAATCACCAAAGAACGAAGGGCGCACTGATTGTTTTTCATCAATGTCTCTGTTTTTCCGTAGGCCACTGAGATGTTGGTCCACAACGCTCAGAACCTGATGCAGTCTGTGAAGGAGACGGTCCGAGAGGCCGAGGCAGCTTCCATTAAGATCCGAACGGATGCAGGTTTCACCCTCCACTGGGTCAGAAAGACCCCGTGGTACCAGTAAGAGAGCGTTTCACGCTGTCCTGGAGAACATCCAATGGACACATTTCTCCTTTATCAGACCTTTGCTATCAGTTGTCTCTCGTTCTATTTCAGGCAACAATTCTCTATTTTAGTCCCATGTCTGTAATAGTAGCTGCTCTCAGAAAATGGAAGCAATGGGACTGCCAGTGCAGGTTAAGGTTGGAAATATTACTGGGAAAAATATCATGTTTTTTCCCTTTAAAGTGTGTAAAATATGTTTTTGAAAAATCCCTGGATTATTTATGTAAATGATCAGAGTTAAGTATTTTCCTTAAAGTGTTTTAACCTCTTTCTCCTGTCTTTGCCAGGACAAGCACACGAGCTTAAGCTGTCGTTACAAGTACAATCTTTTTTTAACCTGCAATATAAACACATCAGTAATATGTTTGTTTATTTTACACTATTCTGTTTGGCCCCTTCTTTATTTTTCCTATTGTTCAGTGCTCTGCCAAAGATGTTTCATCATCATCACTGAAAGTATTGGATTTTAAACAATACAAATTGCGTTAAAGACCAGTTTATATTAAAAAAGAAAAGACAAAGGCATATTGTGTTAATGACAGATAAAGCCTTCAAAACGCGGCATAAAGTAGGTTTATATTTTTACACGTTGCATTGAGATTATACTCAAAATAAAGCTTCATAATAGACCACAAACCATCCAAAATTTAGGAAAAAAATTGCATTAATTTTCCAAAAAAGCTAATACAGCTAAGACTTTGATGAATACACTTGTCTTGCCTGCTGTTTATTATTATTATTATTATTATTATTTTAGACAACACTGCACACTGTTAGTTTGGTCTTTTTCTTTTGTCTTCGTCCATTGACGATTAATTGCACACTTGACCTAAATAGCCAGGGGCGGATCAATGACATAAAGCACATACATTTGCCTCAAGACACTAATATAAAAAAAAAGACTAAATAACCATGTTAGTGTAGCAACTTAAAGACAAACTTTACGATATATGAGGACATGGAGGGATTTACAAACTGCGGTGCCTTGTGAATTCATCTTTATTTGGGAATCGATGCCGTTTTCACCGAAATATATTTTCTATCATTTTTACAAGATGTCATAGCGTTTGACTTTGTTGATGTACATGATTGTTGAAGTTACACTCATTTCCAAATGTTAAAGTAGATCATCTTCTATGCAAATCCCTGAAGAATTTTTTTAAGACCTTAAAATTATTCAACACAACTTTGGGTAATTGTGGGTCTGAATATCATTTTGCTTAGTCATTGTTCACCATTTTGTAATAAAGCATTTTATAGCACTTGAACCTGTGTTTGCTCGATATTTTGTTTTATTGCCATGTTTATTGTTTTAAAAGCCCTGATAAGCATTGCTCATGTTTTCACCAAGAGTTACGTGTGTGTCTCATAATACGTAATAAACTAAAGTTTGTTCAGAGCGAAAAACAGAGATCGAAGCAATAACGTGCACTGCGGGGCATCAACACACACATTTGGGGTTTAAAAGTCATATTTTTAAAAGTATTATCATTAAATACCCACAAATAATGACTTTATTATGAATGCTTATGAATTTATAGTTAATAAATGTTTCTTCTCATGTAATGCAGCTTATTTTAATATTGCTATTTGTTTAATTATTTAACTGTAGCCCATTAACTCAGACATAGGCAAATGGTGGTCCGGGGACCATATGTGACCCTTTGTCTAACTTTGTGCAGCCCCCAAAAGCAAACACCAAATGACAGAAAATTGGAAAAATACATTAAAAAAAAAATGGAAAAATACACAAAATGACTGCAAAAACACATAAAATACACAACAGAGAAACTACACAAAATGACAGAAATATACATGGAAAACAGCTAAAATCCACAAAAGGACAAAAACATCAAAATTTATAGAAAAACACTAGGACAACAATCCACAAAAGGACAAATATACACAAAATTAAATAAAGATGCAAAACGATGACAAAAAACAACTAAATGAATTGGTTGAATCTTGTACTGCCCAAAAAAAAACAAAAAACAAACAAAATGACCAAAAAAAATAGGAAAATACATAAAAAAATGAAAAAAAAACAAACAAAATGACTAAAAAAACACAAAAATATTCTTAAAATGACTGAAAATTGATAAAAATCCACAAAATTATAAAAACTTCCAAATCTATAGAAAAACACAAGGACAACAGAAATCCACAAAATGACAAATATACAAAAATAACTAAAAAATACACAAAACTGCTGCTCCCAAAAAGGAAAAAACAAATTGACAGAAAGTGGAAAAAATACACAAAATGACAGAAAAAAAAACTCCAAAGGACAAAAAAAAGGTTGTTAAAAATTCCCAAAATGACAAACGCAAAATAAAAAATGTACAAAGTACAAACTGATTACTAAAAAAAGACTCCAAAAACACACAAAATTAGTGAAAAATGTGCAAACTGACTCAGACCCAACAAAAATGACAGAAAAAACAAAAGTTGTACCCAAAATAAGTTTATCCAGAGGTACTTAGTAAAAAAAAAACAACTTAGTAATTAGTTTAGATTTTCCTTTACAAAAATATCATTTTATCAGAGCCAAATAGCTCTACAACCCTGTGATAATGAGTGTTTATTAGTGTTAAAAAATACTATACTTATGTATGAGAGGCTTCTGTTTATCAATGTGAAGTTAAAGCCCATAATGAGCAGAAAACCGAAGAATTCGCACCGCGATAAACACCGAATAAAACCATCTTTGAACTCCTTTTAGTGGAGATAAACGCACATAAAGTGCTGAGCTTCATGGCTTCTCTTACTAACGCTGAATCATCCGTGTGAGCTGTTTTAGCTGTGAATAAATGTATATATAATGATCCAAAGGGAAGGACCGCAGCAGCAGCGGAAACCGAGGCTGCTGCTGCGGCTTCTCTCTCTCCTCGTCCCCGGGGCTCAGCGGCGGAGGTGTGGATGCTAACATGTCGGAGCATGAAGCCAACGCGGATGTTTCATGGAGGGGAAAACTGCTATTAAGGTAAAGTCCACCTGTGTGTGCGTGTGTTGACTGGGGGATGGACGGTAGTAGGTGCGGTCAGTAGCTAGTAGTAGTAGTGATAATAACCGTGTTTAAACCGCGGTGTGTCGGCGTTGGAGGTTTACTACCAGCGGGAAGGCGTGAATAGACATTTGAACGTTACATTAAATACGAGCTCAGTGTCTTTAAGTGTTGTCCACTCGTTCATAATCTCACTACATTATTAAAGCCATGCTAGCAGCAACACGACTGTTCACCACATGACTGGGACACGAGATTTGTCACTACATTAATGCAACCATTTAATAAAAGCTTCATCATTCCTCCTCCGTAGTTGTACAATAATGTGGAAAACAGTTCTGGAAATGAAACGTAAGTCGACGTCTTCAAATTAAAATACAGATAATTTAATTATACAGTTACGAAAACAGAGAAATATCAATAATTAAGCAAGACAATAAAAAAATGTGAAAACTACTGTAAAAAGAACATGCAGATAACGCAAATGTGATATTTACAAGGAAACTGTGTCGAAAAAGCTTCTATATCGTTGATCCAGTCTTTTGTTACCAGTTAGAAATGATTTATTTACCATCTTTTGGCTGCTAATGCTAATGCTAATGTGGCGATAAACACAGGTCTTAACGTGTCAAAGGCGGTGCGTTCAGGGGAACTACGTAATTTTCCCAAACAACCGAGAGAAAAGAAGATAAAAGATTATCATTAAACATCAATTACTGATATATCTTGTTTTTAAAATAACCTTATGTTTTTAAAGATATTTTAATTAGCCTAGATTTCTCAGAATTTAGTGTAATAATTTGATATGATTTTGTGGGTTTTAGAGAAGAAGAAGAAGAAAAAAAACGAGATTCAATATTCCTGCAAAAAATTAAACTTTTATCACAAGGGCCAAAAAAATGTGTTTGTTTGATCTGAGGGCCACGTGATCAACATTCATGACTCAGCATTGAGAATAATGACTAATCTGTGCGTTAATACAGGAAATAACAGAGTTTTTATTGTAATATTGTGTGTTTTTCTGTCATTCTGTGTATGTTTGTTGATGTCTTGCTCGTTGTGAGGCATTTTGTGCATTTTTGTAGTCCTTTTATGTATTTTTCCTGTAAAATATATGGTTTATGGAGTTATATTGTGTATTTGTGTGTGTCATTGTGCATTTTTTCTTGTTTTTTGGAGTCATTTTTGCACATTTCTGTTGTTGTTTTGTTTGTTTGTTAGTACTGTGGGTTTGCAAAGTGATTTTTCATGTATTTCTTGTCTTTTTGTGATCTTTTGTTGTCATTTTCTGTTGATTTGTATATTTTTCTAAGTCATTTTCTATATGACTGTTGTCGTTTTTTTTTATTTTGTAGTAGTTTTGTGTGTTTTTGGAGTATTTTCTTTGTTTTTATCTCATCTTTCACTGTATTTTCCTACAGTGTTATAATTCTTTGTATTTTTTTTAATATATTCTTGCTTTTGTTTTGTGTATTTTTCTGTCAGTTTGTACGTTTACTCATGACATTAGACCGAGGGCCGCATGTGGCCCCCGTGCCATCAGTTGCCTGTGTCTGATGTTGCACATTCACAGTTTGGTGGAGTTTTATTGAATTAAGAAAGTAAAAAGTTCTAAATTGCCACTTGAAAGTTTGTTTTCATTTATACACTATAGTTTTATCTAATAAAAATGATTGGGGGTTTATTAGGAACCAAGAAAATATTAATATTTGTTGTTGTTTTTGGTCAAAATTGATATAAATACAGTATGTTTGTAATAAATACATACTTTTAATTTATGAGTATGAAATAGTCCAATTTATATGGAAATTTCAATGTGATTTGCAATTTTCTAATGATATAAACATTGATTTCTGGTCATTTCATAATATTCAATTTGGCATAATCCTTTAGAATATAAAACGTAATTTTTTGATCAGTAATTTAATTGTAGTAACAAAATATTATATACTCAAATGCAGATATGCTAAATGCCCTCCTTCATGGTTTGCTTTAAAATGACATTTTCTTGTTTCAACGATTCTTAAATAAGATTGAAAATGTCCATGCAAGAAAATTATATAGTTTGATACTTATATTAAATTTATTTAAAAAAAAAAAAAAAAAAACCCTTGTACAATGATTTTATTTTATTTATATTTTGGTTCTTCTCATGTAATTTTGGTTGTTTAACTATATTTGATGGTGTATTTATTTCATGTTTGTAGATGTTGTAATTTTCTTTATTATTATTTTATTTTATTAGAAACATAGACAAAAATACAATGACAATTCACAGAATTCGATATCACATCAAAAAATAATCAGTAATATTTATACCAACAACAACAAACAAAAACTTTTGGGGGCAGATTGCACTTAAACATTATCTGAGAGTATTTAAAGAAACATGTTAACTATAGTGCAAGATTGTAAAACATTATGATATTATTTCCCAGAAATTAGAAAAAGAAAAACTTAGGCCAACCATCTTTATTATTATTATTTTCTCTAATGTCCCCAAACGCAGCACGACACGCCTCACAGTGATTGTATCGCTTACAGCCAATCATTTTCCTTTAACGTCCTAAGGTCCGCCCACTTCTTCTAACACAACCCGTGGTTGGTCAAAGTGCACGCCTCACTTCCTGTAGTCTAAAAGCACGTTGCTTTGACAGTTTGTAGAAAGCTGAACATTTCATCATCATTTGTGGCTTTCGCTTTTCTTCCCACCATGCCATCACCAAGGTGAGAATTTGACGATATTAACCTAAAGAAATATGTTGGTATTTTTTTACTATAAAGTGTTTGTACATTGGTAGTTGTTATTTTCTTGTTATGACAGCGGACTTTGTTACGTAAAAGTAGGTTAACATGTGACAAAGACTTTTCATCTGGACTTTATTAACTTATTCTAGAAAAATACAAAGCAAAAATGATCTTCATCCTGCCTTTTGTTGACAGTTTAGTCACAAAATCATGTTGAGGAAAAATATGAAAACATTAAATCATGTGTGTAAAATCTGCACTTTGTTCTGATATAGTTTTTTTTTGTTTGTTTGTTTAATGGACTTTTAATGACTTTTTATGTGAATGGAAACAATGGCAACATAAGCAACTGGCGGCCATTGGTCTATTTTTATGCGGCTCACAAAGTAAATGTACAAAATGACAGAAAAATATACAAAAT
Organism: Gouania willdenowi; assembly: GCF_900634775.1. NCBI lineage: Eukaryota > Metazoa > Chordata > Actinopteri > Blenniiformes > Gobiesocidae > Gouania > Gouania willdenowi. The sequence goes on along the minus strand of NC_041062.1, from coordinate 1,631,689 downwards.
AAGAGCAGGAATACATATACAGGAACACAAATAAAAAAAATATCAAATTATTACAACATTGCAGGGAAATACAGTAAATAGAAAAACATTCAGAAAATACTCCAAAAACAGTAAACACACACAACTACTCCAAAAATGAAAAAGAAAAAACAACAACAGTAATACACACAATTACTCAGAAAAATATATAGAATTACAAAAAAAGACAAGAAACATAATTCGGCAAACCCACAGTACCAACAATCAATCAAAACAACAACAAAAATTACTCCAAAAAATGCAAAATAACAACACAAATACACAATGTAGCTCCAAAAAACATGTTTTTTACAGAAGAAAATACACTAAAGGACTACGGAAATGCACAAAATGCCTCACAACAACAAACATACACAGAATGAGAGAAAAACACACAAAATTACTATAAAAACTCTTTGTTATTTCCTGTGTTAATGCTCAGATTGCTCATTATTCTAAATGCTGAGTCATGAATGTTGATCATGTGACCCTCTGATCAAACAAATGTTGCATACCTCAGTCCTACAGGCTGAGGCCCATACTCTCCTCTCCACTTTATGACTCATCAGATTTCCTCTCGCTCACACATGTGCAGATGTGTCCGTCACTGTTGAAAACCCACGTGTTACACACACAATGGAGATAATGCTTCACATTTGTCTCATACCAGTGAAAACACCCTCTTCGGGATGGGAAACCCCCTGCTGGACATTTCAGCTGTTGTGGACAAAGATTTCCTTGACAAGTAAGTCCAACGTTTTGAGCATATTTTCACTTATATCTACTTATCTGATCAAAAAAAAAAAAAAAGCAAGTTATTTGATTGATTCTTTAACTCATTCTTCTACAGGTTCGGGCTGAAACCAAATGACCAAATCCTCGCCGAGGAGAAACACAAACCACTGTGAGTCGAACCCTCCCTCCCTCCCTCCCTCCCTCCCTCCCTCGCCACGCTACATTCTGTCGTTGTCACACAAAGTGTTCAAATTACGTCAAGCCAAATAAGGGGTGCACCAGTCACCCGTTTCGCACCCAACTACCATCTTGACACTGTAAGCTGGTTTTAAAATAGCCACGCTTTAAATTAGCCGTAGCTTATCTCAGAGCTTTGGAAGTTGATACACCCACATAAAACAAAAAGGCTAAAGCGTAATTATTATTATTTATTATCAGCAGGCATATTTCTCCACAGCAGTTGTGACAATCAGGTTCAGTCTTTCCGTTTGCTCATAGTAAATACACAAAGCAGCAATTACATTTTTCAGTTACCGTTGCATTTTAAATTATCCATGTTCAATTACAATTACAGTGACCAGCAATTTTTAAAAAAATTATAATTAAATTTTTATTATTTTGTATCCTCTGAAAGTTTATTACAATTATGTTCGCAATTACTAAAGTTAAATTACAATTAATCACAATTACTGAGCCTGAAAAAAAAGTTAACCTTCCTCTTGTGTTAGCTTTCTGTTAGCATTTCTAACACTAACGGGTCCTAAATCAGCTGTAAAATACATTAAAAACTAATGTCTACCATCTAATTAATTTCCTATCTATTGATTACCTTGTTAGGCTTCATAATCAATGAAAATATAGGTTTTAATATTTATGGTGTGGGAATCTGAACCTTTTTTGTGTCAGTATACGCCTTGATTTAATTTTTTTACACGGTAAAATGTGGGAAAGCTTGATATGAAACATATTTTAATATTTGTGTGTGTGTGTGTGTGTGTGTGTGTGTGTGTGTGTGTGTGTGTGTGTGTGTGTGTGTGTGTGTGTGTGTGTGTGTGTGTGTGTGTGTGTGTGTGTGTGTGTGTGTGTGTCGTCTCTCTCACCAATAACAGCTTTAACACTAAAACCTACTGTTCCTTGAAATGATGCTTGTGTGTCCCTGAAGGCAGCACAAAGAAGATTAATACAAATGCAGACAGAAAATAAAAAAATAATGAAAGAAAAACAGAGAGGAGCTTAAAAGGAAAAAAAGCATCAATTATTATTATCAAAGTCAAAATGGCTTTTCGCCGGCTTTTATCTTGACTTTTATATAGTGCAGATGGTTTCTTTGAAGTGAATTATCCAGGGTTAATTTTAGTGCAGTCATTAAAAACCACCATCTGTGAACAGGACCATAAAGAGAGAGAAAGGAAGCTAAGGTGTGTGTAAAGTTTAAACTCTATACAAGGTTTTATTTTGAATCATCAAGCCACAATTTACCTTTAAAGTATGCACATACTATATGTTTGTAGTAAAACTGTTTAAATTGACCTTAGTGCAGTTTAAGTTAAAATACACAAAACAGCACGAAGTTTTTTATTTTTTACATTTCAGAAAAATACAATAAAATACAGAAGAAACACCGAAATAACTCCAGAAACACACAAAACTACTTCAGAAATACACAAAAAAAGTCCAAAAACGAACAAAATGACTGAAAAAACATACAAAAGTACAGAAAATGACAAGAAAAATACCCCCCCAAAAAAAAAATGTATTCCGTAAACCCACAGTCCTACAAACAAATAAAACGACAGCAGAAACACACAGAAATGACTCAGAAAAAACGACAACACAAATACACAATATGAATCTAAAAGAGATACAATTTACAGGAGAAATACACAAAAGGACAACAGAAAACACATTATTTTGCACCATATTTGTTTTATTAACTTTTAAAAGGCTCAGGTGGTAGAGGGTCGTCTTCTGATCGAGAGGTTGGGGGTTCGATCCCAGTACCTGACTATGTGTCGAAGTGTCCTTGGGCAAGACACTGCTCCCAGTGGTCGACTAGCGCCTTGCATGTCAGTCCTGTCCCACTGGTGTGTGAATGTGAGAGTGATTGGGTGAATGAGCTGATATGTAAAGCGCTTTGGGACTGTTTCAGAGTGGTTATAAAGCGCTATATAAATCTAGTCCATTTACCAAGTCCATTTAAAATGGGACTAGTTTACCGTTTGAGAGCCTGTGCGCCGCCATGTTGAAATGACGTCATTGATGATGCTAATCGCCCCTTTTTGTTCATTGAGTTCTATAGGAGGTGAAGCTTTCAGGATCATTTATCAGCTTTTTCAGTCACAATAACAACTTGTGCTGCTTTGGGTTGATCTAAAAATCAGTGAAAGTTTAAAAAAAAAAGTCAATGTAAACCTCTTTTCTTTACTGAAATTTGATAAACAAAATCCGTGACCAGAAAAAAATCTGTGACCACAGGGGGCGACGGTTCCATCTCTGCTGTTTGGTAGACGTCATGAAGAAGAGAAGAAGAGTAAAAAATCCAGATAAAGAAAACATACCTGCAACCATTTCTGACATGACACCAGTTCTTTGCATCAGACAGATTCTACTTGGGTCAGCATTAATGAGCAGCAGTGGATCCTGGTTGTCTGTATTTACGTGCACGAAGTTCTTCTTCTCTTCTTCATGCCGTCTATGAAACAGCAGAGCTGGAAATGTCGCCCCCTGTGGTCACAGATTTTTTCGGGGAACTGGTTTTGTTTATCAAATTTTGGTAAACAAAAGAGGTTTACGTCGACTTTTTTTAACTTTTACTGATTTTTAGATCAACCCAAAGCAGCACAAGTTGTTATTGTGACTAAAAAAGCTACTTAATGATCCTGAATGCTTCACCTTCTACAGAACTTAATGGACTAAAAGGGGCGGTTGGTGTCATCAATGATGTCATTTCAACATGGTGGCGCATAGGGTCAAAAACGCTAAACTAGTCCCATTTCTAAAAGTTAATAAAATAAATATGGTGCAAAATAATGTATTTTATTCAACACAGATCTACTAATGAGGACATTTCAAAGATTTTAGGCCACATTTGTAAAAATAGAGGAGGATACTTTTAAAAAGAAATGAGATATTTTTGTGTGAAATAACTAGTGTGACTGCTGTAAAGATTGTAAAGAAAGTTTGACCAAAGAACTGCCATAAATCTCCTTTCCACGTTTGAACATTAACACAGAAATGATGTTGCTGATGATTACTGTGTGAAGTAATAACCACGTTATCAGATGGACAATAAGTACTCACACGTTTATGACGTTTACACCTTTTTCTTTGAGGTAAATATGATTTATGGTCCTTATTTTCTGTGATCACACATTGAGGGGTTTGATCTGTAAAGAAAAAAAAAACGTTATTATGGTGGTAAAGATTAATTTGCAGATATCTGTTAATAACAATATTATAGTTGTCTCTTTTTTCAATAATATCATTTATTCAGACAACTTTTTTTCAGGAAATTTACCTTGATCTCCTGATATGTTTAGTCTGCCAATTATCAGTGTTCCTCAGAGGCATCTGCTAATCGCTTTGATGTGTCCTAATGTGTTTTTTTTTTTTTTTTGGGTTTTTTTTCTTTGAAAAAGTTGTCTGAATAAATTAAACCGTAACATATGAAAGCCGATGTCCAGGGCTTTTATTGTGAAAGGGTACAATCATAATCAGAAAGTAGATGCCTGAATTGTTATGAAATCATGCTCTTTCGATTTTATTTATTTATTAGAAAGCATTTTTTTTTCACAAATTTGTTTTATTCATTAATTTTTCTAATATTTTAAAGACTGTTTAAACAGTTGCATTATATAGTTATTGTTTTTATTCATAGCTCTAATAACTCCATAATATCAAGAAGTTAGCTTCACGATTGTACTTTGTATGTTTTGCACATTTTAGACACTGCATTTATCTGTTATCAGGGTATGGATTACATGGACAAGAGAAAATTCTTGGAACAATCTAGGTAAAGTTTATCTTATCTAAAAACAATAAAGGTAGTGAAGATAAAGGGTCAGTAAACATCTACTAGTGAGTTAACGCCACAATAATCCTGCACTGATGAAATACGATGTCTGATCAGCTGTTCCTTTATGAGCTCAGTTTATGCTTTTTATTTATTTATTTAATTTAATTTATATTACAACTTAAAATATCATTTCATCTGGAAGGAGAGAAAATATGACGCGTTTGTGAACGTCGATCTCCATCTTAATGATTAAGCATTTCAGCTAATGTACACTTGACCACGTTTATAAGTAACGGATGGTTTAATACGTGTTTAATTATGTGTACACAGTCAGATCTACATTCAAGATAAAACACCAAAACGCTTTAAAAATAAAATGATTTAAATGCAGATGTTAAGCTGGCTTTAGGTCATTCAGTGCCGTAGGCAAGAGTGGACTCTGACCCCCAAGTCATTACAGTGTGTACACATTATTATTTATTTTAAATATGGAGACAAAACAATGCAATTCTGCAGCACAACAAACCACAGAAAAAAAACACAACCTATTTTAAAATGTAGAATAACACAATATAACACTTATAGGTATAGTGCAAATGTCCTGAGGGAACAATAACAACAATGATGCAAAACAGCGCCATCAAAAGTTAAAATGCAAACAACACAATACACGGCCCACAAAGTAAACGTACAAAAGGACAGAAAAATACACAAAACAAAAGCAAGAATACATTAGAGTTACATCATTGCAGGAAAATACAGTAAATACTACAAAAACACACAAAACTACAACAAAAATGAACAAAACGACAATGGTAATACACAAAATGACTCGTAAAATATTTAAAATGACCAAAACGACAACAAAAATACACCAAAAGACAAGAACAACATGAAAAATGACTCCACAAACCCACAGTACTAACAAACAAGCAAAACAACAACAGAAATGCATAAAAAATGATCCCAATAAACACAAAATGACTGCAAAATACATAATGTGACTCAAAAGGACAGAAAAATGCACAAAATTAGTATAAAAACTCTTTGTTCTTTCCTGTATTAATGCTCAGATCGCTCATTATTCTAAATGCTGACATGAACGTTGATCATGTGACCCTCTGATCAAACAAACACATTTTTCTGGCCCCGCAGTCAGGGTTCCACTGTCCTTCCTTAAACGACTAAAGAAGAAAAACTTAGCTGAAGTGTTACAACAAATAACTTCATTACTCCAAATGGCCTCAGTAGAATAGCTCACAGCGTTGTGCTGCTGAACCCACAGAGTGTAACACGAGTCATTTCTTCCCACATCACCCTAGTGGGAGGGAGATCATTGGAAGCACTGCTTTGTGTCCATGTCTGAATTCAATTATCCAGTCACAGCAGAGCTCATATAATCCCTGCAGTACAGTAGGAACATCTACATCCCTGTTAGTGCTCTTTGTTTTTGTTCCACACTATAAGGAACATCTCCAGCTTTTTAACGCTTGCCAATGTGCCGTTTGATTATTCCATTGGATGTATGTTAAGAATGTACGATATGTTATCGAAAAACATTCTCACCGGTAAGAATATTTAGTCCCACGATATAAATGATAAATTCCCACGTCGGAAATTGCCCCCAAGTTTTTTGTCAACAACTTATTATTCTCTGGAGCAGAGCGCTGTTCACGGAAGCTCTGCTGCGAAGCCTCCGCAGTGTGCGCCGCCGCTCCTGCACCCTCCCCTCACACACGCACGCATGCAGACAGACGGCGGTGCACGTCACAGCTTACCTGAAGCTGCCGTACAGCGGTACATCACGGATCGCTACTTTTGTTAAAACCAGACAACCGTCCAACAAAGGGAACCAATCAAAGTTCCTCCTCCAGATCCACCCAAAGTTCCCACAAACACGGTGACGGAGATGAACCTGCAGCAACAGTTATGAACTGGAAACTCAACTAAGCTAACTAAGCTAACACACAGACTGAGCTAAAGCTAACCACTTCATTAAAAGGAAGACAGTGGCTATCTGTACGGTTGTCATATCAATATGCTGACATTCTATTCGTAGGCAGCACCCCTATTTGGCCAGTTTAGGTCATGTGACTAAGACTAAACCTTACCCTAAATGTAAAACTGTTGCGATATTGGCTTATAACCCTAACCCTAAGACGTGACATACTTGTACTTCAGTAACCGTACCAATAGCACTGGGGGTTGTCCGTACGTCAACTTTACAAATAGACACTTTGTAAAAGTTATAGACCAAGTAAAAAGTCCACGGCTTAATATCATAAAACCACAGAGAGCCACTGATTTATTTATGGTCAGATTTAACACTAGTTTGGAAGAGCTAAAGCTAACATGTCGCAGGTCGTGTGAAATAAATGTTAGCATTATACTAGCGTCACTATTAATCCGTCAACTTGTGAAACGCAATATTTTTTTAATTATATTTCATTATTATATTTTGTGCTTAGACGTTTGTTGTCCCAGGTCCTTTATTTTTGTTTCACCTTATCCTTTTGCTCCACCCAAACAGGGTGTAAAAGGGCTGTAAAGTAAAGGGTTGTAGTTCTACACGTTTTGATGCATCCTTCCTAGGGCTGGGTGATATGGACCAAAATTCATATCCCAACATTTTTTCTCTAAATAGCAATATACGATAAAAGTCATGATGTTTTTAACTCAAAGTCTTTCCAGAAAGATAATTCTAGGTCAAATTTGCTGAAGCAAAATGCCACACAGGCTTATTTATTAAAAAGCAGCTGCACCATATATGGCACTTTTGGCTTTTTCTCCTCTAAGGGACAGCATGTGTGAGTGAGTTCTGTAGTGTGGCTTGTTCAGGGGAAGGTCTGGGTTAGAAGAACGCACTGAGAAATCTATCTGACTGAGCGTTTCATGCTGTTCTGAGAAGTAGCAAAAGTAGCGACTCCTAAAAGGAGTATTTTAATACAAAATAAGCTATAAATTAAGCATATTTCAATATAGGCGATATTGTCATTTTCACTAAAATGGAAAACTTGCTATATCTTGAATCTCGATATATTGCCCTGGGCTAATTTTTCCTATTAAGCATATAAATGATAAGTGATCTTCAATCGCTACAGAAAGCCTATAGACATCCTCAGCTTCCATGACTCACACAGAAATACACATTCCATGATTTATTGTGTTGAATCAAAGCTTAAGGACATTTAAATGTATGAAAGTGGTTAATATTTTATTATATATTTCTGTGCCCTGTAAGTTTGTTCCACTTACTTTAGGTTTGGTGGGCATGTATCCACTGTGGCCACCAGGGGGCAACAATAGCCTTCTGTTTCCGCTCTGAAGTCCTCGCTTGAAAAAAATGTCAACATAATGAAAAGATGCTTCTTCTTCTTCTTCAGGGGATTTTAATGTGAGCAAACATAGCTTTTATACGAGGGTAAGCAGCCATAGCAAATTCTCTAAAATGATTGATATCCTGATGAAATATATCTTTTTGCTTCTGTTAACCATATCAAATCAGAGGTGGTAATTATTTATGGTGAGTCGGTGTAGGAAAAAAAACAATTTGAATGATCTGACTTTTGCATAGTAGCACTGTTTAAATATTGGTTTTATGACTCCCACTGTCCAATGATAATTAATTGTTTACTTTCTCATGTGCAGATGATAGCGTGACTCTTTTCAGAGGTTGTTTGCTCACAGCAATTAAGTTCATCAATGCTCATCCTCCCCTCCTCTTCCCGCTCCCTAACTCACTCAGCCCCCCCACCCACTGCTCTCCCCTCCTTTTCTCTGTTTCTCTGTGCTAAATGCAGATTAGCAGCGTCACAATCGCATCCAGAAAGAGAGTAAACTCCTCATTATGCCGTGTGACCCTCTGCTGCATGAATAATTCAGGGAAAGGCAGCGTTAGTGGCTGGTTGCTATTAGCATTCCGGATGGTGAAGGGAAGAGAGAATAGAGGAGAAAGTTTGGGGGGTGATATGGGGTGGGGTGGGGGGGTCGGTTCATATCACTGACGGGGCTGACTCAGGGGGATCAGCGCTGGATTGAGACGCACATCACACACGCATCACACACACATCATCACACGACGCAGGAGATCAGTGGAGGTGCCTCTCCACATGCACACCCTGCTGTCTGTGTACATCTTACACACTCCATGTGCTTACTGGGAGCAAAACAACAAAGCCTCGCTTACTGAGTACATGCTGAACACTCTGGCCCCTGCGTGTGTGTGTGTGACATTCCACTCAGTAAACACACTCAACCCTACCCATCTCTTTTTGGGTTAGGGTTAGGGTACTTGGGTTATTCCGTTTTAAAACGAAATCAAAATAACAATTAAACAGTGTGGTTTATTTGCTTTACTGACTTAATACCAAAAAAGAAATACATAAAAATCAAAAACCAGACGAGCAGCATTTTTCAGTTTAAAAATTAAAATATTAATGGCAAAATCTTGTTGTTTGTAAGGTATTTGGATATTTTTGGGGAAATTAGAGCGAGAGCTTAAGCACGTCACATTCTGTCAGTGTTACGATCCGAATAATAGCCAATAAACAGGTGACTGATTATCGACTTTGAGGAACAACTTCTACCATTTGACAGTTTTGTTTGAGGGCAGTAAATATATTTATTTTGCATGTCATAATACCATAATACCACTAGCTGCTAACGGCAGCCGGCAACACACACAAAAGTTGATCACAAGAAACGAAGAGCACCAGTAGATTCATTACACCACCTCTGGTTCCTTTAATCACATATCATATGTGTGCTTTTTGTTACATCCTTTTTTTTCTTTAATCTTTATGTATTTATAGTGTTTCAATTCAACAGTTCATTAGTAATGTGACTTGTTTTGCATTGCTCCTTTTTTTTTTTTTTTGTCCAGGAGTAAAAGTCCGCCCCCCTGTGTGTCCTCTCTGTGTGGTAAGATTAAAATATGAAGCTCTCGTCCTAGATTCCCTTAAATATCCAATTATCACACAAATGGAGCAATATTTCATTTTAAAACAGCAAAACGCTGCTTATCTGGTTTTGTATTTTTTTGTAATTCTGTTTTAGTTTTAAGTCAGTAAAACAAAATAAGCACACTGTTTATTTGTTATTTTGATTTGGTTTTAAAACAAAATAGCCAAATAATGAACGATACACAGATTTTTATTGGCGTTTGTGTTATGAAAGAAAACATTGCCTTGAGTCTGTGTGTAGCATGCATGCAGATGCGTGTGCTTTCCATGGTGCCACTTCACTGGATGTGCTCATGCTTGACTGACGCATCACAGCACCAACGCACACACGAGACATTTCATTTCCCAGCTTCCCTGTCTCATGTTGCTAAGGCTGAGTGCTGTAATACAGGTGAACTCACCTCTGTGGGCTGCTGAGGTGGGGATGAGGTCAGCATGTCCGGCCCCCCCACTGTTGGCCAGGACAAAGGTCACAGCCCTGCATCCGTCAGCCAAAGAGAGAGAGAGAGAGAGAGAAAGCAGAGATTAATGGCACTCAGCTGGTAATTGAGACACTAGAAACATGTTAAGACCGCCTGCCGCGCTGCTCTTGATGTTTTATTGATAAGCGAAAAGGATTTGAGGCGATTGCCTATTCCCGACGTGGTTCTTAACTCTAAGAAATGTGCATGTACACCTTGTGAATAATATAAAAACAAAAACTTCCCCTTCAATTGAGTTAAAAAACAAAACAAACATTACTTTCTTTGTGGAGTGCGTAGACGTGCAGCTGTGATGGAGGTTTTTTTTTCTTTAAATGCGTTTAAAGCCGACAAGCTGCACCAAGAGGGATGGCTGATGCAATCATAATTACTCGTCCTCACAAGAGCTGCGAATGCCGCCCCCTTTGTTGATGCCAGTTGCCAGCAGGTGGTGCCAGAAAGAAACATCACAAGTCAAAGAGGGTGTACCAAACATTATCTACATCTCTGAGCATGTGGGTGCCCCCCTCCTCCTCCTCCCTGCCTATTCCTGCCCACCATTCCTTCCAACTCCCCCATTTAAAGAGCATTTTATAATTAAAATGTGGGCGTCTTAACCAGTGCATGCAGCATGTTCAGCTCAGAAAAGCCTGCCGAGGGCTATTTTTAGTCATCTTTGATCCCCAGCAGCCACACAGGAAACAAAGCCACTGATGGCAGCAGCCCTCATGTATGCAGGCTAGTTAACGTGCTATCTGTGATCATGATTTCTGTTGCACCTTTGCCTGTGCGGGGGTTGACATAGGAGGCCTGACTGGTTTGCAGCAATGCTCCTTGTGTTAAAAGTTCACACTGGGCCATATGGTCCCCGCAGTAGGGGGGTGTTGGTTGGAATTATTCCCTCGGAGAGCTTCCGAGTTGCCCAGATCCTGGTATCAACCTCCAAGATAAGGGGAATGCCTCAAAGGCTTTGTGCTCCGGCTTGAATTCTCAATCCTCAAGAGAACACCAGAAGCCCCATCCAGCCTTCCACACTCCCTCATCCCACTCCTCTCCCTCAATGTGTCTCTTTTTCATATCCTCTCACACACACACACACTCTCACACTCCTTTTTCCCACATCCAAACTGTACAGTGTGACAAACAACGCCACACTCCTGCAGCGCGAAGCCAAAAAAACCTGTGACATTTTAGAGGAAATATTATGAAGTTGTCCTCCGTGACCAGATTTTGCCCTCGCCACCTAATCCTTGAGTGCATCCTAATTAAGTACAAACAGCAGTCCTTCGCCTGATGCCAACAAATGGGCTGCTGCAGCTGCTGGATTATTAGAGGGATGCACATTTGTTGTTTCTGCAATCTAATGCAATTACTCACCCATTATGACCATGTAATTGTGCAGTCATTAATTGCACATTTAGTGTATAACACTGAAAGAGGCTCATTGCAGCTGAAATCGTGGTGGTGGTGGTGTTGTGCTCTGGCAAGTTTTTCTATTTGTTCAAATAGCTTTCGATACCAGAGCGTTGGCGACGTTGTACCACTATAGTGCAAGCCGACATTCATCCCTTGCTATAGTCTATTAGAAGATGTCAGAGGACGGGAACAAGGCCTCGAATCATGACACATTTGAGTTCAGTACTTTAATGCGTCTCATTCTTTGCCATCCATTCCCATCCTGCCCTAATGCTCCACCGATAAGAATGTCCTATTCATTCTAACATTTCTCGCTGGTTGTTACCAAAGGGTAGAGAGAGAGAGACTCCACAGGCATTGAATGAAAAGCACATCTATTTCTGAGAGGCAGCATATAGTGGAAGATAATTATTGATTTGAAATGCGAAAAGATAAGACTCAACCTTGAGCAGGCTGGCGATAGCACGCAGAACAGAATAATTAATGGCCTTGTCTTTTGTTGGGACAAACATTCACACCGAGACGAGGGTATTGATTTTAAACAGATAAACTGAGTAACCCTTTGTGAAGGGCTTGACAAACAATTTAATTGGGGGGGAAAACAACAATATTCGCCATGCTTAAGTTTCCATCTCCCTTTCATCACATCTCTGAGCTGTTTTTCCTCTTTCTGACCTATGGAAACAATTACTGTGCACCAGGGCTTGTGCTGCCTGCAGACTACCAAGGCAGGTTGGTGTAGCATCCAGTCACTGATTGGGGAATCCAATCAATGGTGGAACCTGTCTCCTCTCCAGATGCCGGTGTTGAAACTGGGATTTCTGAAGTCTTTAGCTGCATTGCCCCTTCTGTCACAGAAGAGGAGATGATGGAGAGCTGCTAAGAAGCCCCAGTTCTCCCACTTGTTCCCTTGCCCTCCCCTGATTATTGATGGAGGCAGTTTGATCATGTTTCCCTGCCTGTCCTTGTGATTTGTTAGCTGTTCAAACCTGAACGAGGCAATTAAATAAGGACGAACAACACGTATGAGAGTGGGTGCCCTGGCGATCATTAGCAATGAATTACCCTAGTGTGCACTCAAACACTCGGGAAGACTTTCAGGCAGACCACTCCCAAGGATCCAGATCCAATCTTAGCATTGATTAACAGAGACTTGTTCTTCCTGTGAAATCACTCAACAGGGATTTTGGGGCACTCATTCAGTCTTAGCGAGATAGACTATCATCAAAGGCGAATAAAGAGGGATTGGATAAATGGGATTGCCTTTCCCTCCCTGTAAGAGACTTAGAGGAGCAAATCTTGAATTATTGCCTCATGTAAATAATCTACTTGTCTTGTTTTTTTGGTGAGGTGAGAGAGGAACTCATAAGTCAGTTGTATTTGTACTTGTATTTCCCTTGATTGGAAACAATACTGGGGGCTCCAACCGTGGAATTGTTTGATCGGCCCCAACAATGGCCACGGTTACATGATGTTTTTAAATCATTCAGATTTAAAGTGTTCTGCTTCGGGTTTACATGGAAATAGTAATTCCGAATTGAGGTTTACATGGAAAACAGGTTTATTGCAATTCCGCTTTCAGTCTGGGGGTTGGGAAGGCTCTGATTGGACAGTGGGTGAATGTGAACGTGTGTCACGTTTATCGGGAAAAACACACAACAAACCTTTTATTTTCACCTAAAACATAGAAGACCACATGAGAACTGTGCATACAGTACGGGGACGCGTTTACTCCGTCTCCTGGTTTTAGTATCACCCGTCCGGTGAAGCCAGCTTCGTTTGCCGATGTCCGTGTGTGTAATAAGTCCGTGTGAATGTCTTCATGTTTATGCCTCAGCCCATCTACTCTTTTCATATATCCATGTCTTTTAAGGCTCTTATTAAATAAATAGTTTTGGCTCTTGTCCAGGCGGCCATCTTGGGTTGTGTCTCACCGTGTCATTACAGGAAGTAACGTATGCGCAGAACGACCGAAATTAGCTTAAAGCAGAATTGAGTGTTTACAAGATAGAGGAGTTATTTAATTCAGAATTAAATTTGCATTCGGAATTAAGTGTTTACATGGTTAGTTTAAAGAGGATTTAAATTTTATTCTGAATTAAAGAGGAATTAAAGCTCCCATGTAAATGTGGCCAATGTGTGTTAACCAATGAGATGTAGTGCCATTTGCTGTGAAGGGGTCTCTCATATCATTTGAAATTCAAATGTATTTAATTTGCCTGATTTTGAATATAATTTGATTATAGAGAAATATTGAAGTATCCTCAATATTATTCAAATAGATGTGAAATAAAATAAAAGTGCTGTTTAACCAGCCTGTCAGATGAAGCACATTATATAACCCACACTGAACATACATTAGTGGAATGCATGGAATAGTTGGAATCGCTCTTCCATTCACAACAGCCGTGAGCTTTAAAAGCTGAGGTTACTGGCTGAGGACATTTTGTTCAAAACAATTTCTTTTTCCCTGCTCCCTCCCATCACAGAGTGAGCTCAGACTGCAGTAGATGGAGAGGGATTTTCTCTCCCTAAATGGCCAAGGGGGCCGTTTACGGTGTCACTACTATTGGATCACATGATGTTTGAGGGTGGAAAGGTCTCGAGGCAGCTGCTCCTTTTCGGATGGGATTTTCGAGGCATCCAAGAGCAGGGCCCCATGCAGTCTGCACTGAAAGGTGGAGCAAATACTTCTTGCAAGGGAGAAAAAAAAACCAACATGCCGAAATCCTCAGAAGCTGTGCGTCTATTTGAAATGGGTTCTGGAGTGCATCGGCTGCCTTCATGTTATAAACACCCACAGTGCTCAAATTCTTCTTTTGTCAAGGAGTCATAACAGGTGTCTCGGGAAGGATTTTTTTCCCCTCCCGGTTAGCATATTTTCCACTTGCATGGAAAGTTTTTTTTCCTTTATTAGGAACATTGTGCCCTGGGTAGACCCCCTTGCCTTGAGACAAGATATGCAAACTTACTTTGAAGCAGTAAAGGTTACTTTCACACTTGTTCAAAACTCAGCCATGCCTGGTTTAAGCAGCTTGAACCCCCCCTCCCCTGGCTGACATGGTATGTTGGCTACCCATGATGCACTTTACATAGAGATTACTCCCCGTCGACTTGTGTCAGACATACAATAGACATCCATGTTTAAGTCTAACCTTTTCACCATTGACTTTTAAACCAAAAATGTCAGTTTTTCTACAGATTAAATACAATAACAATCGTAGGTAAAGAAACACTAAGGACATGGATGCTCCACAATTAATGAAATTTAGCCAAGTATGACGGGGAAAAATCATCTAAAACACTACTTAAAGAGTTACTGAATCCCAAAAACACTTTTTCCAGTCAAAAATGTATTTTTTTAATTTTATTTATTTTTTTAACAAAAGCAGATACCTCAGGTTTTTTCTTTAACTTTGACCTCGGAGAGGATATCACCACTAAAACTAATTTACTGAAATGTTATTAAAAACTGGCTTATCTTGCTTTTAAAGATTAACTTTTCAATGTATTTGTAAAGTAGTCTTGATTGAGTCCAACTCTACGCATTTTTGTCAAAATATTTCAATTGGGTATATTTTGTTGTATAAATGTATGCGTGACTGCCCTCTATGGGTTGAAACATAGCTATTACAAATACATTTTGGTGGAGAGTTGTAGTTTGTGACGTTTCTTACATCACGAACCACCACTGTTGGCCCCGCCCCGCCCCCCCATAAAAACTACCAAGTCGACTGATGGGGGCTGCTATTAGACAGTGTCTGGGCATGTCTTAACTGCTCCAGGAGCCCCGCCCATAATCAAGGTAATTTTTTTAAATTTCCAGCCTAGATGCACGTCGTCCAAAACCTCAGGGTTTGCTTACACTGACAACTTGTGCTGCTTTGGGTTGATCTAAAAATCAGTTAAAGTTAAAAAAAAGGCGATGCAAGAGCCCTATCTACAAAATTGTTAAAAACTAGTGGACGACAAGAAGACATGCTTTTATTTTGAAAAGAGGATCTTTGACTTTTAGCTTGTAGCCGGTCCCAGGTCGATTTTACGTTCCGCTCGCAATGCATCATGGGGCGGTTGAGTATGACTAGTGTGCCTACTGTGCATACTTCAAAAATGTCCTGATATACTATACATCTGGGTATTTCTTGCATACTCAATTTTTCCATGCTGTCTTATTGGAATGCACTATATACTCATTTTGACGTCAGACCTCGTATGAGTAGTACGTTAGTATGTGATTTCGAACACAGCCATCGTACCATATCGCAGCCTTAAGTTACTGTGTAACTTAAAGCGTCCTATTGTCACGGAGGAACAACTATTTTCTCTCCTCTTGTATGCAAAAGCTACTAAAGTTAATTTGTTGCAACTTAATTGCAGTCTCAAGAGCAATGACGCACTGTTTGACCGACTGAGAAGAATTGAACGGTATTACAGGGCCTGATAATGATCTCTCACAGTGCCGTGGTAGAAAAGACTGCTTCTCGACACAGGAGAGGGATCATAATAGGTTTCTCACATATATCACAACAGATAAAAAAAAAAAAACACAACAACTAAAGTCTCAGGGTATGCATAACAAAAAGCTCTACTGATGTGTTGTTGAAGCTGCTCTGTGTATTTACTTTTTTGTGAAATGTATTTGATGAGTTTTCCCCAGGATTTAAGCACACTTAGAAATAAATGAACTGTCATCAATTTACAGCTACAGGAAAAAAAAACTAAATCCCCGCCTTCCTAACGTGGCGTATCATCTTGACTGTGGTTAGGTCAATTACCTTAGTGGGGTGGACATGTTTATACAGCCAGCCCTCTGGGAGGCTGATTCTATGAGCGATGTGGAGAGTACACATTATTCATGTTCTCAGCTTCCAAGATAAAAAGACTCTATCTGGCAGCAAAGGCCAGTTTTGCATCACGTTACGCCTCAGCGTCATAGGTATTGATGTTTAAAATGGCAGTATGATGGAGGAAAATAAAGAAGATAGAATAACTTTCAGTATTTCACAGTCGGCCCCAAGGGTGTTCCCGTGGTTTATGTTTAAAAACTCTGAGATTGTTTACTCCTCGTTCCCCCAATGTAATGTCTGTATTCTGGTCTCATTTTGTTTAGTCTTTTAGAGCCATTCATACATTTTCTGCATGTTTCAAACATCAGATATTTAATCATGTGGTCTCTCCAGAAACATGGTGTCTGGATATCTGACTTTGAACATGAGAAAAGTGTGAAACGTTTTTTTTTTTTTAATGCTCTGAAAACCTCTGGAGAAACAAATCTCAAGTTAAGATGAATAGTTTCTTTTATTTTCTGCAGTTATTTGAGGTGGATGTACATGTTTCTCAGACACAACTTTCACTGCTCATCTTGTTTTAATACAGTACGGCTTACTAATATTATGTGTGTGAATGCTTTTTGTCTTTTGCTTTTATCACATTGACATTTAGACCCTAACTGGCTCTTTTCAACTTCAGCAGCATTTGCGGTCGAGTATCCTTCTTAACGAAATCCAGCTTTCCTTCATGTCTTTCCACCCACTCCCCTCCTCATTTCTCTTTTAGACATTCATATAAACAAGTTGCACCTGGTCTGGCCAGTCTAAACTGCTTTGTTCATTCATTTTTTTTTTTTTCTAATTTACTGAACTTCTTTTGAAGAAAAAAAGTAAGTCTATAACTTCAAACTTGGATTTACTTTGGCGTTGGCGTGGTTTCAGAGGTTAGTCATGTGGAATTAGGGTCACAGACTAAAATAAAATATTCTACTGATTAAAATCATAGATCAGTAATTAAAAGGGGTTGGACAGCTGTGTGTGCGTGGCTGGGTGAGGACCGCAAGATTGATGAGAGTTAATGTGAAAGTTGAATTATTTTCAACATAAAAGACCAGGAAATTCAACAATTTTTAATTTTTTTTTCACATTGTGCCCTAAACTTGCAAAGTTTAAGTTGATACAAGTAAAATCTTAGTGATCTTGAAGTTATAGCAATTAAAATACCAAATGAAATACTGTTTGTTCCGACTTTAATGTTCTAATAGATTTTTAAGCTGTTGAATGTTTTCTGTTGCACTTTTTGATCATGTAAAGCACATTGAGTTGATTTGTGTATGAAATGAGTTTTACAAATAAATTTGCCTTGCCATGTTATCATTTGCGAACACAATGCTAACATGCTAATATGAGAGGAGTTATTGACCAGCATTAGTAAAGAAATACTTGCAGTTTGCCCAAATCAACATTACAGTTGTTTTTTACTCATTTACACCTGTTTAGAGCCTAAAGCTCTTTAGCTTTTAAACATTTGTCCTTTGAAATTATTTTAAACAAAGTCTTTCAAGCTGAGCTCAGAAGCATCGCACTAAATTCTAAGGAACATCTCACTATTGCAAATGTTTACGCTTAAAAACTTCATTGAATCTTTGCAAAAATAGGTTTTGCAAACTTTCCTGAGCAATGCTGATGTTGATGCGTGATGGCATCACATAGTGTGCTCACGTTTTGATACAAGTGCTCATTGCTACCACTCAAGGTCCACTGTTGCATTTCAATTGCTTTTTTTTTAAAAAAATTTTCATTCAAACCATTTTCTGTAACCTTCCAGATGGTTGTGCTTCAAAATGCCAGCAGTTCTGCATATTCTCACCATGCTGCGACAAGCGTTACTTACAAACATGCCATTCTTGAAGGCATTTATATTTCTTTTCTTGGTTCAGTGGTGCTCATTTTAACTGAATGGGGTCTTCTTTGCATTGGCTGCATGCATTATTACACTGACAATATATGATTGGATAGATCAGTGGTTCGTAACCTTTTATTGGAGGTGCTGAACCCTGCAGCAAATAAAAAAATAATATATATTATATTTGGACACGCACCTGTAAGCCTGGTCCATTGTTTGGCTTTGTTTTAAGCACTTTTAATTTTTATAAATGAATATATATAATGAAAACGTAACATTAGTATGGCAATTTATCTTTTAATGAACTAGTTCATCATGTAAATTAATTTTGTGTTCCACATTTTTTACGTGTACATAAACAATAGCAAGTTTATCCAAAAATTGTGATTTTATTGATTCAGAGTAATTGCTTTTTTTGTTGTCGTCGTTGCTATCTTAAGGTTTAAAATGTTTACTGGTCACATCAAAATGTCTTCTGTTACCATGGTGACGCAGTGGAGCAGATGTGCCCATAATTTATGAAAGAAATCATGACGTTTGTAATGAATAAAGATGACGTTTGCCAGATTTTAGGTTTTTTGTGCTTAAACTTTAGCAGTGAAAGTAGTTTTCCGTGATTATTTAAAAAAAAAAAAATTAAAACATTTATTGAACGCTTCATGATATGCTCCCCTTTGTATCAGTTGTTATAAGGTAAAATGTCACAAAACGCACGTTATTGTTATTTTAATTACTTTTGTTCTCGTTTGCAGATTTGAAGAAATCGCCAAGAAGAGCAAAGTCGAATATCACGCTGGCGGGTCGACCCAGAACTCTGTGAAAATTGCTCAGGTTAGTTTTCTCCTCCTCGGTGTGTCTGAATTTATTTAGCTTTTAAAACGTGTCAGCGTGGCAAAGCGAAGCAGCGTGGCGCTCTGACGCATGGTTTTCTAAGCTGTGGTAAAACCATCAGACCTGCCGCGGAAGTGGAGAGGCAGCGAGGTTTAATAATATTTGCAGTGTTATCTAGTCGGCCTAATTTCCTGAGACATATCAAACATCAATTAGAGAGAATTACAAGTAGATGCAATTAACATGTCACAACAAATTATCATGAAATAAATGCAGATCTCCTCCCCGACTGTTCAGACAGATTTGAGCGTCTAAATAACTGACGAGCGGCCAAATCTTAAAGGCAATCTCCACTTCTGAAGATTATTTACTCAATTGTTATTTTTCAAGTGACAGCAGTAAGTCTGTAAATGTGACATGCAGTGATTAGCTGCTGATAAGACTTTGGTCTGTTCACAATAAACAATGAAAACCTACCCAGCTGAAAAATTATTCTCCTCCAAAGTGGAAAAATGAGTGCAGAAGCTAATAGAGCGGCTGATGTTTGTGTTTTGTTTGTTTGTAGGCGCCAGTACAGTGTGTGCAAAGCATATTTGTCTGTCTCTGTGTGTGTGTGTGTGTGTGTGTGTGTGTGTGTGTGTGTGTGTGTGTGTGTGTGTGTGTGTGTGTGTGTGTGTGTGTGTGTGTGTGTGTGGTGTGTGTGTGTGTGTGTGTGTGTGTGTGTGTGTGTGTGTGTGTGTGTGTGTGTGTGTGTGTGTGTGTGTGTGTGTGTGTGTGTGTGTGTGTGTTTAGCACAAGAGAGATACAGAGAGAAAAAAGAATGCAGGCAGACCCTCAGGCTGCCACCATCTTCATGTTTTTGTTTTAGAAATGGAAAAAACATCCTTGAAAAAGCGACATCCACATAAATACTTCTTTAATTATCCACATCAGAAGCATTTACTTAAACTTTGGTCACTGAAGGACATTAACTGTCAACTTTTCACTTTCTTTGAAGGCAATTTTATTTATTTCAGAAAAATATCCTCATTTTAATACTGTTGCCTAATGTTTTTGATTTGTGTACTGGAGAGATAGATGGTTGTGCCACGTGAACTAATAGCTGCGTTCATCTGAATCCTTTGCATTTGTGTGTAAGATGATTGAAGTACCCCTCCAAGCCAGGAGGGGGCAGTAGGTAGTGCAACAAGGCTGTGAATCCTAAGACATGCCATGGATTCTGAAGGGCTGCGTCCTAATAATCCCTCCTATCTCCTTTCCTATCCACTTTTCTTTAATCCCCAGAAGTGTTTAACTGGTGGCCATGATAAAGAGCGTTCCAATTCTATAAAAGTTGAGGAAAAGAGGCTTAATGCTTCCTTTATAACCTCCTTTAGCCTAGGAAACACTGATGCATCCTTTACCAAAGGAGACCACATAACGCTGACCCACAATTCCTTGTGGTGACAACATTTAAAGACACACACACCCGAGCGCTCACGGAAACTCACAATGACCGACAAGTGACGGAGATCATGTATGTTATCAATGCAATAATATGCCTTGAACAACTTTAAATAAATACTCTAAAACCCATATTTTATTATATGTAAGACATATTATCAGATTATAACTGACATAAAAAGGATTCAGAGACATTTTTTAGCCACATTATGTTTTTAACTGTATAACGTAATTCATATTAGTGAGTTTGAGCAACCATTCTCAATGTCACATTTACCTTTAGTTCCTCGTAGCATCTTTTCCTTTGATTTACATTAAAACCTTGTGATTTTTGAGATTATATTAGCGGAAAGTGTTAGAAATATGTTTTTAGTCCATTTTCGGAAATTTGTGTTTTTTCATCACGGCAGACGTCACTAAGCTTCACCGCCGTCAGATTATTACATCACGTCAAAACAAACGTGATTGCCTTTTCCTAACTCCTCTCCTAACACCTTTCCTTAACCCTATGACGTCATCCACAGGGTTAAGGAAAAGTGGATAGGAAAGGGATTATTTGAACGCAGCCATGGTCTTTCCTTCCACAGTGAGATGAATAATGACCTTGACAGGAATATTTTAGGTTTTCAGACAGATTTGCTTAGTGTAAATTAAAATCCAATGTGTAAGGAAACCTTCGTTGCTGACCACTGCTGAAGAAAAGCCTCATTATGGTGCTCCAGGCCCCAGTCTGAATCATCCTGCTGTTTATTTGGATATTTTCCTCCCACAGTAGAAAGAAGATGTTTGGCTATTTTTAAACGCTGATAACAGGAATGTCATTGTCCCACAGCCACAGAAACACTTTCCGTCAATATAGACCTTCAAGCACTGACTTTTCCCCACATCTTACTTTCAGGTGATGAAAAATGTATAATGCATAACCGGCTCCTAGATTATCACATTGTAGCACCTGCAATATGTGAAACTTCAAAACCTGTGCTGTATTGTGGAAGGTGAACCTTCAAACACCACGGATGATATGCACTGAGGCTCTGAATCCACATCAAAGAAGCCCAGTGACTAAATGAGATGCTCGATCCAGGGCAGGTTTGCTCACTTTGCACCATCGCCGCTGGAGAAGGAGAAGGAGGGATATGGGGGGGGAGTGTACAGAGGCTTTACCAACGAATCACTACACATGCTGGGAAAACCCAGGGTGTGGGAAGATCAATGCTTTTGCCAGTAGAACACATACTTCCCTCCAAAATCCAGCTCCTTCATCAGAGGCTCTAATAGGTTAAACACTGAGTTTGGATTTGTGCTGTATCAAGAAAAGCCTAAACCTCGGCTTTAAGTGGATGCACAATCAATGCTAATTGGACTTAGTCAAATTAGAATTGACCAGGCTAAAGCTGGTTCTCCCTCTAACCACTTTCTCTACAGCAATGCACTCTGCAACATCTGAAACAGAGTCGTCACGTGCAATACTTTCCTCTGATCACATGAAATACACACATTATAACATGCCCTACATCATATACGTCAACACATTAGTACCAGTGCCTGACCAATATGAGATTCTATATAATATATCTAACACATGGGCTGATATTAACATAAGAACATTGAAATACAGACTAGAAGATATATACTAAGGGCCATGATGTCATGATGATGACATGATTTGGTGTTAATTTTACACTGGTGTGAAATGTTAGTCTCTGTTTTTGCATTCTATTTGCAGAGTGGCACTTATTGCACTTTAAATAGCAAAAAAATGTCTTATTGTTATTGTTTATTTCATATTTAATATTCACTTGAGTTGAAAAGGTCACAACTAAGAGTGTAAGAGAAATCGCGATATTTCCCCCACATGATATTCGCATCGATCCAAAAAATGTAATCATGTTTTTTAATGGAAAAAAAAAAAAACATTTATTTGCGCTAACATATGCATAGCACGTGAACGCCCGGACACTAGGTGTCAGTGAACGCACCGTCAGACCTTGTTAAACTACTTCACTCCTCAATGCATTTAAAAATAATAATTTAAGAACTTAACAGATTCAGAATCTGTTGTAGAAGCAAAAGTTCAACTTTTTTGAAAAATGTGATTTGACAGTTTGATAATTATACCACTTCTTTTTTATATTATTGCTTGAATTACAGTTAAATAACATTTACTTGTTCTCGCAAGACTGACATCAATTCTATTTCATGCCGTTTTGTACTTGTAAAGGTGAAATTTATAATTATGGATAATGCGATATATCGTGATGTATATTGTACTGTTTGGTATCGAGATATATCGTATCTTGAGATGCAAATTGTGAATCGTATCGTCATGATTCATGGCAATGCACACCCCTAGTCATAACCAGAGTAAGTATATAAGTGCACAGTTAGTCAAATAAAAGCATTGTCATTTCAAAATGCGGGGTTTGTTTTGTGAACAGTGAACTTTGAATATCGTCCCACCCCTATTACACAGTATACTGTACAAAATACCTAAAATGTTACCTGTCGAACTTATGTACATATATATTCTTATCATTACTATTATTATTGTTTGTGGTAGTTTTTTTTTTTTTTTCTTTTTCTGTTCTCTGCACCAACTACTTTATACTCTGGGTTCCTGCAGATCCTTAAAAAGTTTTAAAAGGCATTAAATTCATGAATTTAAAAATAAGGCCTTAATTGTCATTAAAATGCCTCAAATCAATGTTTCAAAAGTCTTAAATTTTATGACTTTATGATTGTAATCACATTTATAAATGTTTCTTTTTTAGAAATGTGTAATTTACCGTAATATTACGCAATCACGACAGCGGAACAAAACTACAAAACAGTGACGTGGTTGCAGCGGGACTTTCAACATGGGGAAATGTAAATGTAACAAAAAATGCCTGTGCAATGAAGATTTTTCTTAACTTTTGTTTTATAGATTTCTGGTTATTTTTGTAGTCATCTTGTTTTTTGGATTATAATTTACTCTAATTTTGTGTATTTACTTTGGGGGCTGTCAGGTGCACATCTGCACTAGACACTGGAAAAAATGTACCCTAACCTAATGTAATTAATGTGGTGGTTATTTTCCCCCCAATTGTGTTGTTTATTGTGAAATTGGTCTTAAATTTAATTTCAAATGGCAACAAAATGTCTTAAAAAGTCTTGAATTGAATTTGACTGAAGCTGTAGAAACCCTGGTACTGTTTTTAAACTGTTTAAACACTAGTAATTAATCGGTCGGGCTCTATTTTCACTTTTTTAGCATCTAAGAAGGATGAATAACGAGCATCGGGGCATTGCTAAGTTATATTTTGAAGTTACAGGCCTGTGTGCAGCCCTCAATGGAACTAAAAAACATGCAGCGATGGGAGTTCGTGGGAGTTTAGCCCAGAGTAGAACCCAACAAACACTCATAAAGGCTTACCTACTCAATGTAGCAGAACTAAAAGATAATATAAACATTCCCCACACTGACGGATCACTTTCCACCTTCACACATCAAAGGGCTGCTGCTCAGAAACAACAATCATGTCAACAGATCAAATATTATGGCCTTTTCGTAGCATATGATCGACAATTTAGCATGGGTCAGCGTGCACGGTTTGCATCGCAGGTGACACAAGTGGAGTGGGAAGTGAGTCAGTGGAGGGCTGTATCATGATCCACAGTCAATTCATTTAGACAGAACATCAAAGTCCTCCAACAGCTCCTCAGGGTCCACAGAGTGAAGTCGGAGCAGAGACCAGCTCGTAGGGAGTTATTGCTGCTACCAGGGAAGTAGATCCGTCTCTGAGTGCCTCATGTAAACCACACTGTTTCATTGTGATCATAACAAATCAACATCATAAACTCCTCATATTGTATTTCTTTGCAGTTTGATGAGGATATGTACTTCTCCACCAAAAAGAACAAGTTGCTTCATCTGATTACCTTAGCTAAGCTGCAAATACTTGGCTTTAATTATCTTCTGCTTTCTTTGTTTGGATTTTGGGTAATTTTCACGACCTACATCATCAATTCACTCCATGTCCTAATGAGTGTTTAAAAAGTAAAGGCTTTTGAAACATACTTCTTCTCTGTCACAGTCGTGATGCCTGTTTAACATTTCCTCAGACTTGGTCAATCATTGAAGGGGTGAATGGGGCCCAGTTTAGGTTGTTGGCCCAGAGTTCCTAATTGAAAAGGCATGTGCACCACACTGCTGAAAGCTGTATTTGAAAAGCAGAAAAAAATCCCACAGCCCCACTTGAGTTTGAAAAAGGTCCTCACCAGCTCATATTTTGCTGGAGCGCACTTAAACTGGGTTTGATGTCTCATTGAGGACGGTGACTTATTTCTTGGGGTGAAAATATTCCATGACCTAATGTTTGGCTTGCACGACTCGTTTTGTTAAATAAATAAAGGATAGCAACTCGCCTTCATTGGACAGGGGGCGGAATGAAGAAATGCCTACGTCTGGTACCACTTAGAGAAAAAGAGGACAGTTAAGGAGAAAGAGTGGAGCTTTTGTGTTGAAACTATGCAACTAAACTCTAGGACAGACATAGGCAACTGGCGGCCCGGGGGCCACATGCGGCCCTCGGTCTAATTTTATGCGGCCCCCAAAGTAAATGTACAAAACAAGAGCAAGAACACATTAAAAAAATGCAAAGAATTACAGCATTGCAGGAAAATACAGTAAAAGATGAGATAAAAACACAGAAAATATTCAAAAAACACACAACTACTACAAAAATGAACAAAATGACAACAGTAATACACAAAAATTTATCAGAAAAATATAAAAAATGACAAGAAAAATGCACAAAAATACAAGAAAAATGACTTTGCAAACCCACAGTACTCGCAAACAAGCAAAACCACAACAGAAATACAGAAAAAAATGCAAAATGGCAGCACAAATACACAATAGGACTCCAAAAAAACTTAAATTTTACAGTAAAAATACACAAAAGGACTACAGAAATGCACAAAATGCTTCACAACGAGCTAGACAACAACAAACATACACAAAACTACTATAAAAACTTTTTGTTTTTTCCTGTATTAATGCTCAGATTGCTCATTATTCTAAATGCTGAGTCATGAATGTTGATCATGTGACCCTCTGATCAAACAAACACATTTTTTCAGCCCTGCTGTGATAAAAGTTGCCTCCCTCTGCTCTAGGAGAAGATGAATGCACGCTTACAAAAAGAGGTCATTTAAATGTTTAATATTATTTAGTTTTTTTGCACAATTAAGAATTGAAAGCAGGAGTATTTGTTTCAACAAGCCTCAAGTGCTATATTGAGCTTCTATGATTAATTTCTTTCTTTTGTATTCAGATTGCATTCGACGTGCTCGTAGCCGCGTAGATCTCTGCACAGCTGTGCTGAAATGAGCATGCTAATGACCGATTAAAACCTGAACCCTTGCGGGTCTTTGAGTTTCACGCCACTGAAATCAACCCTCTCAAGTAAGCGCCTGTTGTTAAAGCAAAAGCCTCGTAGTCGTTTTAAGACAGGTTAATTGGCGAACCACTGTTGGCACCCGCTCGGAGTTGTTTTATAGAACCGTGGTCGTGTTGTTTCTTTCCCATTACAAAGCAGTGAAAGGTCACAGTCTGTTAAGCTTCTCGTGAAAGATGCATGAAACCAAATGTATTTTTTTTTTCCTCCCTGTTTCCTTCCCCATCTCTGCTCGTCCTAGACATTCCAGGTGTGCGCGTGTGCACTCATGAGGGTGCTGCTGTCGTTGTTTTTTTTTGTTTTTTCTTCCCCCTTCTGCACAAACGATGGAAGCGAAGAACGCCTCATTCCCTTTGATGAGCGATGTGCTCATGCGTGGGCTTCAATGTCACCCGCCATGAGGCAACTGTGAAGTCGCAGCTCATGTCTGTGGTGCCATTTACTCACTGATGAAGTGGGTAGATCTCTGTTGGCTCCACAATCACCACCCCGTGCATACACCCTGCATCTGAGCATGTGTTCTTCCCACCTCAGCTGTACTGTGATTGCTTGCCACAGCGAACACAGGCATGCATTAACTCCCGAGCTTTGTGATCACTATCATGAAGGTTGACAACGTGATTAAAGCCTTTGTCATTTGAGGGATTTACCAGCCGTCGCTTTTGTTGTGATTTTTTCAAATTCTACTTTCATGGAATAATTATATGTTTGATTTCATTTTCCTCTCAGATGAACCTGATAGTAATCCTGGTAAGGAAAGGCTAGGGCTTTTAGTAGGTGACATATTAACCATCCTGTTAGAGGCAATTTTCCAACAAATTTGCGACTTAATTTAAGCTGCCAGAGTGAAGACATGTGAAGTACATTGTAACTTATAAGTATGCATTGGAAAGTGTGTTGATTAACATTTAGTACTCGAGAGACAGACACTCAATGTGTGTTATCCAGCCTCAGAGACTGAAAGCGGAATTGAATGTGATATCTTGCATAACGTGTCCTTGCTTTAAGTCCTTGGTTCCAGGCTCAGGAAGCGAGGCTACACCCTTGGCTTGCTTGGTTCTCTCTCTCTCGCTCTCTTTTCTTATGTGGCTGTTGTACACTTGCCCAGGCTCCAGGCTAGCACTGAGTGAAATCTGAAAGGACTTGAGAATCAGACAGTACTCTGCATATCTGGCAGCATGCTCGCATCAAATCACAGTGTGACATTTTGCACGGCACACTTGGTACGCCTGCCGCATCACTCTATTCTGCACCTATGAGAAAAACGTACTTGCAGTGCTGTGCAGTGATCTCTGTACCTTTCAATCTCTCAACCAAGGATTAGTGGTCACGTAAGTGGTGAATTAAAGGATGCATTTTACACAAATGTTCTCCACCTGTATTTGACTGTTGAGCGATGCCCTTCTCTCATTTTTTCGCCTCTGAACGTCTGAACGGCAGCAGTTCTTATTTGGCACATACCCAGCATGGTCCAACTCTTGCGGCTCAAACGTTGCATAGCAACTGAGAAAAACAGCCTTAAATATTTTGTTTAAAAAGGTTTAAATCAAGAACAGCCTGCAATTACTGTTCATTTCTCCTAAGTTCAGAAGTTTACAAAGCTGTAGCACTGCGCCAAGTAATAAATGAAATGCCAAATTAGGCATTGTGTCGACCTGGAAAAAACCGACAAGCCGTATGTCTAGAATGCGGCGTCCTCTTGTGCCAATTGTTTCATCTTTCGCTGCTTTGTTTATCCAATAAAATACTGGCAGCTGTCTGCAGCTTCACTAATTCACAACTGTTTCGAAACAAAGCTCGCAGTAGTTTGCAGAGTGCAGCTTGGCTCCGTTTTTTTTCAAGCCGACTGAGTATATCTTTGACAGGATGGAAAATGTGTAGGTGAGTGCAAATTTGAAGTGATGTGCCTCAGGAAAACTGATGGGGATGGGGGCGCATGTGGAGAGAGAGAAGGCTGGATGACGCACAGCAGGTGACAGACAGACACTAATAGTAATGGCTCTTATCAGTGCTTCGCTCGCTCCCTCTTTTCACATGGGCTCTGACATCCTCCTCCTACTCCACCCCCTCCATCTAGCAGGGGGTGTTGGGAGCTCGCTGGGTTGTGCAGCCCGCTCAGACGGAAAGAGCCTGCCAAACACCGGTCCCCTCACATATAAATTGCATCATTAACATCGCCTAGATTATTCCAAGCTCTCCCACCGGGTTTATGGCGGCTCTGGCTCAACGTAACTATTTGACTCACTGAAGACATTCAGGTTTTTTGAGTGAGATGTGCTTAGATCTGCTGTGAAACGCACAGTTCTATTCAGTTTTAAGGTTTTAGACAAATCCAGAGGAAATCAGGCAGTTATTTTTCCACCCAGGGGCTTATTATATAGTTTAATGTGCTTTATTTTCCACCTCGAGGTGTCGGATACTGAGTTGCCGTACACACCAAAGTATTCTGCATACTATTACGGTCGAACCGTATTGGTAAAAATTAGGGCTGAGTGACAAGTTTGAATTATTTTAGTATTATTATAGTATTAATAGAAATCCAGCAAGTCTTCTATTTATATGCTTCACTCTGGCAGTCATATTCAAAATAAACTAAGATATGTTGGGTTTCTCATAAATGCTTTAAACAGTCTTTGAGTGTTTATTTTTTTTGTATAGCAATAATAATCTCATAATTAAACTGTAACAATTTCTTAAAGATTAGTTATCCTTATGTTACATTGGATATTGTAATATAGATATTTTTAGAACACTTTATGGGTCTGATGGTCTATAAAAGCCCAGTTGATCTTATACAAAAGAGATGTGTACATAAATATAAATAAAAAATCACTCAGACGGCACAAACTTCTGCCGAGGACCAAATCTCCTCTGTGATCGGTGATCCTGATGATGGTACCATGATCATTCACTTTTTAGGGCTAAACAATTCCTATCGCCATTGTTAACCACGATGAAATGCGCGATCCGGATCCGATTGATAACATTTCATCCAGGTCCTAAACTAATGCAACATATTCAGCTTTCTTTTTCAACTGGACTATTCTTTGTAATATAATAAATCTTAGTGAGAAAACCTTGTTAGGATTCAGAAAAGTCTAGATATTTATTGATGGGTAAATGTAATTATTTAATCACCAAATGCTGCTTGAACCTGCTCTGCTAATCACCCTAATTCTTCTTTAAATGAAGACAATCCATTGCATCACAGTGAGAGACGCTTAAGCTAAGTTGACATCTGCAGCAAAGCAGGTTGAAGCTTCCGCATTAGATCAGTTGGCAATTAACTCCGTAATTACTATCTGAGGTCAGGGTTAAGCTCAGAGTGAAAGGTTGGAGCTGCAAACATTTTTATATGATCCTCTTACTCCATTATCCTTTCTTACTGATACAAGGTTTTACCTCGTGGGGAGAATACATTACATAAAGCCCCTTGACTATTACTTCTCAATGAGTATCTTCATGGTGGATAGTCCATATGATTAATCTAGAATACCCTCTGCTCCTGTCCAACTGTAGGCCTGGCTTCTGCTTACTATGCAAGTTTCATATTCACCTGAACAAATAGCTCCTTAAGTCAAAAAGTGCCAACCTTTTACTTTTTACTGGCTGCCTGGAAGAAAAAAACAGAACCAAGAAAGGGAGGGCAAAACCTCCTCTAGCAATAACATATATACCAACAAGGAAGAAAGAGAGGGGCAGGGTCCAAGTGTTGGTAGTGTTGAGGGTGTTTTTTAAAAGCGGGGGGGGGGACATTTAATAGCTGAGAATAAAGAGACATTTATGTTTGTGCTTCGGCCTGTAACAGCCTCAGGAAATAGCTCAGTCTCTTGATCTGGAGCAAATCCTATTAACTTACAGTGCTCTCACTCAGTGTAATGGGCTCCACCTTGAGACTTAGGAGAACACTTTTCCCTCCGACACACTGATATCAGTGTCTGGAAGGCTTTGCGTTGGGTAGCCTAACACTTGGGCACAGACTAATCAAGTCAAACAATCTGGCAAGCTGAATCGACACAGGGTGAGGATGTTGATATCCAGCGAGCTCATTCAACAGACCCCTTCACACGTTCCTAACCCAATACCAAAGGATCAGTGCTCAGGATCAGTTCAAGATCAGGTTATTTGAGCCCCTGAGAATTGTAAAGCGATCCCTGAGCTGCTTTTGCTTTCTCAGGAGTGATCAGAGCTGTCGGTTCTGTTATAGACCGCTAAGGCCAAAGGGACCTCCTGGGGTCTCCATTTATATCTATCCAACAAGGAAAGAACTGCATGTCTGGGAAAGTGTTTGTGCGCTGTGTGTGTGTGTTTGTGTGTTTGAGACAGAAAGTAAGTGAGAGAAACTCAATTTACAATATGTGGGTAACCACCATCCCAAAGCCAATTTGGTAGAGAAACTGCAATATCTTTCAGTGAAAACATGGGGTACTTCTGGTTTATTATTTTCTGTCAGGAATCTGGTTTAGAAATGACTGTAGTTATTTTAACTCCACCACAAACTGTAATTACCTTTCTGCAAGAACCTCCAGAGAAATGAGAGCTCGCTATCAAAGTACAACTGCCTCAATTAAAAGACGGCACTGGAGTGAAAATCACCTTTTTTGGATCCAGCAGACTTTCCTTTCACTAAAAAGCACCAAATTGCTCATTTCCGTACAAACGGCACAATCTTTCGCCACGGTACTTCATGAAACGTTTTCAAACATGCCAGTAGTGCAGACATAGCCGGGGGCCCTCGGTCTAATTTTATGCGGCCCCCAAAGTAAACGTCTAAAATGACAGAAAAATACATAAAACAAAAGCAAGAATACTTTAAAAAAAGACAAAAAAAGACAAAAAAAACCTCCAAAAACACACCAAATGACTTAAAAAAATAACAATTTTACACAAAATGTACAAAAATGGCTCACAATGAGCAAGTCAACAACAAAATACACAGAATGACATGACATGAAAAACATGGAAAATACTCCAAAAACACACAAAAGTACTCCAAAAATGAACAAAACGACAAAACAAAAGCGCTCTAAAAGACAAGAAAAACACAAAAAAATACACCGCAAACTCAGTACTAACAATCAATCAAAGTGACAAGAGAAATACACAAAAATTACTCCACAAACGCGAAATTGCAGCACAAATTAATGATAGACTGATACATCGGCCAGCCAATATTAGCGGCCAATTTTTACGTGTATCGCATCGCATTACATGTTCTACGTCACCTGTTTTTAATATTTGTTAAATATTTTTTACTTGTCGTTCTATCTCACCTTTATTAAATTCAATAAATTGTTAAATTAATCGTACCATTTGTTATCATCATTATGTAATTTTTATGATGTAAATTGAGGGAGCAAAATCGGCTAAGGCTGATGGAAAAAAATATCGATATCGGCATCGGCCCTAAAAAATCCATATCGGTCGATCCCTAGCACAAATACACAGTATGACTCAGAAAAACATGTTTTACAGTAAAAATACACAAAAGGACTACAGAAATGCACAAAATGTTCTTTCCTGTATTAATGCTCAGATCGCTCATTATTCTAATGCTGACATGAATGTTGGTCATGTGACCCTCTGATCAAAAAAACACATTTTGTGGCCCCGCTGTGATAAACGTGGCCGACCTCTGCAGTGGTGGATAGGTTGGATGCCATGTGACTCCACTGATGGATCGCCTCAGTCTGAGCCCTCTCATAAATCCATGTTCAATGGCATGTTCCTCTCCTGTCACCATTACCCCTTGTGCCTGCTGTCATCTAGCTGTCTAATGTCTGCAGAGTTACAGTGTGCACCTGTCGCACACAATTTATGGCTTGCAATTTGTTGTGTACCAAGGGAGTAACCGTTCTTTAAGAAGTCTTTTTCACCTTTTCTATTACAATAAAACAGTCCCATAAGCATTACTGGTTCCATTTCAAAATACAGTATAACTTTAATTGTTTCTTACAATTTGATTAACCTTAGAAAAACGGTTAAGGTTAAAGAAGTGTAATTTAGATCAGTGTTTCTCAAATTGGGGTACGCGATGACACTACAGGGGGTACATGAGAGAGAGAGAGAGAGAGAGGGGAAAATTAACCAATAAAGTGTCTGTCTTGGTCCCAACCCTGGCATGAGATGTCTGGAAATGATAAAAACTATGGAAATAAATTATTCAGGAGACACTAAATCAGTGTTTTTCAACCTATATTAATAATTGAAAAAAATTCTAAAATCTACTTAAATTTTTCAGAATCTTAAACAGCTTTCTTTACGTTCACTTTGTGAAATATAAATCTAGTTCAACTAAAATGCAGTAAAAAAAAAAAAAATATCTGAGCTTAAACATGATATATTCTATATTCTAAAATATGTCTTTGGGGTCACCAGAAACTCTTCATATCAAAATGGGGTCACGATCCAAAAAAAGCTTTGCAGCCACTGCCCTAAATATTGTTTCTTTTCAATTATTTACTAAAAGAGATTCTTTAAAAGGTGTTATCGTACTACAGATCCACGTATTAGTTAAAACCAGTTGGTTACATGAACGATGCACATCCTTGAGCATATTCGTCACAGTTTATCAAACATGTCACAAGCGTGAAATAGTCTTTTAGTTGAGCTGCCTTTGTAACACTGGTTGATTGTTATCACTTTAGGGGTCCCTGGTCCCTGATGACGGCTGAGATAATGAAATGTTAACCCGCTTTCTAGGATCCCCTTAGGTTTAAATGATTTACTTCATGTTCAGATATGTGGTCTCTACACTGTAAGATCCTTTTTGTGTCGTTGTAATTACCCTTTTGTACGAACCTCATTGTGTCACTTAAAGCCTCTGTGATTCTTCAGTTTAGTGTTTAAAAGAATGATCATTTTTAATGGTTACTGGATTTAATGGTGAATACTTTCTACATAATTTGCAACGTGATGAGGTTTTACCTTCAATAAAAAGGAACGAATGCTCAGCAATTAGATATTTGTCCATGTTTTTTTTTTTTTTATTGTTGCTCGACGACACCACTGTTGCTGGTGCTCTGGGCTCAGATTATCACCGCTAAGAGGAGGAAGCGTTACAAAATGACGAGCTCTCGTGTCGAACAAGTCGAGTTGATTCAGTGAATATTGAAGAGGTTTCCACCACATGTTCTCCTGCATGCTAAGGGAGCAGCGTTAACCTTGTTTTGATTCCCATCTCCTTAGCAATTAAGATAATATGTCGTAATTAGGATTTTAATGTACCGCTGTGAGATTTTTGATAATTACACAGAATTCTCTGCGGTGATTTTCTCTTTGCCTGCATGTCTTCACAGATGAATTCATGCCTGATTAGATCTGTGCTCAAACGCGATTTGAGTTGCATTGTAAGATAACTTCCCCGCATGTCTCAGTCAAGCTGTGTGACTCAGTGTAACTGTGAAGCACTTAACATGGCAATACATATGTTTGATAAGAAATAGTTTGCAGTCTGCACTTCTTCAAAACAGCTTCAGTGCTGCACAACAAGATGGAGCTGAGGTAATAGTAATTAGTGGCTAATACAGTTTGAGTACAAGGATAAATTAGTGTTGTTCTAATCTCTACTGTTCTTTACATAATTAACTGTTTATTGTATTTGGCAATTGGAAATTGACAAACACATTGTTCTCATTGGAGTTCTTCTTATTATTTTTCTTCCGCAACTCCTTTGTCGTGGAACTCCTCCTAGACTATTAATGCAACACTAATGACACGTATGTCATCTCATAGGGACAATGTCAAGGATGTACAGTCGACCTTTTTTGGAGCAAAAATGTCAAGGTCGTGTCAAGTGTCAAAAACCAAAATTTTCCATATCTCTCTGAATATTTGTCGTACAAGTTTGATGCTTACATTTATGAAAAGCTCATCTCAAGTGGAGTATTTTATTTCGATAGACCGAACCTGTATGACCAGCAGGGGTCAAAGTTCATGACATCACAAAAAAAATCATTATAATTTTTCTCTATAACTTGGCCACAAATTGAGATCCAGTTCTCAGACTGGTACCATTGAACAACATTTCCTTTCAATGTGTGACCTTGACCTTCACTCAGGGTTATATTTAAGGTCAAGGCCAGTCTTTTGTTTTTCCTGCATTATTACATTCAGTTTAATTCGTAAAAAGAACAAACTTATCATCAAATCCAGATACAGGTTGTCATTTTTTCATTTTTCAATTGTCAAATACGTGTTTGCCTTGCAAATACAGGTCTTGCCTAGTACAGTATTGTAATTATTTATGCTAAAAGCTGCCATTTTCTCTTCCATCAACAAATGGTTGATTTGTTCCTTTGAGTTCTTGGTTTTCATATAAGACCTACGGTCATGTTCATGACTGCAGTCATATGTTGTCATAGTAACCATGTGGAAGTGTTCAACACTCTGGCCTCAGAAATGAATAATTATGCATCATTTGAGTTTATCAAATGCAATCTGTATAACGTAATTCAAAATATGTGCATTTCTTTGTAATTGTAATTAAAAATGTGCAATTTAAGCTACAATATATTGCCAAATTGTAAGACATTTTCTTTTTTTTGCTTTTTGTTCGCAATTAATCTTTAAACTTTGTTCATTTAAAAAATATTTAATTATTTTTATATCCATATTATGTTTCTGTCGTTCAGTTTAATTTCACAAGGCTTTATCAGATAAAACCTCCCCTTTTCATTTCACTACAACCCTTTTCACCCGTTGACCTTTTCACTGACATTTGAAAACTCACCAATCATATTTTTGTTCATGTCTATTGTATATTATAATAATTGGCTTTGTCTTTAGACAAAAGTGGGTAAATGTTTGTTTCTTTGTGTCCTATCTTTACTGTCCTATACTGTCGATGGTAAAACACTTACATGGTAAAAAGTCTATTAGTGTCAGATCTGTCTCTATAACTCAAACCTATATGATGCATATTTCTTTGGTGTATTGTACTGGTGTAGGGGCTCTGATTTTCCATGATCACAGAAAAGAGGAATTCATTTTCCGAAACAGAAACGGCAATATTGTTAATATTTTTTTTAATTTTTTATGTTTTGGGACATTTACACACTTTTTTTTTTTACTGTAAATGGGTGCGCAAAGAAACATAAATGTCAATTCTTGCACAAAATATGAAGTAATATGACAAAGTTGACTTCCTGAAACGGAATTGGCTATATGACACAGATGAAAACCTCACTGACATCATTTTGGATAATATCACACATTTTTACGCAATTTTCCCAAAGTGTAACAGGTGGTCTAATGCAGACACGGGCACGGAGTAAGAATACATTAAAAAATACAAAGAATTACAGCATTGAGAGAAAATACAGTAAAAGACAAAAGAAAAACACAGAAAATACTCCAAAAACACACAAAATTACTCAGAAAAATATACAAAATTACAGCAAATGACAACAAAAGTTCACAAAAAGACAAGAAAAACACCAAAAATGACTCTGCAAACCCACAATACTAACAAACAAGCAAAACGACAACAGAAATACATTATTCCAAAAAATTCCAAAAAACACATATTTTACAGGAAAAATACACAAAAGGACAACAGAAATGCACAAAATACCTCATCATAAGCAAGACAACAACAAACATACACAGTGAGAGAGAAAAACACACAATTATTATAAAAACTCTTTGTTCTTTTTTGTATTTATGCTCAGATCGCTCATTATTCTAATGCTGACATGAATGTTGATCATGTGACCCTCTGATCAAACAAACACATTGTGATAAAAGTTGTCCACCTCTGGTCTAATGTGTATCAATTTTAGCAAAAAGACAGATGTTAAATCACGCGCGTTCAACATATGCAAATACAGCTAAGAAATATGAAATTAATAACAATAATTGACTAAATTTACCATACTAGGCATGTTTAAAGTTAAAACGGAAACAAAAAAGGGTAAACTGACATGAAATTGGGTAAACTGAAAGACAATCTGGGAAGTGTTGAAAGGTAAAATCAGAGGCTCTGCTGTTGTGTATTTATTACATAGCTGTGGTGGTTTAATGCTTTTTAAATCGCTTGTTTTATCAAGCTGCTTGTTTTCCTTCAGCATAAGACAGCAGCTGATATTTCCTCCCTCAGTACAAACCAGTCATTATTGGCAGGAGAATATTTCCCTGCCTAAGTTGCCACTGTATCAATAGTCATGGATGATAAGAGACGCCAGGGTAAATGGACTGATATCTGCAAAGAAAAACTAAACCTGAGACCACTTTGTGGTGCAAAATTGGCCACCACAAAGGAATTAATGATAGTTCCTTCCAGCATAATTGTCTAATTATGCTGGGCAGATGGGGCACTGCTTTAACTAGGACACATTGTGCTACCTCTCCAGACTCTCCACAACAAAAGGCAAACCAGTGTGACAGCCTCTTCAGCAGTGAGTGGGAGGGTGAGTGAAAGAAAAAGAAAATGGAGGGAGAGAAGTGAAACGGAGGGAGGGAAGAAACTGGGTCTGCCACTGAGCCATTCCTCTACTCGATATGTTACCACAGAAACAAATGTAGGGTGTAAACACTGCGTGGATCACAGCTCCTGGGAGGTGAATCACTGCAGTGTAATGAGGTTGGTTTACATGCTGCCTCTCAGCTTCCCACCCGGGCAAACTCAATACTTAAACTATCTAATTAAAGCAAATTGTCCACACGATAATTGATCACATCAGCTGCTTTGGCATACGTTTTTTTACTAGGACCAAAACTCATATTGTGAGACTTTTTCTCAAAATGTCGATATACAATATTAAACTGGTTATTTCATTACAGTCTGACCAGAAGGACAATTCTGGGTGAAATTTGCTGATTAAAAAAAACACCACAAAGGCACATTTATGAACAAACAGCTGCACCAACAGGTGCCCCTGGGCCCCAAGTCGAAAATTGGGTCAATGCGTACACATCCATAGATTAAACCTACCAAATTTCAGCCCAATCCGTTCAGGAATAACAGAGGAGTAGTGATTTTAACTAGTGTGCACAACAAGAAGAAGAACAACAAAGTGAAGGCGTTCTGAGTCCGGTAGCCTGGCCTAAAAACAAGTTAAAACAAGTTCTGATGAACTACGGCCGGGCCTGCAGAACGTCTCCGCGCCGAATAGCACGTGCCACGTTCCCGAGAACTCAGTGAAATGACTCGGTTCCACTGAGTAAAACAAATTAAATCGTAATCTACGTCGTTGAATAGCCTTTGAAACGATATATCACATGACTATGTTCCAATAAATTTAGAAATTACCAGAAAAGGGGGTGGGCCCCTGTACCTCCCCCTTTCAAAAAGGTCTCCGAGAGGCTCTTGACATCCGCTCATAGAATGTCCATGTCAAATTGCAGCCTGATTCAACGAGCATTAACGGAGGGGTAGTCATTGGAAAAATGGGGCTCCCGGGGGCCCCCTGGCAGCCCCGTGGCACATACGGAGAAATGGGCTCCATTTATATAGTGGTATGTGCCAATGATTTGGTACCACCAACCGTCGTAATATTTGACTTGCAAATAAATGAGAAAATGACTTACATTTTTTTTTGAGGGGGGGGACGCCTCTGGGCCCCAAATCGAAAATCGAGCATCAACGCATACAGATCCATAGATTATTCCTATCCAATTTCAGCCCAATCCATTCACGAATAACAGAGGAGTGGCATTCTGAGTTTGGTAGCCCAGCCTAAAAACAAGTTAAAAAAATATAGATAGATATCTCGATATTTGATATTGTCACTTTCTATATCGCCAAAATAGAAAAGTCGATGTATCTTGAATCTTAATTTATTACCCAGCCCTACTTTTTACTGTAAGGCTTCATGCCACGGTTTGTTCGTAGTTGTCCACCTGCTCCGTCTCTAGGGAAGGAAGAGTGAGGACTGCTGTAGCGAAGGAGCAGACAGGGATAAAGCAAAGGTAAACACGTAAAGAAATTAAATCTCGGCTCTTGAAAGGTGCTGTTGGAATAGCAGAGGGACAAGCCGGACGTCTCAAGTGTCTCTCAGGAAATTCAGCTGTGCACATCACTCGATGGCTACCAACCCGTAGCGGGGGGGAATCAAGAAGTGACCGGACAGACGTTTAGCAATCATTAGGGTTTAAAACGTAAACACATCCAGTTCAGGAAACACTTCCTTCAGAAATAAGATTAGAAAGAAAATAAAAATAGATATACATTTGATTTACCCAAGTTTATTCTGCTTTTCTATCCAGTTTGACTGGTGTCTATTCATACAGGAAAGCTCTATATTTAGTTTTGCATAGTGTCTAAAGAAATCTATAAATCTTATATCATTTATTTTAAAACAAGCTAAATTTCTGCTGCTGCTTTCACTAATATAATTACCAGTAGTAGTCTTCATTACTCATGTTAAACAGATCTAATTAGTACATTGGGTTGTAATTGCCTCCAGCTCATTGAAAAGAAAGTATCTTAAAACACACAAATACACAATTTAAGATATGATGATTGCCAATGACTTCCCTTAAGTCACTTAATATTTTCTTTACTTTTTTTCGAAACAAAGGTGCCTTTAAGAACCTGATCTTGCGACATTTTAAGAAATTGTTATTTAACAATAATGAAATACTATTAGGACAACAGGGTGATTTATATTTAATGGTAAACCAATGTTTCCTTTGAGATCTCTGTGTTTAATCATACTGGTAATTAGCTAATGTAAGTTTATGTGAGACCGTAGCAAAGCCGCCTCTTTGTTTCTTTCTTCGCCCACAGCCCTTGTTTTTGTACTCATCAGATGCCGATATTATTGGCTCATGTTTATCTTTATCGCTCGGGTTCATTGCTGTGTTTTGAAGCAGGCTGACAGGAAGTGTTAGCAATGACTATTGAGCATCTTCTGCCGGTCGGACTTATAGATTTCCTCTGACTCCCTGCTCTGTGGGGTAATTGCTGAGTTTCAGAAATTGATCTATGGAAACTAAATGTATCATCAAGGTTCAAACATGGACTGTGGAGAGAGTGAGTGGATTGACGGAGCAGATTGGTGAGGTCGTGCTGGAGGAATATGGCAGACTGCGGCGTGTATTTGAGGCATATACGGCTCTGGAGTAAATATGCAGACAGCACATGTTATTGTAAAACAGGTGTAGTGCAGTTGCTACTGTGGAGTCCAACAGCAGATATGCAGTCTTTTTTAAACTGCACTCATTGGTTGGAGGTCATCAATATAGTTTCAAACCATAAAAAAACATTGCAACTAATCAAACCAGTTTGATTAATGTGTGTGCAATTCGTTCTTTGGTAATTCTTTTTTAAAACCAAATCAAAATAACAAATAAACAGTGTGGCTATATACAAATACAGAAAAATCAAAAAGCAGCGTTTTTCTGTTTTAAAATTAAATCTTATTCTGTTTGAGAGCTTCATGTTTTAATCTCACCACACAGAGGGGACCCACAGACGGGGGGACAAAAGGACCAATAAGTCACATTACTGGTGAATTGAACATTTTTTAATGCATTAATAAATCAAAACAAAAAACTGATGTTACGTAAAACATGCACATGACATGTGATTAAAGAAAACAGAGGTGGTGTAATGAATCTACCGGTGCTCCTTGTTTCTTGTGATCAACTTTCGCGTGTGTTGACGGCTGCTGTTAGCGGCATAAAACATGCACAATAAATATTGTATAAATATATACACTATTTACTTGGTTCTGTCCCACCTCTGTAATTTGGTCCAATGCTTTCATTAAAGATTAAAATTAATTAATAAATAAATATATAGAAGCATCTTGGTGTGTCCAACAACTTGCATATCGAACCAATGTAACAGCTGTAAGTCAGACTTGGCTGGTTTACTGTGAAACAAAGATTCACTTGTGTTCTGTAAAATGTTCTCAGAAGTATAATTGTGACAATCTCAATCTTCTCAGTTTTCTCAAAATGATCACTAAACTATAAGTGCATTTGAAAGAATGTTCATACTACTGATTGTTAAGGCGGGTTGCAGAGCTATGGT
The DNA here is from genome assembly GCF_900634775.1 of Gouania willdenowi. NCBI lineage: Eukaryota > Metazoa > Chordata > Actinopteri > Blenniiformes > Gobiesocidae > Gouania > Gouania willdenowi. Next base: position 1,591,712 of record NC_041062.1, on the reverse strand, counting down.
AAGCTGGAATTCATTTACAATTTATTTATTCAAGAAAATAACGAGGTTTCATTTTTTGTTGAAGCAGTACCTCACAATATTTAGTCCAGTAATTAATTTCATCATGTCAACAAGTGCTTTTTTATCACTTTTTTCAATAGTTATTTGGTAAGAAATTGTAAAGGAAAAAATATGACTATTTTCTCTTTCATCAAAATGACTGTGAGTCAGCATATTTGCATTTGTTGCATTTAATTTGCATTTGTCATTTTCTCACTGAACCAACCTTGACCGTAGGCTAATATAGTTTTTTTTTGGTTTTGACATTATTACACAGACTGATCTGCAGTCCGTCATGTCTACATTGGCAGCCACCCATTTGGCGCCACACCAAAGAAAAACGCATCATTACAAAGTCGGTGTAACTTCCTTCTGTCATTCACAAAGTGCTGCTTTGGCATTTTTGAAACCCTGTGGTTGGCAGATGCTCACGCTTTCTCCTCACATCTTAATAAAAAATAAGACTGCCGGGGCTTTCCCATCATTAGCGACTATTAGAAAGGACTTGAAGAGGAAAGTAGAAACGGTCTTACATGTGATTGTCCGATACGGAACTCTTAGGGGTTTATATTTTTTTAATATCTTTGGCAGTGCGTGAATTTTATTCTAAATGGACAAAACGGTTGCATAAACAAGCTCTGACAAGCACAGAAAAGAGCAGAATTAAACCTCTAACGCTCATGACCTTATCGTTGGAAATTACTTAAGTAACACTTGTTTAAAGTTGTCTTGTGTCAACAGAAATCAGTGTTGAGTTAAAAAAAAAATCAGCATTTTAAAGAAATGGCTCCAGTACCATGTGTTTAAGAAAATGTAAGTAATTCAGAGTAAAAATATGGACATAAGATATTAGATTCCAGGGTTCTCGCCAGCGCTGATGAGCGTAGGCGCCTCCGACGTTGTAATTTTGATCCCCTAGGGAGGTGTGGAGCCCCCTATGTTCACATTTTAGCAACGATGGGGGATTTTTTGTTTTTTTCCTTTTTTTTAATTGGTACCGTCATAATAACTGTTGCACACTTGGACTCAAAAGGCACTTCCAGGCGTGCACAGGTTGTTTCAATTCTTTTTAATTCCCATAACCGAGAAACACAGACATGAGCCGCACTGTCAATTTAATACAGGCGATCTGCTAGGATGCTCGTCTTTACCCGAGGACCAAGAGGACCCCTGCCGCCACTTAGCTGCCCTCGATACTGCCTGCCCTGTGTACTTGCTCCACTTGGTAACCGTAATTATCTTCCAATATAAACAGTGTAGCTTCAACCAGACGTAGCCTGTAGCACACTTGAAGCTGCTCGTCATGTTTATAACTCAACGGATCATTGTACATGTGCACGGATGTGAATGGCACTTCACCCACATACTAGGCAATGTGGGTGAAGTGCCTTGCTCAAGGACACAATAACAGATACCACTGGAGTCACTGACCTCCACTGTGGCACCTGGAATTCTCAGTGGTCTTCATCCATCTACTAACCAGGCCCAGACCTGCTTAGCTTCAGAGATTTAACGTGATTGGGCAATGACGGGCTGGGATGGACGCACAACTTTAGCTTTACTTCACTAAATTTGGCCCTCAGAGTTATACATTTTAAAATTTTCTGCGCCAGTGGGGCTGGATCGCATGCTACGCGATCCCTCTACTCTGAAAAATTCCTGGTGAGAACGCTGCATTCATTTTAATTGGTGTTCACAAATCCCCACGAAAAGCGATACTCAAACAAGGTACAGAGATGGCTTAACTGAAAGACTATTATTATATATAACCTTTACTAGTAGGAATGCAATAAAATAAAACACTTCAAACTGTTTAACAACTGGTGCCGTAGTGATTACTCAAAGAAGTGCTTCATTCACGCAACTCAAACTGGTTTGATGATGGGCATCAGATGGTTCCCATGGTAGCGTACGCTTCCCCGTTTTAATGTGACTTACACGTTTAGCTGGAAGGGATGTGTTGATCTGTAAGTGCGTCAAAATCTGTCCACCACAATAAGTGACATGTCGAAGAACTCAAAATCTGCATAACTAAGCACTAAAACGTCAGATTGAATTGCTATTTCACCATTTACTTTTTAATGTTAGCAGAACAACTAGGAGTAGTACTTATGTGACGTCAACATGATCTGCGAATGCTGATTGGCTAGTGACAAGATGCTACTCTTTCCTATCACCTTTTAGACATGTTATCCTAGACAATAGTCATTATACATGTATAAAAAAATGTGTAAAAGCTGATCTTAATTACTCCAAAGACATGTTTGACACAAACTATTAAAAGAGTTGTATTTTTCAGTTTTAGACCTGTAATATCTAAAGTGCATTCATGCGATGAGTATATCAGTTAAAAGGACAAAGTACCAACTAATTAATTCTGTGTCTTCGTTTTACTGTGCCGCTGTCATTATTACATTCAAGGACAGGTTGAGGCTATTTTCCAAACTCCACTCGACATATCAACGTGAAAGTCACTTTTCTTTTGATTGATTTTTAGAATGTCTGGTAAACCAATGAAGGTCGCCTGTTCATTCTTTTACAATCACATACAGCACTATAATGGTTTCAAAGCATTTGTGGTTGAAAAAAGATTTTAGATACTAATAAACTCCGTAAACATAAGTTACACTTAACTATTACAATAGGCTTATAAAATATGTATAAACGAACTCTTTCATCCCCAGGGATTCACTTATCTCTGTTTGTGCACTACTGAAACTGTGGGAGTCGGCTACACATTAGCACTATTATACACCAACCGTCCACTTTATGAGATAAAGTGCTTGTTAACGCAAACAGCTAGCTGCATGGCAGCAACTTAAGATCACAACCGTGCACGATGCTCCTGCTGCTGCTTCAGCATTTTTTCCTTTTCCCTCAAATCTCACATGTTGGTATCTTCCATAAAAGCCTAAATTTCTCTATGTGAAATATTTAGGGCCCGAGCACAACAGCGCATAGGACCCTATTGTAATGCACCTCCTTCTTATTATTCTCATTATTATTCTTACAAAAAAGTGATTGCATTTTGAGGGCCTAAACATGTTAAAAATCTCGTCAAAATTTGAGCACATATTAGGACTTCTGAAAAATGTGATATTTTGGGGGAATTGGACATGTGAATGGTATTGGTAAAATGACTCAGTGGCGCCCCCTTGAAAATTGTGTTTGCTCCTACCTGGCACTGATGACATCATTGTGGAACTTCTGCAAAATTTTGACATCATCACTCTCTACAGTGATGACATCATCACAGACAGAGATTCCTTGCTTTTATAGAGAGATACGTCTTGCATCCAGTACTGCACTGTTAAAGTACTTCACACATTCATATTTTTGTTTTTAACATGCCTGTTTATTTTGCTGTGTTATAAAACAAACATGACAATAAAGTTGAATTTTTATAAATATAAATATTCCACTTAGCAGCCTGTTCACTTGGATGATGTGCTGCGCTAATGGAAGTTATTAAGAGTTTGTAGAGCTAAGTAGATGCTAATTAATTATAGCAGCTTTCATTTGTATGCCAAAAAAATTAGTTATGGTTTAACCCAACTGTCATTCAGTCATAGCGCCACCTACTGGTAAAAGGAAATCATAGACATTAACATGCAACACACCTCAACGTGCGCCACTTCCTGACATGCGTGTGGTTGCGAGGGCCCGTTCATCGCTGGTTGCAGCTTTAATTTGGCATTTTGGTGTTTTTCAGAGAGTTCTGTTTACCTTGATAACCTATTAATTAATAAAACTCAGGTTGGAGGGGTTTAAAATTTGTCTGAAAATAAGCACATGTTGCATTGACATTGCAATAGCATATTCTTATATGTTGGCAGGCATTAGCATTGGTAGGAGACTAGCCCACACTGCCTTTATGTATTGCAAACCATGCTTGCATATCTGAAAGGAAGATGCATTACTCTACTTTGCATAGTCTGTATTTTTCTTTGTCCTGTCTGAAACTGTAGTTCATTGATTTTTTCCCATTCCTTCCTCCTATTATTTGACAACATTGGTTTTTTTGTCGTTCACCCTGCAATTGAGTAAGCAGGAAGGGCTTTGGGTGCACTTTCACTGATTCATTGCCAATAGAGTTAAACATTGATGGAAAATGCACTGTAGCAACCATAAATGTGATCACAGTTAATAATAAGAAATGACATTATTGTAATGTATTATTTTGTTGGCATAGCATTATAAAAAATGTATCTACATTATTGGAAATAAAATCATTTGTTGCTGGTTTTTCTAGCTACACGGCATCATAATTGCAGCTTCAAATTAAATCTGGTGAATACATAGTCGTCATAGTTAACCTATAAAGGATGGAAAATGTGATTTTTCTGCATTTGTTTTTCTTTTCATTAAAATTTTTCTTGCAGTATTGACAAATTATACAATATTTACCTACATTAATAAATATCAAAAAATGAATACTTGAATGGGAAAAAACATCCAGTGAATACTTTTAACAATTGGTTTGTCCACCTCTTTATGAACAAATAATGCATATTTTTCATAAATACGTGAAACTTGTCTTGATATGTCATAACTCTAACCCTCACAGTTAAGTGTACCCACCACATTTTTACACCTGATGCCACCAACTCCAGACTTGAATTTTATTACTTTCTGTTAAAGCTGGTTAAAAAACAATGCTAGGTTGAACTTTGCATTATTTCATGCACTCTGTTTTTCCCAGGATGTGAGAGAGACCGTGCACATTTCCTCCTGGCTTCTGGCAAATCCCTTCCGCTGTGTTATTGTAGCGATAACCTTGGTTCTTCTCTAAAAGCCTTCTGTCAGTGCAGATTCTTACAGGCACACAGCCCTGTTGTGTTGGCAGAAAACTCATCGAAACTGCCTCGCCAAAGCCAACAGGGCAGAAGGGTGCAGGTGTTGCACTGAAATTGGTTTGCTTTTTGCTTAAAAAGTAAAGTGCGCCTCACAGCAGCGGCTCCCTCTCCAAACAGGCTCTGTAACCAGAATTCTGTAACCAGGTTATGGTTTCTCTGGAATTAAAAAGGCTGTTTACATTGTGCAAAACAAATATGTGAATTGGATTTTGATACTTGACTGTATATATTTGGGTTATGAAATATGAGTGTTAGGAGAGGAGGTAGGTTACCCAAACTTTACACAGATTTGAAGGAATATTGTGCGACTGATTTCACTGAGAAACCAGAGTGAATGAAATAGAAATTAGCTTTTTGGCTAAAGGGCTTGCTAATGCTAACTAAATAGTTTTTGATCAGATAATGATAATAATGCATATAGCGCGTTATCATAGTCACTCAAAGCACTTTACATTGATGTGTGTTGTTCTTTCACTCCACACACAGTGGTGGTAAGCTACTATTGTAGCCACAGCTGCCCTGGGACAGACTGAGAGAAGCGAGGCTGCCATGGTGCGCCATCGGTCCCTTCCACCACTACAAACACTCACTCACGCACTACATTCATACTAGTGCCTTGCCCAAGGACACAACGACAAATCAAATACTGTTTTCTTGAAAAAAAAATGTAAAAAGAATTGCCACTTGAAAGTTTGTCTTGATCCTTACTGTAAACACTTATTGACATTGATGGAAAAGTTTCATGTATTGTAGGATATGGAGTCCCCTAGACCAGTGGTTCCCAAACTTTCCACAGTCCCGTACATGTCATATACAATGTAGAACTACAGTGAAATGAGTCATCCTGCCTTAGCTTAGCATTAGCTAACATTAACCTAGCAATAGCATTAACCTAGCACTAGCATTAACTTAGCATTAGCATTGACTTAGTATTAGCTTCATCCTAGCAATACCATTAACCTAGCATTAGCCTAACATTAACATTCACTTAGCATTAGCTTTAACCTAGCATTAGCCTTGCAATAGTATTAGCCGAGCATTTGCATTAACCTAGCATTAGCATTAGCTGCTCTATTTATATTCTAGTTTTCAATATTGTCAGTGTTTTTCATTTTCATTCACGTAACGCCTGTGACAATTTGCGTACCCCACTTTGGGAACCTAGGCTCTAGACGATGCCTAGAAGTCTTCTTACTTCATTCTTACCGTGAGTTCTTGTATTTCTATCATCAGAAAATGAAGACGATGATTCTCTTATTACCATTTTTGTTCTAGTTTGTTCCCAGTATTTGCCATAATATCGCCTCACTCTGCGAGACCTTCGATTGCTGCCGGATTCAGATTTTTTTGTGTAAGCCCCAACATAATAATCCCATATAAATTTGCCCCAATTTTTCAGTTTGTGGAAATAGCAGAAATGTGTTGAGAAGTCACGTTGGCTGAGTTTTTGTGAGCAAACACGAGAAATCACGGTTGGAATGAAGTAAAAGCACTTCTATGCATCCGTCTACGGGATGTTTAATTTATTGAAGAAAATAAATGGTCTCCAGCAGCTTTAAACAATGGTGATATTTAGCAGTATTGCAGCTCGCTTCTTCCCTTTTGGCTCAAAAACGTTGCTGTCTAAAAATAACGAAAGTAAGTAACACTTATAAAGTGTGAGTGTATTGCGTGTTAGATTTGGCAAGGAAAAGCCATTCTGAGTTCAAAGTTCAGTGCTGTGTTCCCATAACCTGTAATGTGTTATATAGGTCAGTTTCCTTTCTTTTTCTGCAGGTTGTGTAAAACAATACATAACCAAATCATTGTCATGGAACAATTCCAGAGCAATAATAGTAACCAGGCAAAATTGGATGACATTGTTATTGCAACTTTTCCCAGGAAAGAGAAGAGAGCTGAAAATGCATATTTGATTTATAGCACAGTTTGAATTTATGCTCCAACCCTCAATAGGAAAGTAAGTGATCTTCGCTTTGGCTTCAAGAAAGGGTCCCACAGCATCTGGAGCTGGAAACATCACTGTATCAAACAGTTCCCCTTGGTTTTGTCTTTGCACTGCTTAACCACCAAGAATTTACACCTGTAGGGGATATAGTATTACTATGTTTATTGGACAGAGTTCAAGTCTGAGTCTTGAGAAATGATCAGACGAGATGAATAAGCTGCTCTTTGTGGGAATCCTCATGCAATAGGTTTCCAGACCCATTGTATTTTTATTTTTTATGTTTTTGCCATCATGCTGTTCATTACTGTGAATGTAATTATTCACCATGGTTTATTATTGTGCTGGATTGTGTTTGATTTCTTGAGTGGTTGCACTAACACATAGGAAGTCCTTTACCAACACATTGACAATAGCAGAAATAAACTTTGTGTCATTGTCTGTGTGCTTTTGAGCCCTTAAAACATCATATCTTCACATTGTTTTCTGCTTAAAGCAACGATACAAATGGCATTCTTTATGCTTTGCTAAGAAAAGCCATATTTTTCATAGGGACACAGAGCATTATTTATCACTCGCAGTGTTCATGGGGATTAATGATGCATAACTCTGCTGGAGTTGTTTGGCAAAGGGACTCACTGAAGGAGTCTGGAGGGTTATCAGAGCCATAAATCCCCACTTTTTCCTCATTGTTTGTCCCAATCTAGTGCAGCAGCTGGTAGTCATGACGGTAGAAGCTTGTTCTCCCTGTAAGCCTTCAGAAATACCACCACTTGTTTGAGCCAAAGGGGAATTCGATCGTACAACCTCAAAGTTCAAAGCAACCGTCCTTACGTTCCCGTGTCCGCTTTGAGGTGAATGATGAGTTGGCGATAAGGAGCTGTGCACACACTCCCTCCGATGTTCAATACCTCCTACAAGAACACAGGCAGACCTTTTCAATCTTGCATTTGAACTGTTTTGTCAATTGTCGTCATCCAATTGTGTTATGTCTATAAGTGGAGAATTAAATTAGGTGCACAGATTGTTACACAAGTTCAATCTAAACCGTGGCCTCACTAGCATTTCTTTCATGATGTCTTATTTTCTCTGGTTAATTTATTGAATAAATTGCCCTCTTAACTTGTCAAGCGGGGGGGAAGTCATCCATGCATTGTTCATGATTCGGGCATGGAGGAGGATTCAGTCTATTAGAGCAATGATAGGGCCTTTACTGCAGTGAGCTTACTGATTGAATGGCATCATTCTCAAGGTCAGGCCCGAGCTGAGAGCTATTTTCTGCTTAGCTGTGCAGCCACCCGGCCACAGAATCTGCACACAAACTGCCTTCTCACCAGCCAGCTTAGTAAGCAGAGACGCTCATCACTGATATTTCCAGCTGCTAACATACAGAGAAACCTCTGTGCCTGCAGAAAAAGGAAACAAAGGCATTAGTAATATGATAAGTGGCGTGTTGCTACAGCAGTGTGTGAGGACATCAGGGCTGAGTGGCAAAACCATATCCTCACATTGTGTCCGTGTCAAAGTAAACCTGTGAGGCTGGGTCAAAGGTCAAACTGGGAGCATGGATCCATCATCTGCTCAGTTGTCAACTGTTCTCCTCATTAACACGATTTCTATGCACCTATAACTGCATCTTTTGTATTGCTGAAGTGTTTATTTCAATGAGTAATAAAAATGTACTATTGGATCAATTGGATTATTATTAATAATGTACACATTCGCTGGGTTTCCATTACAGATTTTTGCAAATTAAAGTAAATGCTAAGAAATGTCCCGATCTCCTCTTCTGTTTTACACGTACCCCGCCATGTTTTCTCGGAGAGAAGTGGTCACGTGACCAGGTACATCACGTCATGTGGCCATATACGTCACGTTGTGTGACATGTATTTGCAGAAAAAGTGTTTCCATGTCGCTTTTGCCACACATTTCAATATTGAAATGTCTGAAATTCCTTCTCATAAAAGCGCAAAAAGTTTTAAGCGTGTTTCTTCGAAATTCAGGTGTTTCCATTACCATACAATTTTACGCATTTCCAAGGGTCATGGAAACACAGCTAGTGTCATAGATGCAAGATCCTGGATTTTAAATACCATGTAAAACTGTCATCAAAGAATGACTTCTAGCACATTGGTGTCAAACTCATTTAAGTTCAGGGGCCAAATATAAAGCAGTTTGATCTTAAGTGGGCCAAAGATTTTAGGCTTTTAATTTCAACATCAATGTCCCCAAGTTTTGACTTTACACACCGTATAAATCATACATAAAGTATGCATGGCGCTGACGATATCCAGGCAATAAGTGACGGATTTCAGTCCCTGCATGATTTTCTCTTTTATATTTAATTGATTTTGTGAAATGTGAAATAATTACAGGAAAATTTAGGTATTTGACCAATTTGTGCTAAAAGCATGGGAAATTTGCAATCTTCCAAATATTGTACACTTTCATTGCATTTGTGTATTTAGAAGGGCTGACATATCTACTACTGATTTATTTGGTAATTTAGTCAATAAATTGTTTTTCCTGTCTTTTTAAATTTACCCGGCGGGCCTAATTGGATGGTTTAAAGGGCCGGATTTGGGCCCCGGGCCTTGAGTTTGAGTATTTGGAAGACACTTTTCTACACGGTCATGTTGCAAATAAGTCAAACTAAACCTGGTGCAAGTCTTTAACTGGGTTTGTCATTTTGTGCATGTTGGTATATAAAATAAATGATTTTTTATAACATAAATCTCGCGGACGTCACTGCATCTGTGGGGGGCGCTGCCACCTCTGCGAGATCAAAGCACCGTGCAAATCCAGCCTACTGTGAGCAGGGAAGTTTGGTCAGAACTGATTTACCTGTGCACGGGTCGTGCACGGCCGCACTCCCTGCAGCTGGAGCCCACAGACACACAGATGGGATTATAGGCTTTAGCTGCAAAGGTGGCTCATCATCTCGCCACCTAAACCTTGTATGAAAACAACCCCTGCAAACACAAACACCATTTAATGATGGTTGCTTTTATAGCAGCCCATTGTCTCCACAGATTAAAGGCACAACCTGTTCATGAATCTGGTGCAGCGGTATTTTCTAAACGCTCGCCCCCATTCAGATGAGCTTCAGTGCACAGTGTAGCTTCTGCTACTGAGCTCAGCCCCTCATGCCTGCCAGGTAAACCAGTCTGCCTCTCTTTTGTGTGATAGGGGAGTTTGGCTGACTTAAACAACATCACCTTGTTTATCCTGTAAATAATTCAACCCTTCCGGGCAATAGAAACTAAATCAAGGTTGTGTGTTTAACAAGGGAGACGAGGTAGGAGAAAAGCAAAAAGAAAAAAAAAATCAGGTGTTTCCTTTTTAGATAAACCTGCCGCCTAGAGACAGCGACACATTCCTGATTCATATGCAGTGTGAAGGTGCTGCAGTAAAATGTGAGAGGAGGTGTGTGTTATAGAGAATAGTGGGTTAATTTAGTGCGCTCATTGACATGGCCTTTGATAGTTCTCTGAAAAGGGTGCAGAGATATACTGTGAGGGACATTCTTGTCAGGTTCTGCCATCACACCATAGTGTGTCGACACATCATCGGGTTTGATGCTTATCATCGGAGGCTCATCCTGGGAGCCGTCACCTCCCCACCTTCCTCCTCCTCCTCCTCCTCCACACGTGTACGTGGACATGTGAGCTGCCTTCGTTTGTTGGTGTATTTTGTGTTGTCAAACATGACTCCCCAGAGACGGCGTAACAATGTCTACAGAAGACAGATTGTTTATTCCCCCTCACTTGTTGTGCAATTCACGCTATGCCTGAAAATGATTGTTTTAGAAAGGCTTAAAAGAAAGGAAAATTTAAGTAAAAATATGATATCATCTTGTGATGTCAACCAAAGAAGGTAAATACAGATGTGGGAATCAGTATTTTAGATATTGTGGCATTTGTCTTAGTTTACCTTTTATAATTTAAAGAAAAATATTGGAATGTAATAGAATTTATATCTTTTCGAATTGATTGAATAAATGTGTTTCACATTTTTCCCCTTCAGATAAAGTTTTGCTCATTTTTTAGGTGTACCTAATACCTGGGGCACACCAAGGACTTTTAGGTTTATTGTGAAACGTGTACAGTGATAACTATTGTGTTTTCATATATTTTGGCTTTTTGCAAGAACACTGGAGGGAGTTGATCCTCATCTACTCCAGATCTCCTCAGACCAGAACAGACTCGGCTCGGACTTGTTTAGTGTCATTAATCCACAACAGTCAGTTTAGATGCACGCAGAATTTTTAAAGCATTTAAGAAATTATTTATTAACGGTATCATTGCAGTCATTGCAAACCCTTGAACCAAGCAGCAGCCATGTTGAAACTCTCAGATCAGTCTGATCCTGATATACAGAGATGTTTGAGGAACACACACACATACACACACACACACAGACAGAGATTCCTTGCTTTATAGATAAAGGTTTTTTGCTTTCCATAGACTGTAATGGTTAGCTTAATATTGTCCTACAACCGGAGTTGAAAACAGCTTGACAAGTGCAAAATATCTACGAGAAAAGTAGCATTTTATGGAGTTACAAAGGTCTCCCGCCATGCTAGTGTGTCATCAAAGGACCCACCAGGCTGTGAACAAAAGATAAGCCGGGCATCTTTGGTATTTGAAGCCAATATTGGCCTGGTATCCTATTGTGTTTAATGCTATCCCTCCACTTACAGTGTTGATTGAAGACAGGCAAATGTGGTTGACTGATCTAAAAGGAAATTACTGGAGAGAGAGCTTATCCATGCCTCTGACTGATAATCAGCTCATTATCGTGTTGATCATTTACAGATCTCCTTTGCGCCGTCTCTCTCTATTCTTTTAGCTGTGTCACTGAAGCGCAGCACAAAGATTTATAATGGCGTTGGCGCGGCGCCTGCTGTGTTGAGACGGGAGTTAAAACAGCCATGCTAGCTCTCCAGTAAAAAGTCTCCACCCCACTTATCAAACCCTACCAGGAGTTAGAATATTAAAAAAAAATCATAGAAAAACAACAGCGATGACAACATATGCAACCACGACATGAGCAATGCCTTAGCACCTCAACACGGCTAACTGTGCATGAAATTGAACTGATTGGAGTTATTGACCAGAAGGCTCCAGCCCCTCAGAGGACAGAGAGGAGGGCGGGGGCGGCTTGTGTGTTACCTGATTGAGTGAGAAATCCTCGGCCGGCTGCTTTGATTCCTGGCACTTTACAGGAAAGAGTGATTTAATGGAAGCTGCCAGACCTCATCAATGTCAATGCTCATGTCGAAGGCCCTCTGTTCCACTGGGGCTTTATATAAAAGTGCCTGCTATGACAGACCCTGATGGACACATGTTTGCCAGTTGTTTTAACTGCACTGTAAAAAAGAAACCCTGATACAAGCCTCCACCTTTGACTCCTGAAGGCTTTTAAAGTCAACCCCAGCACGCAGAACCCTTCCTTACCACATCTATAGACCTCTATTGAATATTTGCCAAGCATTAGGGCTGGGCAATATATGTTGATTCAAGTTATATCAAGTTTATTATTTTGTCGATATAGACAATGGAAAAATATCGCCTGTATAGAGATATATCTATATTTGTTTTACTTGTTTTTATTAATACAACTTACAAAGTACAAATCACATCATACAAGTATTTAATATTATTCATAGAGTACAGTCAAACAGTGTCCTTTACAATTTTAACATATTTCTGAGATATATATATATATATTTTATAGCTTATTTTGTATTCAAATACTTGTTTTTGGAGTCACTGCTTTCTTTACTTCTCAGAACATTTAGATAGATTTCTAAATGTGTCATAAACCCAGACCTTCCCCCTAAACAAGCCAAACTACAGAACTCACTCGCACATGCTGTCCCTTACCTTAGAGGAGAAAAAGCCAAAAGTGGAACATATTGTGCAGCTTTTTGTTAATAAATGTGCCTGTGTGGCATTTTTAATCAGCAAATTTAACCCAGAATTGTCTTTTTGGTCAGACTATGAGTTACAAATGTCAAGATTTATATCGTATATCACCATTTTGAGTAAAAATATTGAGATATGAGTTTTGGTCCATATAGCGCAGCCCTAGTGACCATCATTAGACACAGCGGTGCTGTTCTCATAAGAGACCAGGTGATGAGGGTGAGCTGGGGGAGAAAGACTTCCTCCTCCTGGATTTAAAGAGCCATGTGAGAACATGGACCAAGCACTTAATGTGCAGGAAGAGCCACTTTGTTGTCAAGCTGCAGGATAGCACTCGGCACCATCTATCAATTTCCTGAGAGGAGCCCACCGTGCTGCGTCTTCAGTGGGTCTGAATTGCATCGGAATTGCATCATTAATAGAGCAGAAATGAATCGCATGCGACTCGGGGAAGAATACATTGACCCCAGAGGGAGACTAGAAACAAGACAATGTTTTTACAGGATGAATATCTAACTAGAGTTCCCATTACCACTTCATCAATATACAGCAGCGAGTGAGGGACATGATGGGAAGAGTTTGGAGTGGTAAAAAAAGAAGAGGAAATGTAATAGCTTATAGCGCTAATGGCAGTCTGAGCACTCAAGTCGCAAACATTCAGCCACCTCATCTCATCTGGGCTGTGTAATTGCCCTCATGGAAGCTGTCACGCGAAGCCACCGCCTCCGTAAGTGAAGAGTGGCAGCTGCTGGATGTTGAGGAGCAGGCGGAGGTCAGCTCCCCAAGTGGGACTCCTTGCCACCATGAGATGTCATAATTAATAGCTATCTGTGAACCCTGGGGCCACTTTTCAGTTGGGTAGGATTTGTTTGGATAAGTGGAATCTGGTTAAAACGAGAGCAGTTTTATTCTTTTCTTAACATAATGTATACTTATTATCACTTTGTTTGCCTGTAGCACCGATTCTACACATACACACACTTCCTCCTGCTTTTCAGGGATGTTTTCTTCTTATTTGTATTAAATTTCCCAGCCTCGGTTTAAGCTTACCTAGAGATATGTTGTTGGTGTATCATGGGAACCTATTAATCTTTGGGGACCAGTGTTCTCCCCGGTTAAATAAATATGCATGAGCTGCTACGAGCGATACAAGCTCCCAGCACCCTCACCCAAAAAAAATCTGTTACTGCAGCTTTCCCCTTTCTTCTCCTTTCTCACTCACTCTCCCTAACATGCTGCCTGGGGGGGCAAATCTCACTCCGTCTCATCTGCTGCTTAATTTCACTGGAGCGGCCTTCAGTAATGAAGAGCCTTGATGTACATTTGCCAATTTTTGCTTCTGCCACTGTGATATAATTGGGATGTGACTAAGCATGAATACCCAGCACAGGGTTGGTTGACCCCTTGGCAACCCCCCGAATCAGGCTTTTTTGTCATAATGGCGGTATTATCTCACATAATCTGGGAATGGAGAGGGATTGTCTGCAGGGTTCTCGAGATGGAAATAAATTGATATAACTCTTCGCTCCTGTGCACTACAGAGAAAATGCAAAAATCAAGATACATTTCTCAACACTCTAATAATGGAGACATTTTCTTCTCATCTATTGCCGCTTTGTGTTTATTGTAATAAGGCGGCTCCTGGCAAAAGCAGAGGTGGCTTTTTTTGTATTTTTTTAGGCTGTCGCACAGAGAATTTCTTTGTATGTGTGCGCGTCAGCCACTTCTCTGTGTGGGTGCACAGTGTGCACTCGTGATAGTGTGCATGTGTGTGTGTGTGTGTGTTAATGACCCTGTAAAATGACAAGCGGAGCTCGCTGGCAGTTAGAGTACAGCCGACGGTCAGAGAGAGAGAGAGAACGGAGGTGGAAGGCAAGTTCAGATGGAGGTGTGTGTTGGTGGGGTGGAGAGTTGGGGTCTTTAGTTGTGAGGTGGGTGGTTGCTGTGATTCACCATGCTGTCATCAGAGGGACTTTGGCCCCTGAGTGGCCCCTCTCTATTCCCACCTGAAAAGCCTACAGATGGAGGGTCTGCGCTGTCACTGTTTACAGCCCGCAGCTCCTAACCTTGGATTCGGAGCTCATCACAGTAAAGGGAAAATCAGATTGAACTTGACGTGTACCCGAGCCAGTGACCTTGATAAGTGTGAGGCGCCTGCGGCAAGAGGTTGGGAAAAAACAGCTTGTACTTGTGCGCAGGCGTGTTGTTTGCGTTGGTGCATTTTGACCAGGTGGGCTGAGGGTTGAACCCTGACTCCAGATGAAATGTGATTGGCCCGTTTCTGGACATTGATGCAGCAGGTTGGCATATGTCAAGTTGGCACTGTTTATTTTAAAGCCAACAGTGTTGAAAATATAGCAAATTATCATTTTATGTTTATTTAGAAGAGAGCCACCAGATTAAATATTATCATTTAATAAATAAAAAACTGAACTAAACACTTATTCACCAATATCGTAGAGGTGCAATCATCAGTTTCATGATGATACGATGCCAATATCATGAAGTCTGCCACGATTTGATATTGATTTGATTCAGGGACTTTCGATAGATTTAAGACTATTTCATTTTTATTTAACATAATCAGTTCCATTTCACCTAAAGCTGGACCTCCGCACATTACATACCATCCACGGTGGCGTCTTCAAGTATTACTTTAGCACCGAGTTTAATCCAATGAGTCAAGTGAAGGAGAGGTAAGCGCAAAAAGCGGAAGTGACAATTTTTCTAAATAAAATTTTCGGACCATGCATAAAAATGCATTTAGATTTATTTCTAGTACCATGGTCCTGGTCTGCAGCCTGGTGGTTGGAGACCTCTGTTGTACAGTTTATTAAATTAAATGATTTGATAAATGTACAAGGCTGAATTTACTAAAATGTTGGATTATCTTTAAATATATGGAACAAATTTAAAATAAAATCAACAAAGAAACCAAAAGGGAAAATGTAAATTCTGTTTGAGTTTGGGGAATACAACAAATGTATCACCTGAACTAGAAGTTAAAACCAAATACTTCTTCAGCTGCATTAAAACAGTGACAACTGGCAAACAAGGAAGCTTACACTCAATCTCGTCCAAATCTTTGGAGCATTTATGTATTTCGAGACGAGGAAGGAAATGACATCGTGGGTGTGGTTTGGCTCGCGGAAACGACAAATGATTGATGCTTCTGCTGCTGCATTTCTAGTAGTAAGTGAGCATAGGTCATACCAGCTGTCACTTTGTCTGATGTATTAAAAAATCTCCAAAATTTAGGTTGATAGTCAAATTAACCTATAACACGGTCACATGATACTGCCCATCAAACCTATCCAAAAGAAAGAACATTAATTTATATCTTATTTAAGTTTTTACACCTCCCTTACATCCACACAGAGATCTTTGAGCGAACTGCAAAAAAAAATGTGAAAGTTAACGGCAACGTTTTAATTCTGTCTTACTTGTTTTTGCACGAGTACTTTTCCATTTAGTTTAACCCTAGTCTGAGTTTAATGATTGCATTAACTCATACTCCTAAACTTATGTGATTGTTTTGATTAAATTAAACTTAACAAGGATGGAGATCGGTCCTATGTGCAGGTGCTATTCAACTAAACATTTAGTTTGACATTAAACTGATTAAACTAAAATATGTCCCTTTATTGAGGGTAATAGGAATCTTTAGCATTTGCTTGCTCTTTGAAAACCTGCCCTAAATTGGCTGTAAACATATATATCGTCACTCCTGTTTTGTATACATTTACAAGACATGGTCACAGAAGTGAAACTAGTCTCCAGTGGCTAGCCTCGCTGTAGAGCAGCAGCATGTGGAGGAAGGTGGGGAACATAATAAAAGAGGAGAGTCTCAGGATGGGTGATGAAAATGCATTTCTCTTCCCTTACCATGATGCTATTTGGTTGTGTGAAATGATTAATTTCACACATATACAGGTCATCCCCAAAAGCAACAACATCTCATTCACGAGGGGCTCCCGTCAGCAACAAAACAGGAGGCTGAAATAAAATGAGCAAACAGCAGCACGCAGTGAGCGTCAATAAATCTTTGGAGGTTAAATCTGAGCGAGGTAGAATTTGAGCATCCATTCCCCCACCCCCACCCCCACCACCCCACCCACCTCTCATCAGGTAAAAGTCACTGAGTACATCAAGACTGCCAAGACCAGAAAATGGCCAACGAGCAGTTCTGTGGTAGCGGGTGCACACACAGCCTGTGTTTGCATAGTAAGGATGAAGCCCTGAATTATGGGGTTTGTGTAAATAAGGAGATGAGACTGTTTTTAGCACACAAGGAGGCACAGAAAGGCGCAGATGAGAATAGTGCCTCTGTGAGCATTGGAATTGGTCTTAGGTTGTTTATGACAGCTCGCAGCCCTCGTATATCACACGCAGTATGTTTGCCGTCTGCCTTTGCTGAACTTGACCCTCCAAACAGACTTATATTTTGTAAACTGAGCGCACTGTAACCATTATACTGTCTCTTTTCTAGTGGATGATCCAGAAACCCCATAAGGTTGCTACTTTCTTCGGATGCATTGGCACAGACGGCTTCGGCGAGATTCTGAAGAAGAAGGCAGAAGAAGCCAACGTAGATGCCCATTACTACGAGCAAAACGAGGAGCCGACTGGCACCTGTGCTGCCTGTATCACTGGAGACAATAGGTTTGGAACCTTTTCATCACCTCTGACCACGAACTGACCTGTAACTTAGATTGGAAAGAGTCATTGCGATCCATTTTTACTTCCTCGGGTAGGGAGTTGACATCTCTAGGCTGGAAGTCATAACAGGGAATCATAGCTCAGCTCACACATCAAAAGGAAAACGAACAGCTTGAGCGTGTTTTCCAGACTCCCACCCAACCCAGTGTCTGCTGCCCCAGTGGGCTGTCATCTATCTATAGGCTGACAGTAGCAATGTGTTAGGGATGCCTGGGCTATCACAGTCCTAACCTGTCAGCCTGCTTTGCTGTGAAAAGGGCTTTAGTGTCTCTGGCGACTCTCATGCTAGCATCATCATCAGCACTACTGAGACCACAGAGGTCAAAGCCTGTGCAGACACACACTCGCACTCCAAAATATCACTAACAGTAAAGGCTTTCAGTTCATGATAGACCAGGTGTGGATCAATAACCTCCCTCTCTAAACAACCCCCCCCCCCCCTTTCATCTGCTGCTACTGGATTTGTCAGTCAGTCAACGGCTGGACTGTGACTGCCCCAGGAGCCGGCCCCGCTGAATGGTCTTAGTGGACTTGTTTGATGTGGGCTCTGACACCTGAAAAGGTCAGGTGCCGTGCTCAGGGAGACAAGCGCGGTAATATTTCCTACAGGTGTTTAACAGACAGCTCAGGAGGCCAGAGGAAAGGTCGCCAGTGGAGTCAGATTGGAAAGGTGATGGCTTTGAAGGGTTTGGAGACATGTCACGGCCCTTTTGATGAGTAAAACTCTTCAAGGAAGAAGAAAAAAGCCCTAGTCATTTGTTACCATATAGTATTCTATGTATAGGTATAAGGTTATATATGTATATATACATGGGGGGAACACAGGACAATCTTCTTTTTCAGTGTTAGTCTGAAGTGTAAGCACATAATTACCCATTGTCATTGGATTGTGAAAGGAAGTCAATATGTTTGGAAAAAGCCAAAGCAGACATTAGGAAAACACACATAGACCAACATTGGATTGCGTAGACCAGGGTTTCTCAAATTGAGGTGTACGCGATGGCACTACAGCGGGTACTTGACAGAGAGAGAAGAAAATTAACAAATATGGGGTTTTATAATGTTTATTTTTAGGTAAAAATTATAATCACACTGAATATTATCAGCAACTCACCAGCAACACACACAACCACACAAAATAACAGAGAAATATACAAAACGGCATAAACAACCAAGTGACACCAAAAACTCACACACTGAGGTAGAATAATTCAAATAATACCAACAACACACAAAAACCGACACAATAAGAGAAAAATACACTGAATAATAAAAAGGACAGACAAAAATAACACTAAAAACACACACACTAAGAGAGAAAAATGCCATTATCAGCAACACACAAAACAATAACAAACTAAATGAGAAAAAAATACACAAGATCACTACAAAGTACACAAATATAACAGAGAAACATACAAAACGACACCAAAAACACACACAGAGAGAATCATTTAAATACCAACAACACAAAATAAGAGAAAATAATACTGAATAATAAAAAGAACAGACAAAATACACACAATGATGATAGAAATAATCTTTATTAGAACATGAACTGAAAATACAAGGATCAGTGTTGGTCCCACATGAGGAGGGAGATGACTAAATGATAAAAACTATAAAAATACATCTATTCAGGAGGCTCTAAATGCTGTTTTTTCCACTTATTTACAAAATGAGATTCTTTAAAATGTGTGTTATCACTCATTCATTCCATTATTATGATCTACAGTTAATTTTTCACAGATTTCTGAGCCAAATCTAGTAGTTAGACATGAGGGGGGTTTAAAAGTTAGAGAACGGGGGTACAAGAGGAAAAAAGTTTGATAACCACTGGCGTAGACGAAGTAAATACTAGTCGGTCCAGGACTTTACTGATGTGACCAGTTTAGAAACCAAATGTAAGAATCACTTATTTAAAAAGAATTAGCTTGGTTTAGAAAAAGGAAGTGTTTGCCAATGTGGCCGCCATCGGGAGCTGTTTATTCTGAATGTTTGACGTCTTTAGGTCTTCCTCTGCTCTGCTCGTGTCTGGTGGACTTCCTCTGTAATGACACTCATTTTGTCTGTCAGGCTTAGTACAAGCTCTGAGTCCATTACTGGTGCTCAGGTCAAACACGGTCTCCGTCCTGCTGTCACATCTCAGCCTTCATCATCACTCTCTGATCAAGTTAGCACACTGTTACTCGTTGCTTTGACACTAACCATGGCGAGCAGTTTCCGCTCGCCGTGTGAAAACAAGCCCCCTTTCCCCGCAGCTACACTCTCCTGTCATATGGTCGCCAAACACTTTTCCCATAAGAAGCTATGATGGTTGCACTCATTTTGATGGCCGCTCGTAAAGAGGCGGCACACGAGGACTGGTTAATGAGCTATGTTAAGATAATGCCACCTGCTTCACTTTGCAGCTCCCAACAATGATCATTCAACTCAAGTGTCAATTTTTCATTCAGCCTTGGTGACAATGGGGATATGATAATATAGTTTACTTGGATGTGGCCGGCTCCTTCATCTCCTTAGATCTTTCCTCTTTGTGTGTTTTGAAGATAACCCAATTTCAAAACTGGGAAAAAAATAAATAAAAAATGCAAAGGCATCCAGACAATTTTATTTCACCTCGGCTCAGAGATTCTAAGGGCGTATTATTATCCCTTTATATCCAGGAGGAACAAAGGAAAGTCTGAGCCTGAGTGTTTTTAAGAATGTTTTTGAGACGAAATTAAGATGGATGATAAGAGAGGCAGGAGATTTATGGGGTCTGTCTCGGCAGGTCCCTTGTTGCTAACCTGGCAGCGGCAAACTGCTACAAAAAGGAAAAACACCTGGACTTGGACAGCAACTGGGAGCTAGTGAAGAAAGCCAAAGTCTATTATATTGCGGTAAGTGAAACCCTCTACATTTAAAATGACTGTTCTCCTACTCCATTGCCAGAGGAGAACAAAATGTTAAGAGGCTTTATTCAGGAAGTGCCTCGGCACGCCTTCTGCATTGTCAATATATCAATTCAGCCTTTTGTTGAGTGAAATGAGCTATGTTGCCTATTGAGACAATACAGCTCCATTTTCCCTATTTCCCCTCCTTGTCATTGTGTGCAAGTCTGTAGCCTGGTGTGAAATTGTTCTACATGTAATGCATTCATTTATTTCTTTTAACGTGGGGACATGCCAACAGGTGCTGCAGAAGTGTGAAAATTGATTATGAACGTTCATTGGGCTTCACCCCCTCCTACACAGTCCTTCCCTCACAGACTAAACATGTGCACAGATTGAGGAGGACAGATGTGTGTAGACATTCACAGACAGTCGCTGAGGTAATGTCTTCACTAACGGCTTTCAGAGCAGGTTGACTCGCCATGCTCGTGTTTCACTGTTTGGGATTAAGTTTAATTCCAGCAGATCCACATTTTCTGTGATCTGGAGTCAAGATGATAGCCCTGAACTGACACTGCATTCCTGGTGCTTAGACGGTCCCTTATCTGCATAAATCACCTTTACAGCCTCCCTATTAGCACTAAGGCTGCAATGATTAGTCGACATAATCGATAATGTCGACTACAAAAATGTGTCGACGCGTCGTTTAATCTTGTAAATTAATGATAAAATCCACCCCGCGGCCGTTTCCTGCTTTCTTCCTGCTGCAGTGCCTGACATTGACTGCTAGGGGCAGTTTAGCGCCACTTCCTTTGTGCAAGTAAACAGAGAAGAAGAAGAATGGAGGAGAAAGGAAAACACTGAAGAAGCTTAACGTGACCTAAAGTGTCAGAACTTTTCACCAAAAAACAAACCAGCGAAAAACTTTAAGGGTGTATGCTACCAAGCTAGATAATTATTAAATATATCCTGATTTTGTCTCCATTAGCGATCTTCAGCTAACCAAGCATTGTTAGTCAGACAGAAGCTGTCCTACGAATCTGGATCACAACAAGCGAAGTGAAGCATGTTAATATCAGTCTGGTTACCGGTGAGCCTTGTGACAGAGGTGGATATTACAGCGTCAGACCAATGACTTACGTCACAACTGAGGAATAATTTTTTTTAAATATGAAGAATTAAAATATATAAATCAGACTAAAAGCAACACTGTTGCTGCATGAAAGTAACTAATGCAAGAATGGATGAGTGTTAATACTTAAATTAATGAGATTATAAACAAAAGCACGACGGAGATACGAGCACACCCGTAACAGAAACACAGCGGAGCCCCGGTTTGTAGAGGAGTGACATCATCATCTTTCATTTTTAATCACATGCTAATGTGTTTGTTAGCCGACAGTCTGTGACTCAAATAGATATGAATTAATAATAGGTATTATTAGGTCTGTGTGTACGTCTGAAAGCATGTTTATCTCTGCACTCATCAGTGAGTTAGTGACGTACACACTTTGAAATATGTTTTTCTGCTGATGCTCGTGATTATTCTGAACAGTAAACCTCTAATTTATTACTAACCGTGTGATTTATATAACATTCATTAAATATTTCTTAACTTGTAAGGATTATTTCAAACAAGATGTTATTTATTATTTTATTTTATGGACTTGAAGTAAAAGGAACTCTGTGATTGGTTTAAACCTCATTACCTCCACAAGCTGCAGGTTAGCTCCAGCTTTTTAAAGTTACTTATTCACAAACACTTTGTTTACTATTACTACTTTGTTCAAGACAAGTTTCACTTAAAGTTTGTGATATGTAATTTATTCATTATTTTACTGTAATTTCGATGATCTTTTATGTGTTAAATATAACAACTACACTATAAATACATGTTTTATGTCATTGTTTTGAATTCCTCTGTAAAACATGTCACAGTACAACAGGTGGAAGGATTTAAGCAGCTCAACTAAAAAAAGTAGTCCAAAATCTGTGCTTCAAAACAGAAAAATAAGCCTGACTAGTCGACTAATGGAAAAAATAATCAATAGATTAGTCGACTACAAAAACAATCGTTAGTTGCAGCTCTAATTAACACACCTACTGGCACATTTTCCCAGGTTAATATCACAAACTCCTCCAATCATCACGTTTCATAGTGAGTGACAAAGCAGCAGTTGTGTTTCGGCTGTAAACAGCAGATCAGTCGATGCGTCCCCTAGAGTTTGTGTGGTCTCGTCTCTAGCCTCTGCCTCACATTAGCAAACATAGCACATCCCCTGCAAATTGGCAGTTGGGTTTTGCCCACATCCGACAGTCTTGCGTGTAGGGACAGGCTTCTGTGGGATTTGAAGCGGACGGGATAGTAGGGCCACAAATGGGTGTTTGTCAGTGCTTGGAATCTAAAACGCAATGTTCACCGTCCCTCCTGGGCCTCTTTGTCAAAACAGGAGGATCATTTGTTTTATTAGAGTCCCATTCGCACTTCTAAAGTGCTTAGCCTGATACACTGCCACAGCTATTCCCACTTAATACTGTGTGGCGTGTCTAGACCACTGTTCACTAAGGCCTGCTCTCTCCATTAACCTTGTCGAGAGCACTTCGATGTATTTACCCAATTTACAGCCTGATTGTACATTGCTCCAACCTTTTGTGCATTAACGTGTTTTGTTGGTTTTCATTAAACTACTGCTGGGTGTTGCATAGGGCCGTGTACACTCTAATCTGTTTATTTAATCACCTAAATGTTTTTGTGCACGTTTGCGTGTGTGTGTGTGTTAGCATGTTATTCACTGGCACATGTGTCCTTGTTTGCTCAAGCGTGTGTGTTTAAGAGGTGATTGATGATTCCTGGCAGAGGCGCTCAAGGTGCCTGCAACTATGTGGTGATTGGTTGAAAACAGAATTATTGGAAGTCTCTTTCAGCCCGTGTGCCTCGTCCAGCAGCAGTAGCAGCAGCAGCAGCAGTGGTGGCAGACGCAAAGCATGGAGGCAGGCAGCGCTGCCATTTCTCACAAAGATAGAGAATGTTGAACTGCTGCCAAATGTTTGGTGGCGGGCTGTTGCTAGGAAATCTGGCTCCTTAGGCAAATCGGTGCACAAAGACCAATAACAAAGGCATGAGGGGAAAGACAGAACGGCTTTCAGGCAGAGGATAGTGAAGTGCCATCGCCTCTGCAGTGATGTGTGCAGTTATTCTTTTTTTACTGATTACTCTAAACATCACATATCGAGGGCGAGGTTTTGTGGCACAGGGAGATGAGTGACTGTAATTGGAGGTTGATGTGTGCAGACTGGCCCAGTTAAGTCCTTTTACTCCCACTTTTATTCCCCCCCTTTTGGCCCTGGACACCCTTCTTTTTTACTTTCTTTCCTCCTCTCGTTTTGCTGTCCTTTTCGCCTCCATTCTTTCTGTCTTCAGACACACACTTGCACACACACATTCTGCAGTGTACCGCTGGCTTGTTTTTTTTTTTACTACCGAACGCTTTGCCCTGTAATTTGATCTACCCTGCTTGATGGATCGTTCATGATGCCACCTTGAATTAACCTATGTCTACAGAGCTCTCCCCAGCCCGCTCTTTACTCATGCAAGGATAGAAAATTCTGTGTATCTCTCTCTTTTTTTATTTAAAAGTAACCCCAATGAAGATGAAGGGAGACAAGCGGGACAATTGACTGTGGAAAAGGGCTGTGAATGACTGGGCACAGATGGTCAGGAATAGCCCAAGAATAGGCGGAGGAGACGCTCGCCACTGCCAACTGGCCTCGTACACAAAACTCAACCAACGAGACTCAAACTGCAGAGCCGTTGGGTCACAAACACAGTCACAGCTGGGAAACGCAGTTGGTTTGCACCTTTACGATTTGAGTGAACCGTCCCCCCCATGCCTGCAAAAGGTTAGCCACCAAGAGGAAAACGGCTATCCCACATTGTTTCTTCAAACAGCACAGCTAGTCGCATCAGAACGCTTCCTAACGCTGGCACGCTGCAATCGCATTAATTGGCAGTTGCATTCTTGCCCTCACTGCAGGGAAAGCTGAGTTCAGCTTCAGTCACTGTAGCATAATATGCAGGAAGAAGAAGGAGGGGGGGGGGGGGGGGGGGTGGTGCAGTACTGGCACCACAAGCAGCACGTCAGCCTGCTTACACCCCTGAGTGGCACACACATACACACATTGTTACCCCGCCCTGCTTGTCGCCTTCAATTTTCAGCCAAAAAAGCAAAAGGAAAAGGTTTTCCACACAAACACACACACACACACACACGCACACACAATCTGACACCTCATCAGCAAGCCGAAGAGCTGATTAGCACCGAGGTAACTGCGGCTGTGTTTCAGTCCAACTCAGAGAACCACTCTGTCCTCATGCTGACCTTGTGATTCCTCTTTTCTATCCTCCCTCTTTATCTCTTCCTCACTCTGCATTTCCTCTCTTCCCTTTTCTGTTTTTCCTCCTCTTTCTCTTTCCACTACTGCACTGGCCCTGTCCTTCCACAATGCCAGGGAGGGATTGTGAGGCAGTGGGGAGAAAGGGGGGACGGAGGGCAAGTGGGGGAGAAAAAGCTGGCAGGCTCCGTCTTTGTCTGCAGGCGATCAGTTATAGTCTTGGTTGCTGATGAAATTTAATCCTCAGCGCATTTACATGCCAAGTTTGACTTCTGGCAAGTCTTATTAAATAGATTTGTAAATCATTTCATCTCGATCAGAATCTTTTCTCAAGGGATCAACATTTTTTTTCCCGCCTTTCTTGTGTTTTGTTGTGTGTACAATCCATGCCCACGGGTGTTGAAAATGTGGAAGTAAATCTTCAATTGTGTTTAAGTTGTGTTTTTGTTTTTTGTTTTTTTGCTGTAACTGAGAACAGGCAGCAGTGGATTTAAGGGACAAAGAGCAGTGGGTGCCAAGTCTCGTCTGTCACCGGGCAAGCTTCTGTGTCAGCATGTCTCTCATCAGGAGGTCACGTCTGTGGCCAAGCAGCCGCTATCCGCTATGATGTGCCTTCTCTTTATCAGGCTGACACCGCTATGTCTTTAGCATGGAACAATGTCATTTCAAATCAAGCCTAATCAGATGACATTTCCTAATTACCAGCAAAACATCTTATGAATATGAATTTTTAATTGTTCAATTATGGGTTTACTGCATCGTATTTATTTATTGGCGCAGGGTTTTTCTCTTCTTCTTTTTTTGACTGCTGGTCGGGGCCAATTATAGGATTTCAATCTTGAAGCAATCAAGTGATAAGGTGGAAGCGTCTAGTGTTTGCTGTCACTATATAATTCCCCCGAATGTTAAACATGCATCTGGGAGGGAGCGGTATTTGTGCGTGGTGGTGCACCTGCCTAATTGAGTGGTAATGAGCTGTCAGGGGTGCATGCACCGTGATTGGCTCTTTGTGGGGCATCCTGTGCCAGTGGGACGTATGGGCTGGCAAGGCCCTGCTGGAGCACCAGCGTATACCTCTGTAAGCCCCGTAGGCCTGAGTGGGTGGAGTGCAGGAAATTAGGCGGGCGGGCGGGGCGGGGCTTTCACTCAACTCTGTGGTGGATTTAGGTTGTTTATAATTATCCGCAGTCCAAATTAGGCTTTATGATTTCACGTTGCAAAAGCAAAAAAAAAAAGTACATTAAAATAACTATAAGGCAATCATTTGTAGGATTTGTCCTTTTTGTGCATTATCCCTCGAGTCCTTGGTGCAGATATAGGCAACTGGCGGCCCGGGGGCCACATGCAACCCTCGCTCTAATTTTGAGCGGCCCCTAAAGTGAAAAATTACAGAAATATACACTCGACACATAAAAAGAAGCACAACGGCTACGAAAAAAAACAAAAAAAAAAAAAGCAACACAAAATTAGAGAAAAATTACAAAACAATAACGAGAACACCAAAACGCAAATACACAAAAATGTCTCTAAAAATACAAAATGTCAACGAAAATACACAAATTAACTTATAACACACACAACAACAACAACAACGGAAAGCACAAAATGAGATAAAAAAATAACAAGGGATGTCCCGATACAACTTTTTCTACTTCCGATATGATACCGATATTGCAGCCTTGAGTATTGGCCCATACCGATATTGATCCGATCCGATAACGGCACGAATCATGCATACTTTTATTACTTATTTAATCACGTGACGTTACTCAAAAAGAGAACAATAGTCGGCAACAGAAGGTATGAGAAAAACTGACCCATTTATTATTAGCCATTTGTTTACCTACATTTTAACCTTCAACATAATATCTACGGTATTCTGAAATTGAATAAATATAATATAATATGTATCAGAGATTTTAGATGCATTCCGATTGGATCTAATATTCGTTTTCTGGCTGATATTGGACCGATATCCAATATCAATATCGGATTGGGACATCCCTAAAAATGACCACAAAAACTAAATAACAATAAATGACACTAAAAACACATGAAATGACAACACAAACTCATTGTTCTTCCCTGTATTAATGCTCACAACGGTCATTATTCATAAATGCTGACAATGTGTTCTTCAGATCAGAAAATCACATTTTTTGTGGCTTCGCTATGGTAAATGTTTCTCACCTCTTTGAGTTATAGTGCATTGATAACAAGTTGCCATTGTAATTTACGGTGTTTTCTTGTGAGTTTTGAGTAACTCAAAACCATGCACGATGAACACAAAGCGAGGTAAATCAAGGGGATAAAATTAACAGCTGTTCTCCTCCCATTCAACTGATTCTGGGGCTATCCCTATGTGAAAGCAGCTTTAGACTGTGGCTGGAATTTTATGGGCTTTGTTGTTGGGCAAAGTTGGATCAAAGGATTTAATAAGACCTCGAGAGAGTCACTCTTCTCCCCCCCCCCCCTCCCCCCCAGGCTTTATGGAATAGTCTCACGGCCCCAGTCTAGACGGCAACAGGTTAGTGTTGGTGCAACAAGTTGATTAAAAACAGTGGCGGTGGCGTGCACTGCACAAACTGAGGTGAGGTGCCTGTAATGCCAGGTAGTTTGTGTCATAAAAGAGTTTTAATAGAGGCAGAAGAGTGGAGATGTTAGTGCTGCTAATTTCAAAATAAATGTCATTTTTGGAGCAAATTGGTTGCAAATTAAACTTTTGTTTTGAAAAGATTACAAAAAAGGACACAGAGGAAGTGATACGCTTTTTGTATTTCAAGAAATGATGAGAAAGATCTCCTTTATATTCCATATTATTATTATTATTATTATTATTAGGGTCCAAAGTCCCAGAATGGGGCAAAGGAACCTATTGTTTTTGCTTTTATTTATTATTAATATTCAGCATTTGTCTTTGATCTCTAATTTGACCCCCTGAGCATGCACCTCAGGCTTGGCGAAAAATTTGATGACTTGGCGCAATGGAAAAGTATCGGTAAAAAGATGCAAAAAACGCGATAAAACCGCACGACCCACAGGTTTGACCGATTCGTACGAAATTCGCCAGATGTATTCTTTACATCGAGATCAGCAAAAAGTTACATACCGACCACGTCCAAAACCAAACAGGAAGTCAGCCATCTTGGGTGAAAGGTCAAAAATGGCGTTTCGCCCTGGACACGCATTTGCGAAAACTAGTATGAGGGGCTTCATCCGATTTGCTTCAAACTTGGCCGGAACACTTAGGACTTACTGACGATGAAATACCCTCAAAGGAATTTGCATTTGCGGTTTGATCGTGGCGCCTCTTCAAATTTGCAGTGCTAATTTTTGTTAGCACGCCACAATTTAAAAATCTCCACAACTCTTGACGCACAAAGTTCAGCATCAAATTTCACACAAATTACATTTGCCCAAGCCTATTCATGACTGCCTTGAAACATTTCCCATCATGCCTTGTGTTTTTTACTGGCGCCATTTACAGTCATGTTTATTATTAGCAACTATAGCACGCCATAATAGAAAAATGCAGATAACTAATAGACAAAGTTCAAACTGCCTCATATTTGATACACATGATGGTTGTTTAGCCCTAAACAAGAATCCATTTGAAAATTACCCATCATGCCTTGCATTCTCAGAGGGTGCCACTTTTAATGGCGTCCGACGCTAGCAGCTCTAGCGGAAAGACGATATGTCGTGTTGACTTCAAAATACTGTTGGATGAATTTAATAAGATGGGAGCAGGTCGTTGATGAAGAAAAAAACTGGCTGTGTATAAAAGTTGTAAGACAAGGTATTTATTTATCGTTGCCTTGTTTGTATTTTGTTGATTAACTTACGAGCGCAGCCATTGTTTTATTCTTCTTTTTAATTAAAACAAATATTTTGTGACAGCAGCAGGTTTCGAGTTCAGTCTTTTTTTAAAAGTACAGTAATTGTCTCTTGGTTGATGCCGAGGCTGTAATTTATATTCCTTCACTGTGATACAATGAATTTTCTCTCGCTGTAGCTACATTGCCTATTTTTTTTTCTCTCCATAGCAGGGAAAACATAATGCCCTCTCACCCCAAATGGCTTTGTGCATCTGCTCCATTGGCAACAAGTCTGTTTACCTCTGGAGGAAATTGTTGCAACTTAATGATGTTTTCTGCTTGCCATCCCATCGTCCCTTTGTGTCCTCTGCATCAAAGCATTCTGTGTGTGTGTGTCTGCGCCTTGTTTTTTGTGTGTGTGTGTGTTTTTATCCCACGGACCAAGTTGCAAATCGTAGCCTAATGTTTCACTGGGATGTTGTGGCCATTTGTGTGAGTTCCACTGCTTAATTGACTAGACTGAGTAATTATTTGTCAAGTAATGCTGAGCAGAAAATAAATAGCCACTTTGCGGCTGTGAATTGTGCCTGATGGCCATGTGTTGATACTCTCACCAGGGAGAGGAAAAAAAAACCTGCTCTTCTTGCTAAGTATCTGATTAAGATTCACATGATGAAACCGCAGACGCTTTAGGATAGCGTGTCTCCTGGGCAAAGATAGTGAGTAGAGTTAAGTGTCAGGCGGTGTTACATTATCACACTGGAGCATAAAGCCGTGACTTGATGAATTCTGATGGAATATTGGCCACGAATCTCGTCCGCAGAGCTTCAGGTCAGCTCGACGTTTCCTCAAAGACGTTTTCTTTTTTTTTTCCCTCCAAAGAATCCCCACAGATGTGCATCCCCTGCACAGCAGATGTTGATCACTGTTCTTTTAATATTGTTTCCTGATGCAAGGCTACATTTCTTTCTCCTTTTATGTTGCTTGTGTTTTGTTTATGGCCTGTAATAAGACAGAGCTGACTTCTGACAGTTTGGTCTCAATTCATTTTAAACTGACAGTATTTTCTCTTTTATAAAAGAAGATTAATATCCTTTCTGTGATTTATTACTGCTCTTCTATTAAACTTTTCTCCCACGGGGTTATTTTTTATTCTTTTAAATCAATTCAGTTCTCTTTAGGGGAGCCTTTTGTTATGAATATTCAGTTTATATAATAATACTTTATTATACAGATTTTCAGCTATCATAATGTATTAGTGTGCATTGATATGAATTCATCTTGACCAAATGTAACTTTGTGTATGTTTTAAAGCCACAAATTCAAGTCCATTGATGACAAGTTGCTGGTTTTTATCATGTAATTGCACATTTGTGTTGTTTTGTAGCGGTACCTAGTAGGGCTGTATTGGTTGTTTTCAATTGGAGGAACTGAAACAAGTTTTCCGTATTCCTTTTCCTGCTCGCTTCTGTTTTCACAGCAGTTTAACAGTGACAGGAATTCAATTGTTGAGGGCAGATGCAAGAGAAAGTATAGAAAAGTCAAGCAGAGCTGATACCACAGTGGAAAAATGCCTCCTGGTAATGGCTGACTTTGATATTCTTTATTTTAAATCACAGATTTTCAAGGCCAAGGACCAAAAAGAATCTTCCACAGTTTTTTTTTTTGCCATGTATAGATTTAAGTTGGACTTTCCTTACTAAGTAATTCAAGTATTACACAAATTCATAAAAGTTTTCATGAACAACTGAAGGTTGCTTAAAGAATTACCTAAAACCTTTGTCGATGCCCATTTCTACATTTTTACATACAACTCTAAGATTACAAATCCTTTTGCATCCTGAAAACCATTAAAAAAATGACTCACACATTCCCTATCCCTCAGACGCACACAATATTGCCCCCTTTTTATAATCTGTACAATCAATTTTAATATAAATTATTTGATTAAAACTGTTGGTAATAAACAATATGGAATACATTTTAATGTAATTGTTCGAGCAAGCAAATTATTTTCCCTTTTCTAAATTGATCCAACAATGTAGCTTATAGTCGTGAGTACCAACCCGAGGTGCATGGTCCCCTTGTGGTACGGGACTGTCAGTCTATTTAAAAAATGGGAAATGTATCGTACACCCAACTTTTTTTCCAACGCTCCTAATTTTTTTTGACTAAACTTACATTCAAAACTGCACATATGCATAAATACATGACTTTGAATGTAAAACTATATCTTCTCCAGTGTGAAACATGATTCAGCTGAACCTGTATAAAGATATAAACCACAGATTGCATGATGCACTTGTCAGCAGTATGATAAGAGGATAAATATATTGTGTGATATTATGATATCAACAGATAATCTAAAGGGTCTACAGCAGTGTTTCTCAAATGGGGGTACGTGTACAAAACGACAACAAAAGCACACAAAATAAGAGAAAAATATGCTGAATAATGAAAAGAAAAGACAAACAACAACAAAATACACAAAATTACACAAAAAAACACACAAAATGATGATATAAATTATCTTGATTAAAACATGAACTGAAAATACAAGATGATCGTAAATGATAAAAACTATGATGAGGCACTAAATAATGTTTCATTCACTTATTTACAAAATGTGTGTTATCACTTATTAATTCCATTTTTTTCACAGCATTCTGAGTAAAATGTTGTAGATGGACATGGGGGGGGGCGGGACTTCAGCCAAAAAAGTTTGAGAACCACTGGTCTATAGGACAAACAGTGTGATAAATGATACGTACGGTAACGTTTTAGTTACAAGAAAGTGAACAAAGTCTGTTTTTAAAAAGGAATTGCATTTAATATTTATCAGTTGATAGTTTGTGTCCTTTTTCCTGGTTTTTCACTTTCCTTGCCTGGAGTAAGTGCCTGTATATGGTGGTAAAGTGCTTATTTTATCATACATATAGCTACTACGCTGACCTTATCTATTGTTTCTCAAGTGCGTATCGCAAGCAGCTTTTTGAGGCTTTATAAAGACTTAACCAGCAGGGCAGCCATTGCTCTGCTGGAGTATTTGGACCTCTGGCAAGTGTCATATTTTCAGTTGCACATTAAATCTGTTAACCCAATTCTTTTTGTGCTCCTCCCTCTCCTTCCTCTGTCTGTCTGTCTGTCCCCCCCCACCCCCGCCCCCCTCGTTTTCCTCTCTTCCAGCCGTGCTAACAAGCTGGCTGTGATTTATTTTTCATGTATGGCATTGGTATCCTGTGTTTTTTTTCACAGGCTAAATTCTTGTGCCAGTGGTTAGCTCGGTGCCCAGGCCCTGAGGGTGCAGAGCAGCTGCACGTCACCCCAGTCGTGCAAAAGTCTTCCAGTCTCACTGTCACGCCAAAGCCAGAGCTGCTTTGATTAGCATCTCTGTCTTTATTGGCCAGCTTGAATGTCATGCACCATGAGCGCAGTTGTCTAATGCCCTGGCTAAGCAGGGATGCGGCTTCCAACAATTACTGATCGGCCAGGGTAGCGCCAAGTCATTGTCCTCAGAAAATGGAAAGCAGACATCCTTTTTTTTGTTTTTTTTTTTTAATTTACTACAAATGTTGTGGAGTACTTTACGCTTCCAGTGTAACAAAGGTGTGTTGGGGAGGGGCAATCAAAACAATAACTGTGGTTCCTTTTGACAAAGCCCTCGGCTCACAGTTGTCAGAAGATGTAAGCTGACTCATCCACACAAGAAGGGCATGCATCCCTGGGAGCGAGGAGCAAAAAGCTATGATGAATCTTTCACACTGTGTTCTGTGCTCTCCACTGAGCGCGTGTGGATTACTTACATGACTAGTCGTTGGTTTAGTCGCATTATTTATTTTACTGAATTAAAGGTATAGAGGAGGATTTTTCCGAACTTTAGAAAAGAAACGCCCACTCCACTTTTTGAAAAAATGCACCTGCGCAACACTCTACCAGCTCCCAAGAGGGAACTAGCATACGACGTACGACGGCCTTTGATTGACAATTAGGAAGACCAATAGTCTTGATGATCCACCCGGAATTTGAAGCCAAAATAATATCCTCCATAATACCTTTAACGAATCCTCTTAACCAAGTTTTTATTCTACAAGGGCTGCATCTAACGACTAATTTAATAGACTAGTCATCGATTATTGAAACGATTAATCGACTAATAGGATGATAAATTGCTCTATGTTGCTAGAATCTTTTACATTTGGTTTGGGGCAGGTTAGCTTTTTTATTGTGTCACAGGTGAAATGCTCTCACACTAGGGATGGACAATATAGACTAAAAATGTATCCCAATAATCTCTGGTATTTATCACAGTAACGTAGAAAATTACGATAAATAAAAACAATAAATAAATAATCAGAATCAGAATTCCTTTATTAATCCCAGGGGGAAATAGCTTAAATAAATAAAACTATTAACATTTACACATTAAAAAAGCTACAATAGCTACAGACTCAGAGGTCAAGGGCTAATATTTTATGGAATACATTAGTGCATGTGAGTCACTCTATTAGTGTTGTTGTATATAATTCATTTATTTCATAATTCTATTATATTTTTTTAAAAAATAACACGAAAAGCAAATATAACTCCAATGGTGTTTTTACTCTTTAATATAAACTTTTTTATGAAGTCATTAGTTTTAGCTCTTAGCCCAATCTGTGTGTCGGTGGGTTAGCTTAGCTTAGTTAGCTTTAGTCCAGTTTCCAGTTCATTATCGTTGCTGCAGGTTCATCGGTCAACGTGTTTGTGGAACTTTGAGTGGATGTGATGGAGGAACTTAGACTGGTTCACTTTCGCTGCGTCTGTGTGTGTGTGTGTGTGTGTGTGTGTGAGGGGCGAGGGGGCGGCGGCACCACGGAGCTCCCGTGAACGGCGCTCCAGAGAACAAGTCGTTGACTAAAAACAAGGTTTTTAGGGCGATTCTTGGCTAAATTTAGGGCGTAACGTACAGTACATACAACTTTGAGCATAGATATATAGAAGGTAAGATGAGCCACTCCTCATGTAAAACAATGTTCAGCTCCATCCACAGCTTGAAAAAGACGGCGATGACGTAACCGACAACTGTCGACTATTACATTAATTCCGTTATCTATTTTCGTCGACTATTCGTTGCACCCTTATTCGAGACTTTTCAGCTTCACCCTGTGAAAATATGAATGCATTGATTTTTTTCCATCTAGCAAATATCCCACCAACTGAGGAATAACATGCCTTCCCCCTAATTGGTTTGTTTATCTTGAGAAACAGACTCTGGGTTTGTTTGGACTCTGGCTGGCATCCACACACTGCACCGCTCCTCGGTGTGATTACTCACCTTGGGAGGAGTGCTGCTGGAGCAAGGTTGATGTTCCCCACATAGACATCAGCCTGTCATTCTCC
Source organism: Gouania willdenowi (assembly GCF_900634775.1). NCBI lineage: Eukaryota > Metazoa > Chordata > Actinopteri > Blenniiformes > Gobiesocidae > Gouania > Gouania willdenowi. Next base: position 1,557,763 of record NC_041062.1, on the reverse strand, counting down.
CTGCTTATGTGACATCATTTGCCAAGACAGATTTGTTACAGAAAAAATAAATTCAGGTCTGAAAAGGGATTGATTTAAGGACAGGCTGTGAGTGGAAAAAGGCGACAGGAGGGATGGGGGCTCCCAGACACATTTCACCACTCTGAGGGCTCGGGCCGGATCCAAACAAGCTGCCAACAGAAGATGGATTCTGGCTTCATGTATAATTGATAAACTGTATGTTCTAGGTGTCAGCTTTAAAGAGGGAGCGAGGACTATATCAGGAAGCTATTTTTCCCTCTCTCTGAGGCGAGCATCATTTTTATTTTGTCCTCCCCCGTTCTCTGGCTTATCTTCTCAGTTCAGAAAGCCCCGTTGAAAATTATCGTTTTCTTTGAAGACGACATTCGGGAAGTGCAGCATTAAAAGCACATCCTGTTCCCGTGCCTATTAAGAGTGTTAGTGCAGGAGCAGATAGCCATCTGCAAAGTTGACTGTACATCCTGAGTTATCAGGATTAGCCATCTCACTCTCGACACCTAGCACATTAATATCAGCTGTGGAAGAGTCTTTCCTCCTGAAAGCAGCATAAAAGGATTAATGCAGCGCTTATCCTGTTGGAAATAAGGCCCTTTTATTGAGTGGATCTGACACTGTAAAGGCTAGTGATGACTTTGAATGGATCTAGAATAAGTAATAGCACATCATCCCATGTCATGCTGCCAGAATAGTTGCTATTTGCATTCCATCGGATCAAACTGTATTGATTGTCCTGACGGCTTTGGGTTGTTTTTCCTCTGCGGCGCTAACAGAGTGTTACTCCATCATCAGTGTCCTGCAGCTAATGATAGTCCTCTCCCTGTGGGCACTCAATGACGCGCTCGCTTCATTGTCGTATTGTAACGCCATAAATTCACCTCTGAGTATTCGGAGCCGCTGCAATTACCGTACATGAAACACAATATGCCACAGTGCCGCCCTTCCTGTCTGTCACACAGAGGCCACGGGATTAATGGTGCTCGGGCCACTCAATTTAATAGTGATGAATTTGTATCCTGCCAGTCAGCTTTGTGAAGCACAATAAGGCTATGCCTATTCCTTCGATCCAGCTCGGTCGCCTTTTTTCTTCCCGTTTTAGTGTAATTTATTAGCCACGAAAATCAGTTTTCTTTTGTGTTTTTGCTCGACTCTGGATTTAAAGTCCTCAAAGCTGCTTGATTTATGTTGTTTTTTTTTTTTAATGATCTCCTCCACATATAAACTGGATGTTAACAGGAAATGCTCCAGCATGGGGTAACACAGGGCATTCATATCGAACTAAAATGACTGTAATTCAGCTGGAGAGAGTCTCCTTGAACCCATAACATGATTTGATTATGAAGAGGTTAAACAACTATAATAATAAATCTGTCAAATTTCTCATATAAAGTGCTATATTGTCGCGCGCCTCAATACACTGAGGGCCACAGAAGTGGCCATCACAGGGCCACCAGAGAACACTGGCTCTGTTCTTTCCACTAAATTGCTGCTTCCCATCTGTGTTTTTTTCTCTTTAGCTGACAAGATAGTAACCTTATCAATCAAAGCTACTTCCCTCCCAAGGACTTGTGTTGATATGTTCTAAGTGCTTTATCCTTCAGCGCTTTTAACGGGAATATTGCATGCTCATTTTAGTGATGCTTCTCTGTTTTCTAATGAGCAGATAAAGCCCCAATTATCTCTGCAAATCCTGATTTCTGATTTGCGCTCGCCACACACAGCGGAAACGTACATGATTGAGGTACTGAGACGCCGGTCCTTTCCTTTCCTTTCCAGGGACACGCATGCTGCTTAAATGTACAGGAGATGGACAGATTAGATTAGATTAGATACGGCTAAATGCTGCAAGCAGCCTGCAGTTTGTGCGTACAATGTGATTTAGTTGTGAGGATTGAACCCACTCTGAGATCTGTGATGGGTGATGGGACAGACTGGCAGTGACAGCGGGGTGGTGATGGTCGGGAATGAAGTGGTCCATCCCAGGCTCCAGGAATTAGTTTAATAGCAGCCGTGTTCAAACACACGCCCAAATAAACAGTATTTATATCTTCACCAAACCCAAGGAAAGAAGTGAAATAAATAGAAAAAACCCTGAAGAATTCCAGTTTTTCCTCCTTTTGCTAATAGCAGCTCTTAGCGCCGCAGCCAAATAAATGTTGACATATCCACATATTACATTTTCTCATTTTTTCTTGAGCAGTGATAATTTTGACAGCCAATTTTGATTTTGTTTTATTCATAGGCTTTTTGACTAAAATGCAGTTTATTTTAAGTCAAAATTTAGTCATTGGAACTATTTTAATCACAGTCTAGTTTTTGTCAAATAAGTGACGTTAAGCTTTTAGCTTTTTTCAGATATACTGAAGTGTGTAAATACACGCAGACAGATTTAATGTGATCAGTATTAAGACCACGTGGGTTGTCTTACGTCAGACATACGCAACTGATGGCCTGGGGGCCACATGCGGCCCTCGGTCTAATTTTATGCGGCCCCCAAAGTAAATGTACAAAATGACAGAAAAATACACAAAACAAAAGCAAGAATACATTAAAAAATACAAAGAATTACAACATTGCAGGTAAATACAGTAAATGATCATCAGATAAAAACACACAAAAATGAACAAAAACAACAACAGTAATACACAAAATTACCCCGAAAAATATACAAAATGACTGATAATGACAACATAAGTTCACAAAAAGACAAGAAAAAATGGAACATGACTCTGCAAACCCACAGTACTAAAAAACAAGTAAAATGACACACACACAAATATACAGTATGACTCCAAAAAACATATATTTTACAGTAAAAATACACAAAAGGACTACAGAAATGCACAAGACAACAACAAACATACACAGAATGACAGAAAAACACACAAAATTACTATAAATACTCGTTCTTTTGTGTATTAATGCTCAGATCGCTCATTATTATAATGCTGACATGAATGCTGGTCATGTGACCCTCTGATCAAACAAACACATTTTTCGGCCCCTCTGTGATAAAAGTTGCTTATAGTATATATAGTTGATTGGATATCTTCCAAAAAAGAAACTTTGTTCTGATTGGATTTCATGTGAAAAAACATTATAGTTTCATTTTTCATTGGTTAACAAATATTAATATATTTTTGAAACAGTTTTCACCCACAATTTTTTTTTTTAAATAGAAATCATGGTCTCGCTATCGTCACTTGGTCGACAAAAACTATGACGAACATTTTTAGTCAACAAAATGAACGTTGTTTGGAAGTGATCAAAGAAAATCTCATCCTGAGGTTGATCAAAATCAAACGTAGGATGTTTAACCAAAGACGGTGACTTACAGGCATGTGTGCAGCGGCCTTTGGATCCCCAGGTTTGTTTTTACAACCACATGTTTGGCTCTCGTGGCCTCCGCGCCCTCGTTTTTAGTCTCTGAAACTGAGACATCATGTTTAGAACTTAGGCTGGGGAGCGCTGCAGGTCATGAAAAATGCATCCACTCAGCTCTTTTTCTAACTCTTTGCCTCTGATTCTCTTGTCATATCATATCCATGTCATGTCAGTGTGTATTAATTATGTAACAAGTACAGTTGAGCAGCCAATATGTATCTCAACTAGACATCCGCTATACATTACTCACTTGTCGTTGGAAAGTGTAAACGGGAGATAATTGAATGGGATGAGAACTTGAAAGTTTGGTCTTGTGTGTAAATATTTCCGTGACTGTGTTGACTGGTTGTTGTTTTCTTTGGTTCTGTCTATCTGCGTCTCCCTTGGGCTCAGTTTTATTCTCCAAGTCCTTTTCTATTCATCCGTCAAGGTCACTTTTTCCGGTTCAGCTGAGGCGTTCTGCCCCGGTCATCCCGCCTGGGTTTTAGCCACTTCTCTCCTCGCCTGCCAGCTCACAGTCTCTCAACATTCGCAGACAAATGGCACCCAGTTGCACCTTCAGAAATGTCCCAAATTGCAAAGGTAATTTATTTCTTTGCAAGCAGAATTATCCATGAGTAAGAGGTCATATTATAATATGAAATTGCTCGGTGATCGTGCTCGCTTGGGGTTTATTTTTTCTGTTTACGAGTCCTCTCTGTGCTGTAATCGTATGGAGCTGGGATAGCACTGGAATATATTCCCACACCAAATAAACACGAGGTGTAGACGCAGCTTTTGGATGGCTCCTTTTGAAATACAGCTGCGTCCCTGCGGCCCTCCTCTCTCCCGTAACAAACAGTCTCAAAGGATTAAAACCACTACAAACACTTCAAGATATTAATCTTTCCTGTTCTTCTCACGAGCACATCGAAAAATCTGAATTAAACACAACAAGTGGGAACTCGCGTCACGCTGTTAGATTGACATCCAATGAAAGGTGGATACGTATGTTTTATGCTTCACGTAATGAATACATATTTAAAGCTGTTGTTGGATCACTATTGATCCTGTGTGTGTGTGTGTGTGTGTGTGTGTGTGTGTGTGTGTGTGTGTGTGTGTGTGTGTGTGTGTGTGTGTGTGTGTGTGTGTGTGTGTGTGTGTGTGTGTGTGTGTGTGTGTGTGTGTGTGTGTGTGTGTGTGTGTAGTAATGCTCAAATTGTTGTTCTACAGCGTGTTGATTGCTGCGGTTTGGCAGCAATAATTGGAAGTTCAAAGTGGCGTTGTGTGAGAGTAGCCTGGGGATAGGTTTCTAGAGAAGCCGACACTTCAGACGTATTATAAAGCCATCATGTCTAATTTGCACAGACCTCTTTTGTAATTTATCCCCAATTCAGAGGAAGAGTCTCCTGCTCCGCAGCACAATGCACACGCTGCTTGCATTGTTCACGCTCATTGGAAGAGACACTGAGTGAATGACTCTTGGAGCTCAAATAATGCGCCGCACTGTTCCTGTCATATCTGTTGCAGTGTAATGGTTCCTGATTTGTAGTTTCCTGCAGCGCCAGCTTTTGGTTGGGCGTAGAGCAGATGGCGCTATAGCGTATTATACGCATCCCAGTCCAAACTACTTGTTTACAAGTCGCTGTTGAAGCAACTGCTTGACAGATAAAGGACTTGGAAATGTGCTGTAGTCTTTGAGTGAGTGGGGGTGGGGTGGGGGGGGGAGAAAAACCTCTGTCAGAGAAGGACTAGGATTTTCCACATGCCACCCAGACGTTCTCACACATATTGGATTTGTCTGAGTGTAACTTTGAAGATGCAAATGTGTCAACCACATGCAACCAACCACCCAGCGAGAGAGCGAGATGCTCCACTGTCTTTCTCACGGCTCTTAAATGGCTGCCAGTGATCTTTGGCGGCTCTGAGTGTCTGCAAATCTTAATATTTTTAGATAGACGTGCGTTTGTGGGATATTAAATAATTCCTAGCAAACCACATCAGGAAGGAATAGAGACTTTGGCTGTAAAACTTTATTTGCACTCTTGATTGAAAGTGTAAGTGTTGATAATAAGCCTGAAGGCATTAATTAGTCATTTAATACCAACCAAGAGTTGTTAATGTTTATTCATTAGTTTAAATGTCTTCTTTTTTTTTCTGCAATACAAATAAATCATTATATTATTTTTTTTGCTCCCGCAGCTGCTTCCTCATCAAAGGAATATTTATGCCTAAAACTTGCCAGCCGTCTTTGACGCGTGGCGTTAAGAAGAAAGGCAGCACATCACACAGTGGCATATCCTGACAGAGGAGACATTCGTAAATTATTAATATTTTCTCTTGCTCTGTCACCTATCATCACACTACTTCCTACCTCTGCTTTTTCAAACGCAAGATTGGCAGTCCTGCAGCGTGGCGAGTCGTGTCCCCGCCTCTCATTTCAATATGTGAAGTGAAAGGTCGGGATGATATATTCTGTCCTGTCGTGGGTGCCATTGACTTACATGCTACCAGTTCAAGATGGTACACTTTTACGAGGCCCACCCAGCCTGTCGAGCAAACTGATAATGAATCAATCTGAGTGAAACATTTATGGCCCCCCCCCCACACCCCCTCCTTTTCCCAAAACGCCACCGTCTTCTTGTGCGAGGCCAATTAGAGCATCCTCAGTGGCCCCTGCTGCCAGAGCCAGGGAAGCCCCTTGCATTGTCATATCAATATTCCTCTGTTGATCTCCAGCTGAGGCCAGTCCGGCTGCTCTTTTCACACATTGCTCATTTGCATTCAACAGCATGTGTGGGAGAAGACATGCTGGCTGCCTCTCCTACTTGTTCCCAAACCTACTGTTGCCTCCATCTCTCTCTCTCTCTCTCTCTCTCTCTCTCTCTGTCTTATACTTTCTTCCTTTTTTCAAGGGAGGGAATGGTTTCTTGATTCCTGGCATGCCCGGGAAGGGTCCTCTGAGGATTACATTGGCTAAGCCCTTATCACTTCAGGAAATTCAGTGCCTGCTTAAAAAAGTGGTAGGAGTAGAAAATCAAGGGAAAGTGTTATTCTTTTTAAGTTTCTCCCTATTCCCATGGAAAGTTATTACGGGTTTGAAGAAAAGTCCTTTTTTTTTGGCACTCAAGTTTTCTCGTAACTGCATTTCATATTTCACCCCTCGTTTTTTTTTTTTTTTGCTTTTTTTTTGGAGGTGGCTGCTGGAATTTTAGAAGTGGAAAATGTGAAGGCAGGTGCTTGACAGAGAGGGAGAGAAAGGAGTTTTAGGGAGGGCTGTGCTCACTGGGAAGCGATGTTAAACATCCAGGGGAAATGTTTGTTATTCTAATGGGATACCACCATGGTAACAGCTTTGAGAGACTCCCAAGGCTTTGTGTGGAGTGTATGCAGGCATTCATCAATCTCGCCTATAATTTCTTTGGGGATTAGGGAATATAATCAGCCTTTTTTTTTTTCCTAGTCGTCACCTGTTTATCGACATGAATATTGTGGGGAAGATTCTCCCAGTAAATGTGGGAAGAGACATACATGGGCAGTTATTATAAATTACAACTGGTCTCACGAGTCTGGGTTAAATCATTTGTGTTCTTTTCTTCCACATAGTTACACCACAGCTTTACATTTAGTATTTTCAGCCTTTTTTCAGATTTAATGCCTTTTATAGTGGTTTAAAGGCAATGGTCTGAACTCATTTATAAGACTTTATGGAAAAAGGGGAGCCCTGTTTGACATTGAGCCTTGGTGTGTAAAAGGAACTCGTAAGCCCTTCTCACTTCTGTACCTTTTCTCTTTTTCTATGTCTGCAGATTTCCTTAAGTGGCTTATGTGAATTGCAATTGCCACTTTGAAGCCGGCAGCAAAGAATACATTTCTGCCCGGCCGTGACAGGCTAACAGCGCGTTGAACTTGTGCGTGTGGTGATGGAGAGGTTTCCCACTACGGGAGTTTTTATCCTGACCTAAAGCTAAGCCTCCAGGCCCTCCATCACACTCCACAACGCTGCTTTCTTATCTACTGGTATTTGTGTCTGATACAAATGGCTAACATGTGATATATGCCCCGCCCTCCCTTTTTCCTTGTGAAATATCATGCTTTTAAATCACCAGCTTTCTTTCTCTTTGGCTGAGATGGACCAGTGTGTTTGCTCGTCTTGGCCAAAGGCCAGCACTCTTTCTGATATAATCCCCACCATCGATCAGACTTTGTTTACTTTAACATGGTTCTTCTCCTCTGCAGCAATTAGAAGACAACCCCCACCTCCCGCTCTTCAAAGCTGCTTTATATGTTTATTTCCCCCTTAAGTAGTCATTTCTCATGTTGCTGTTAAGCTCTAACGTAGTGTGGGTGTATATTAAGTAATGGGTACCCCTGAACCAGTCTGACACGTAGGATACTAAATTTTTGCCTAATGCTCTTTGTGTTGAAGTAAAGACGTCCCCAGTCACTAAACACCGCTGCTTTTGCTCTGCTCTGCTGTCAGTGCATTATTGTGAGATGATTCACACATTTCCTATATTGCTCTCCACATCTCCTGTGCCTCATTTAAAGACTGCTCCACTCAGAACATCTCAAGCACTCTGAAGTTTATAGAAATGGATGCTGCTGTAGTAGCCAAGGCTCCTGCCCGTCTGAGAGGCTCTTAGAATAAATCAGGTAGCAGAATGACTGAGCCAGTCTCTGGGCTTTACTAAAGAGCTCTGGAATCCAATGTATTTTACTGCATTGATGCTATTGTGATAACACACATGAGTTAATGGACAGTAAGGTAATCTGAACATTCAGGAATAAAAGGGAGGCTGATGTACAAAGTATACATCAACTCCTAAAGCAGACAAAGGCAACTTGGTCTAATTTTATGCAGCCCCCAAAGTAAATGTACAAATACTCAAAACAAAAGCAAGAATACAGTAAAGAATTACATCATTGCCTGAAAATACAGTAAAAGATGAGAGAAAAACACAGAAAATACTCCAAAAACACACAAAACTACAACAGAAATTAACAAAAAAACAACAGTAATACACAAAATTACTCATAACAAAAAGGCAAGAAAAACATGAAAAATGACTCCGCAAACCCACAGTACTAACAAATTGACATCAGAAATACAGAAAAAATGCAAAAATACTGCACAAATACACAATATGACTCCAAAAAACATATATTTTATAGGAAAAATACACAAAAGGACTACAGAAATGCACATAATGCCTCACAACGAGCAAGACAACAACAAACATACACAGAATGAGACAAAAACACACAAAATTACTGTAAAAACTCTTTGTTCTTTCTTGTATTAATGCTCAGATCACTCATTATTCTAATGCTGACATGAATGTTGATCATGTGACCCTCTGATCAAACAAACACATTTTTTTAGCCCCCGCTGTGATAAAAGTTATTTACCGCCGTCCTAAAGTATTTTAGGGCGTTGTTGGTATTTAGACTTTTTTGATTTAATGTCTGTTTGTATTGATGCCTATCTATAAAGAAACTATGGCAATGTATTTGACAATTTAAAGTTACAGCACTGCAATAAAAAGTGAGATAGGGAACTGGACACAGACTTGAGGAATAAATCCTGACATACATGAAACATTTATCAACTAAAGCCTAGAAAAACTAGAGAAATGAAAAAAATGTGGGAGAAGAAATCATCAGATCCAGTGCCAGATATCAATCATAGTAAGGCTATATTTTTTTATTATCATCAAAATGTGAATATTTCCACATCTCAATCTGACTGTCGGTGTTAATTTGTTACTAACAGATGCAGCTATAGCTTAGTTACATTTGGACTGGGCAATCTACTGGTCTGTTTTGTTTCCATTACCCTCGGAAATTAGCAAAATCTAAATAGCGCAATAAAAACTGGTAATGGAAACACCAGAATTTTGGAAAAACTCAAATATCACTAAAAAGTTTTTACGTTTTGTGGGTAAATTTTAGACCTTTCGATTTTGAAATGTGTCGCAAAAGCGCTATGGAAACACCTTTTCTGTAAATACATGTCACGTGACGTACATGTGTAAATATATATGTTGTGTAAACAACAAAGGAATGCAGAGTATTATAGAGAGGTTCTGAGCGTTCGTCTTCCTGCGGCGAAGTCTCGCGGAATGAGATTTCACGGATTTACGAGGCTCCTCCCCAATGGAAACACGTTCAAAGTGCAATTTTACTTTGTCGACATTTAGAAATATTTATTTCATTTTGAGACAATCTGTAGTTGAAACATAGTTTCTGTCACGCTGTTAACCAGACGCAGTTTTGCTCGTCCACAGAAGTAGGGTTGACCTTTTTGTCCCTTTTTGGCACCCTTATTTCTCCTTACTGACAAAGATATTCACTTTGCTGCAAAAAAGCAGAGGGAACGAAGGCAATAATCTGCTTCTAAACGCCTTGTTTTACTTTTCATACATGCCCAATGGCTGAGTTGACAAGTCAAAAGTAATTTGCAGTCTGTGTAATTTGGAAGTTGAATATCACTGAAGTAACATGTCGAATTCCCACCTTCAAGCATGCATTTGGTAGCAGCTCGGAGAGAGTGGAACGTGCACAAAATAAATACGTGCAGTCTGGTACCTGTCGCCCAAGCTGTTGTTGGAACATTTATTCATTCAGTTACATGTTCAGATGCTAACTACATTCTAATTATACTTGGACTACTAAACATATGCCTAAACAATCCCTTTATAACTGTTTTACCTTCTACTGCAGCGGCCTAGCGTTTACTTTCACCTGATTTTAAACCATAAAAAAAACATGTTTCCTACAGCAGAGGAAGACTTTACATCAGAGGGATTTTTTTATCACAGCAAGGTCTAAAAAAAAAAGTGTTTGTTTGATCAGAGGGTCACATGATCAACATTCATGTCAGCATTTAGAATAATGAGCAATCTGAGCATTAATACAAGAAAAAACAGAGTTTTTAATAATAATTTTGTGTCTTTTTTTGTCATTTTGTGTATGTTTGTTGTTGTTGTGAGGCATTTCTGTGTCCTTTTTTGTATTTTTCCTGTAAAATATATGTTTTTTGGAGTCATATTGTATATTTGTCCTATCATTTTGCATTTTTTGTAGTAAATTTTCTGTATTTCTGTTGTAATTTTGCTTCTTTGTTAGCACTGTGGGTTTGCGGAGTTATTTTTCATGTTAGTCTTGTCTTTTTGTGTACTTTTGTTGTCATTTTTGGTAGTTTTATATGTTTTCTGAGTAATTTTGTGTATTACTGTTGGGTTTTGTTCATTTTTGTTGTAGTTTTGTGTGTTTTTGGAGTATTTCCTGTGTTTTTCTCTCATCTTTTACTGTATTTTCATGCAATGTTGTAATTCTTTAATGTATTCTTGCTTTTGTTTTGTGTATTTTTCTGTCATTTTGTATGTTTTTTTGGGGGCCGCATGAAATTAGACCGAGGGCTGCATGTGGCCCCCGGGCCGCCAGTTGCCTATGTCTGCCTTACATCTAATAAAGTCCAAATAATTTAACACACTACAGATTCTCATGGTTTGCTTTTTTTAAAATATATATTTCTATTTAAAAGTCATACACAGGGTAAGTATATAAGCATGTCTAGAGTTAAAGTCTGTTAAAGTGGTTAATTTTAATTTACCATCGAGTACAATTTCCCCCCATTACTGGTACTGTAACAATGCTTTTCACTTATGCACTTTAGGTTCTGTTTCAAACATAAAGCGTTTTATCTGTCCATCATTATGTTCTCAAATGGAAGAAGCACTTATTGAGATATTATTACACTAATATTTCAAGGCTCAGAGGAAAGAAAAAGTCTGTTTAGGTCAGTGGAAAGCTTTACTTTTCAAAAGACTCAGAGTATGAGTGAGACCAACTTTTAATGATATTGCCATGCGTTTCGTCCTTCAGTGTCTTTCAGTTTTTTTTTCCTCCATCGACTGTGATTAGGTAGTGGAGGACTCTTCACTGAGCAGATGCTAACCTAATATTCAACAATCAAAATACCACAGCTTTAAAACTCTGAACTGTATCCGTGCTCAGATTTCCAAAATGAGTAAACTTTCTGCGCTTTTTATCTTGTGTTGACATTTTTCTGTGCACTCAATACTCCTCTCCCTCCATTTGAACACAAACAAATGAGATGTGAGTACAGTAAGTGGTTCTCAAATGGGGGTACGCGATGGCACTACAGGGGGTACTTGAGAGAGAGAAAATTAACAAATTAAAACATTAAAAAAAGGGGGTTTTATAACGTTTATTCTTAGTTGACAATACTAAATATTACCAGCAACTCACAAATCGACAACAAAAACAGACAAAGTAAGAGAAAAATATACTGAATAATAAAAAGAACAGATAAATAACAACAAAATAACACCAAAAACAAGTGCACTAGAAAAATACTACTAGCAGCAACACAAAAAATGACAACAAGCACACACTAAAAGAGAGAAAAATACACAAGATTTCTACAAAATACACAACGATAACAGAGAAACAACCAAACGACACCAAAAACACAGACACTGAGAGAGAATAAGTTAAATAACACCAAAAAATTACAACAAAAACACACTAAATAAGAGAAAAATACATTGAATAATAAAACGAACTGACAAACAACAACAAAACACACAAAGTGAACTTAATTAGAACATGAACTGAAAATATAAAGGTCAGTATTGGTCCCACACCAGGAGGGAGTGATAGGAAATAATAAAAACAATAGAAATTAATCTATTCAGGAGGCATTAAATACAGTTTAATTCCACTTATTTACACAATGAGATTCATTAAAATGTGTATCGCTGATTAATTCCATCATTATGATCATTTCTGAGAAAAATGTTGTAGTCAAACATAAGGGGGGGCTTGGATTCAGAAATAAGAGAAAGGGGGAACTTGGTACCTGAGAACCACTGCTGTATATCACATTAGTACCTGAAGTTAAAACACACAGAGTGAATAAACAAGCTTTTCTCAGCTTTGGCAGATTTCTGACTATAGTTTTCATTTGATTTGGCTTTGTCTGCTTCTTTACATAACGTTGCATCGGTTTTACTTGATTTAATTTAGAACATCCACATTTAAAGGAAAGTGCAACTGGCTTATGTTACGAAAGATCAAACTTCTTCCCTTCAGGCAATTGATTTCATCTAAGCTTCGCTCGAGTGTCGCAGCGATACAAAGAATGAGCATTAGCAGAGTGTGCCTTCAAAATGAAAGTAATCCATGCATCATGTCTTATTAACTCCAAAATAATTTTCAAACAAATATCGAAAAGTTTAGTTAAGATTAAGCAATATAGCAACATATTAACCCTCTGGAGTCCAGTTTTTGACTACTTTTGATTTTACCTTTATATCTCACCATGAAAACTGTTCAGCTTGCCTTGTTTGGTATCATTTGATTCAGCATAACTTCAGCTGTATGAATTCACTGTTAATTGTTCATTTTGACAAACTGTATAAGCACAATGGACTTCAAAATGACACAGAAACACCAAATTCCTGTGGAAAAAAATGGGTCTTTTTACTGTGAAAACCACAAATATGTTTTAACGAACGGATTTGATGAATGGTAATGCAAATATAAAGTGTAATTATAAAAAGCATATGTACAAATTCACCAAAAAACAAGTTATATGGCATTTTTTCCCAAATCAACTAATGCAATTTTTTTTTACAAATCCCTCATAATCAGATCATATGCCACAAATGAGAGTTCCTGTCCACTAATGAGACAGAGGAACACATCACATACAGGCCTAACACTGTCCATCTATAGGACATAGGTGTATTATTTGCTCCCAAACACTTTTGTTTTGCAGGAGAAGGAAGAACGTTCCATCTTTACTGTTCGTTTCTGCACTGAACACAACAATAATAATCAGTAAAAGTGCAACGTTTTTAATCTATCATAACTTTTGTTCTACTTAGACTATGAAGATCATTTAAAAACTGGTTTATAGTTTTGAGTCCTCGCTTTCAAATGGACACTCTGTGAAGCTGCATCTGGCCACTGGGTTGTCTTAAATACGTCATGTGATCAGGACACTCCTAAGGGTTAAAAATAGAATCTGTAAGATTAACAAAATGAGTAATCGTGTGTTTGTTAGATATTTTCTACACTTTGCGTTTGATAATAATAATAATAATAATAACTAGGCAAGACTTGTATTCGCACGTTGAATATGTATTTGGCAATTGAAAATTGGAAAAATTGACAAAAATGACAAGCTGTATCTGGATTTGTTGACAAATGTGTGTTTTTTTTTTTACTAATTTAAATTGTAAGTAATAATGCAGGAAAAACAGAAGAATGACCTTGACCTTAAATATGACCTTGAGCAAAGGTCACGGTCACACGTTGGAAGGACATGTTGTTCAATGGTACCAGTCTGAGCACTGGATCTCAATTTGTGGCCAAGTTATAGTACCAGTAACCGAAGGGTGGGGGGTTCAAATCCCGCTGTAACCAAGACATTGTCGTTGTGTCCTTGGGCAAGGCACTTTACCCACATTGCCTTGTATGAGTGAGTATGAATTGCATGAATGTTGGTGGTGGTCAGAGGGGCTGTAGGCGCGAAATGGCAGCCACGCCTCTGCCCTAGGGCAGCTGTGGCTACATTGTAGCTTACCACCACCAGTACGACTGTGTGAGTGACTGGTGTGAATGAATAATGGTTTCTGTAACGCGCTTTGAGTCTCCTCGAAGAAAGCGCTATATAAATCCAAGCAATTATTATTATCATTTGTGCGTGCTATTCGACGCAGAGACATTCCGCGAGCCCGACCGTAGTTCATCAGAACATGTTCCACCAGATTGACGGTGTATAAAGTTTGTTAAATGTAGGAATACAGAGCGCTGCTTGCTGTGGTTGGACTTGTGTTCACGTTATCCTGTGACCTAAAATGAATGCCGAGCTTCATCTGAAATGTAATGAATATTTTGTGATTAATAAGTCGTTTCAGATTATGATAACTGCATTTAAATGAATAAATGCACCATGATAGGTTTAGCTATTACTGTAGTAGTTCAACTGGCCATCATTTCACCAGCATTAGCGCTCTCATCCAGCGGCTGCACGGGTTTTCATGCAAGTCATGGAAATTAAGTAAAATATTTTGGAAAAGTTCTGAAAAATCATTGTGAAAAAAGTGTGTGCACACAATCACAGGTTATATTTGCTGGATTTTAGGCGTCCTCATCCCTCCAGCTCTGAGCAGTGGGCACCAAGCGCCTGCATTGAGTTTGACAGCCTTCACACAATATTGTGCAAGGGTGCTCCCTTAGCTTCTCATGCTGGTTAAATGTAATATGGCAGATGGATAGTATTTTCAGGGAGAGCGGGGTCTCACCCTCCCTCTCACTCTCTCTTTTTTTCTTCCTCATCCTCTCTTGCCAATACCTCAGACATTTTAAGGGGGAGAAATATGTATCAAATTAACTCCCAGCAACAGGGCCTCTGAGCTCCCTGCCCTTGTCTTTTCAGCAATCAGAGCTTTGTTATTTTAGTCTTTCAACCAAAACCAAACTGGATTCAATGGCTTCAGCAATTACCTGTAATTTTCCAACCTGGTGCGCTGGTTTTCACTGGAGCGACTCTGAACAGTAAAAGATTGTCTCCTCGGTCCCTCATTTTAGTGTTGAAGTTAAGTGCTATAATTCATTTACATCCACAGAGTGGCACATTTGGAAATGTTCACTTCCCAGCAGCAGGGGTATCCGTGCAGATTTAGTTTCTGGCTGTGCACGAGCTACAAGTCTCTGAAACTAGAGACCCCTCAGCAGTGTTGAACTACTGACACCGAACTACTGCTTTATACATCTGACCCATATATTAATATGTGCTTTCAAGCCTGTTTAGTGGAGACAACCCTGAGTTCCTGACATCTGTTTTCACATGGCAGATTTTTATCCCATTTTTTCCATCAACCCCCTTAAACTCTTCTTTTCCAGTCCCCATCGAGTTCTCCCCAAAAAAAAAAAAAAAAAAAAAAAAATCGACAGGGGCTTGACTTTAAAAATACACAAGTGTATGTTTGTGTGAGTCGTAGTGATGTTTCCCCTTCAGAGGTACTGAAGGAGAGAGAACTGCTCGCACTAAAATGCTAATTAAGTGCAGTGTGGCAGACAAGGACACTTGAGTGTATGCATTAGCAAATTTTAACTCCCAGCAAACCAAAATGTTTGTTCTGAGCTAATCTCCCAATGATGGATGCAAGACCAACATTTGGAACCAAGAGAGAGCAGGAATATAGACTCGCCCCAGATCATAAAGTGATAAAAGTGGTCCACGCTTTTCTTCTTCATCACTGAGATAAGAGAGTTTGAAAAGAAGAAAGCACCTCTTTTGGCATAGTTTTTTGTTCATTTCATCTCATCACAGACGTAACATATGGTATCTGTAAGGGAGAGTGCTATGCGGTGAATTAGTTTGTGGATTAGTATTGGCATTTAAATTCTTTTGGCTTTAAATTTAGTCTGTTTTAGATCTTAAGTACATTCCTTGGCTGTCCTGTTCTAGCGCTCAGGCTGGCTTTGTCCCCTGGCCAACTTATTTTTCAAACTGTACACCGTAACAGGAGAGCAAAGGGAAACCATTTGACAAACACCCTAAAAGTAATGCTGAATTGATTTTGGTGAGATACTAGTCAAATCAGTCGTTTTCTTCAAGTGTTGTGGTGCCAAGACGATGTTAACCTTAAGTTGAGGGTGAAAGACTCTCATTTTCATCTTGTCACTGCTGTTCCTCTTTCTGTGACCATAAATTACCTTTTTTTCTTTTGGTTTTCAAGGTCTATTCGTCTGTTGATTCACTCAATCAAGGTATTTTAAGGCTAATGTGTTTGGTGAGTCATGGTTCTAGTGTGACACCTCACCCTATCAAGTACATGCTGGTGTCTAACTTTTTATTTCATCTGTCTTGATAAAAATGACTTTGGCAGGTGTGTTTGGCTTTCACTACGCCCTACAGCTGCCTCCCATTATTCCTTTTTTGCCACAGGAGTCCTTCAGAACCCCAGGGAAACATATCCGTTGTGAAAATCTGACAATATTTAATCCAGAGAAAATGTTTTAGGAATAAATACTGCAGCAGTTAGTAAGTGATGTCTCTGCCCAGTTGTTAAAACCAGTGTTCATGGCACATTGATGTCGCCCCAGAGATCCACACAGACACGATATTCCCCATATCTACGTCCCCAAGCAGCTTTTAGAAGCTTTGCCCTCCTTTTCTATTTCCAGTACCGTTGGCCACACTCCAGCCCCCCTCGGAAGTAGTGGATGAATTCCTAGATGTCTGATAAACCTCACCAGAACATGATTCTTAATGGTAGAGAAGAAGAAGAAAAGCAGATGTTATCTCTGCTTCAACTGCCTCGCAGCGAGATCAAACGGCCGAAAAAGTGCAGCCGATGCTGAGTCATGTATCGAGGTTGTTGAACGTTTATCTTCTCTGCTGGTTTAATTGAACTCGTTTCCAATTGAAACCAACTGGCTATTTGAATTCGAACAAAACATCATTAGCATTGTGAAAAATCCCAGTAGCTTTACAGCTATTTCCACCGCTCATTCTCCCTTGAATTGAAAAGCTTTAAATGAGCTCTTTTCATCCTTGTAATTTTTCTCTCCACTCGAGGCGGTTTGCGACACCATTTTTCACTTACTTCTGTTTGTCCTCCTTCTTTCTCCTGTTTATTGAACTTTAATGCCTCCCTGCCATGTGTGAAGGTCTTTTTTGTTCCTGTGCGTTTGTGTGTAAAGCAACAGGACCTTCATGATCACAGAGTAAAATATACCTTGCCGCCGTAGCGTAGCGTAGCATACCAGAGGTGTCTTGATGGAGATGGAGTCATACTGAGCTAATGATGCTCCCTACCTCAGCTATCGATCCACCTCACAATGGTGCTTTACAGAGATAACTGAGGAGCTGAGCAGCGTGTAGCATCACGTGTCCTCTGATCTGTGTGACATCTAATTTTGTGTAATGAGCCTCGTGTACCAGAGAGCATTTTGGGGGGGGGGGGGGGGGGGGGGGGGGGGGGGGGGGGGGGGGGGTAATGATAAAGATAGTGTGACCTTAGTAGCTGAGGTTGGAATGCTTTAAACCAGTGTTTCTCAAATGGGGGTACGCAAAGACACGGCTGTTGGGTACTTGAGAGAGAGGGTGGGGCTTTATCATTTCAATTTTTAGTTAAAACAACAAAAAAAACACACAAAATAAGACAAAACTATACTGAATAACAAAAAAAAGACATATAACAACAAAATACACAAAATGACACCAAAAACACACACACTTAAGAAAAAAATACTTACTGTTACCAGCATCACATGAAACGATTATTAAGGACAAGGCAAAAATTACACAGGATCACTACAAAACACAAAAAATAACAGAGAAACAACCAAAATGAGATAAGAAACAACCAAACGACAACAAAAACACACACACTGAGAGAGAATGATTTAAATAATACCAACAACGCACACAAAAACAACTACAAAACACACAAAATGATGATAGGAATGATTTTGATTAGAACATGAACTGAAAATAGTCTCACTTGATAGATGACCATAAATGATAAAAACTATAGAAATAAGTCTATTCAGGTTCCACTAAATACTGTTTAATTCCACTAATCTACAAAGTCAAATTCTTTAAAATGTGTGTTATCACTCATTAAGTCCATCGTTATGAGCAAAATGTTCTCGTCGGACATAAGGGGGTACTAGAGCCATAAAAAGTCTGAGAACCCCTGCTTTAAACCATAATAAGTTTTCTAATGGTGCTCACATAAAGAAACTACTAAGATAATTAGAGAAAATGTAAATGAAAGCCTATAGAATTGACATTTGAAAGTTATATTATAAAGTGTGAGTTGAACCTTGTATATCTGACTAGCTGTTTGATAGTGTTCTTTCTGTAGACTGCATTTCATCTTCCTTACATTGTAACTCTATTAGCGTTGGCCCTTTCTGCTTCTAGAACTATCTATACCGTTCCATCTTGGGGGGAGAAAAATCATTAACCTGACTGTGCTTCTCTATTTTTATTCTGATGTCGCTGATAGAAACTTTTCTTACCTGAACTGAAGAACCTCATTTCACCTTTTCCTTTTCTTACACAACAAAGTCTGGATTAATTCAGTCAGATACTTTAAATACTCAGGTTGGCTGGAATATTTGTTTCAATGACTGTATCAAAGTTTAATGCAGTTAAGAGATGATTATCGGGGTTCAAATTCACTGTTAACTAACTTTAGAAAGAAAAATCACCTTCTTTAGCTGCTTTTCTTTGCACAAGTTACCGATATAACGGCCAGTAAAGTTAGATAGATTATTATTTAACTGAAAGGACTCATAATATAGGGCAGACATAGGCAACTGGTGGCTCGGGGGCCACATGCGGTCCCCAAAGTGAATGTACAAAATGACTGAAAAATACATTAAACAAGAGCAAGAATACATTAAAAAAAAAGAGACAAGAGAAAAACACTGAAAATACTTCAAAAACACAAAACTACTACAAAAATGAACAGCAATACAGAAAATTACTGAGAAAAATATACAAAATTACAGAAAATTCTACACAAAGTACACAAAAAACAAGTAAAACACAATAAATAACTTTGCAAACCCACAGTCCTAACAAACAAACAAAACAACAACAGAAATACACAAAAATTACACCAAAAAACATATTTTTCAGGAAAAACACACAAAATGACAACAGAAATGCACTAAATGTCTCACAATGACCAACACAACAACAAACATTCACAGAATGACAGAAAAACACAATTACTATAAACACTCTTTGTTGTTTCCTGTATTAATGCTCACATCACTCATTGTTACAAATGCTGAGTCATGAATGTTGATCATGTGACACACATTTTTGTGGCCCTGCTGTGATAATAGTTGTCCACCTCTGGTACAGGGGCTTGTAAGGGACAAACAAGCATGTGGTTCTTATCACAGCTGAAGCTAATTTTCACTTTTAAAGAAATCGACACCACATGAATGTGTTGAAACATCACTTTACATGTCAACACAAAAATATGATGAAAAGAAGAATTGATAGCTACGTTTTCCTCCAGTTAGCGGTCGCTGCTATTATTGTTAGCAGCAGCTGCTTCTTGATGTTTCCTAATGATCACATCATAAGTGTGTTGGTCAACACTTCCACTAGTGCTAATATCCTGTTTGCCAGATGTGATCCTGATCATGGTATTATGATCATTCACACTATAAAGGCTTGGAAGAAATTTATATAGCCAATAATAACTATACAGTAGGTCCAAATGTATGCACACGCCCTTTTTTTTTTTTTTTTATTTTTTTTTTTTTTACAAAAATCACAATCAAATGCGCAATCCGCAATCAAACAAGATGAAACTTTCCTAAACATTGCTCAATTATGAACCGAGATATGAATTTTTTGAATTTCACCAATGATGAGAGATATGGATTTTTTAAAAAAAGCTGAAGCAGAAACAGGAAATTGATCCGGATCCCCTTTAAAATGTATAGAAATATTTCATGGTGTGAGGTCTATCTTTAGTTAAAAAAAAATGTAACAATGTACAAATTTGTGACTTTGAGACAACAAAGCAGGAAGACGGACGCTCAGAACCTCTAATGTGGCAGTGATAATTTTTTTTAAGTATAACGCTAAGAAATGTCTGGGTCTCCTCTTCTCTTCACACGTACCATGTCATGTTTACTCGGAGAGACATGGTCATGTGACCAGGTACGTCACGTCCTGTGACGTGTTTGCGGAAAAAGTGTTTCCATTGAGGTTTTGCGACACATTTCAATATTGAAATGTCTAAAATACCTCTTTTTTTACGATATACCAGTGTTTTTTTTTTTTTTGCGCTATTTAGGATCTTTTGCATTTCCAAGGGTAATGGAAACACTAGTGCTGTCTTTTTGAGGACTTTTTTTTTTATCTTTACTTTATTTGCGTTCAATTAAAGTTACTGAAGAAAATGAGTGCAAAACAGAACAAAATACACTAAACCAGGTTAGCTGGTTAGCTTTCATTTGTTTACACACACGTCTGTGTGCAGCACCTTTAACATCAAAGGCAGCATTGCCTTTGATGTTCATTTAGAGATCGGGGTAAGCTCGCTGATAGACGCCTGTGATTTGTGGTTGGATAAATAGACGTGAGTGAGATGTGGGGATTTGATTAAACTTAGTGCATTTGCTGTGAACGTAATTATAACTTTCACCAAGGAGGTGATGGTTAAAATTCCCTCCATCATTCCTGAGTAATAGGAAGTGTCAAATAAAACCTTCATGACACAGTGCTTTGAACACACCCCCTTATCCCAGCAGAATTAAAATAGACCTGGAGGAAAAAAAAGAAACGCTTTTCCTTTCATGACCACCTCTGCTGCTGGCACAAATGAAAATGCCCTTCTCAAAATAGATCATTTCTACCCTTCAGACGTCCACTTGTATTTTAAGCCTGGTGACACCGTGTCATCCATCACAGTCAGCTTTTTAGATGTGAGCAGCCTCGGGAAAAACACTGATACAATACAGGCAATGTGTGATAGTGTGCTTCTGCTGTGCAGTTAAAACGTCAGTGGTTAGATTACCACTAATTTCATCCCAGACTAGCATTTAGACATTTTCGTTGTCTGAGTAAAGTGGAAGTCATTCCTCTTTTTCTGGGTAAACATTGAAAATGGATGCCCTGCCTTTCCAACTCTTCCCTCAAATTACCACTTGACACGGCCAAACATCGCTCTGCATCATTGTCTGCCGGGAAAATGTTTCCCTGAATGCTTTATTGAATGTTTTGGCTGCCCTGGAAATTGTACGAAGTGTACCCAGCACTTTGATCATCTTGACCTGGAAAGGTGATAGTCACCCACTTCACAGGGCTCTCTGACACCTGGGAAATGGGATCCTGTATTCTGGATACGTGATCTGCACTGCAGCACTAAAGACTTAAGTTCTCCTCTTTCACCCAGACCACTGACAGCAACTGGAATTTCACGGGCCTCAAACTTGGCCATTTTCTTTCCCACAAGACTCTGCATCCTGCAATTAGAAGGTCTTGTGAGCTACGCTTTTATGAATGACATTTCTGCAGCAAAACTCTTTAGAAAAGTTATTGATGCTGCATATTTAACATTATTTATTCTTGTTTTATAGATATACCAATTAAAAATGAAAACAATGAAGAAAAATAATCACAAATCCTGACTAAATGATGTAATTAGATAAATTGCCTAAGAAGAAACCATTTATCTGCAGCATATTACTCACTAATCTTGTGCAGAATGCTTTACAAACATCTAAGTTAAAATTCAGAAGAAAACATTTTTAAAAAAATTGAGCCAGTCTTTGTGTTTTGAACCAATGGTTTCACCAGTTCACCAGCCTCGCGTTATTTGTTCAAACCTCTGACTTTTTGATCACGTTAACATTATTACTGTAATATGACAGTTTATTTACAGCTACTGAAAGAAAGAAAAAAAGACCATTTGCGTCAGAAAACAATCTTCCCTTCGTCTGACACGTTGGCACACTGCAAAAGAAAAATGTCAAGGTTGATGATGGGCCATTAGCCCTGAGTGGGAGCCCTTTGTGCTCCCACAGCCATTGAAAATACCTTTTTAGTTGTTGGCAGAAGGTGCCGTGACACAGCAACCGCAGGCTGACCTGGGGTTTAACTTGAAGGGATTTCCAAACACCGTGGGACATACAAGTCCTCTGAAAGACTGACAATGTCTGTTTGAGGAAAGAGCGACACCATAAACGTGTAATGATGAATTGACACATTTTGCACGCCTTGTCATCCTTTATTAATCTCTTTTATTTTACTTAGAGCAGAGGTAGGCAACTATTATCGCAGCAGGGCCAAAAAAATGTTTGTTTGATTGGAGGGTCACATGATCAATATTCATATTCATTCGATCTGAGCATTAATACAGCCAACAACAAAGAGTTTTTATTGTAATTTTTCTGTCATTCTGTGTGTGTGTGTTGTTGTCTTGCTCATTGTGAGGCATTTAGTGCATTTCTGTAGTCCCTTTGTGTATTTTTCCTGTAAAATATATGTTTTTTGGAGTCATATTTTGTATTTGTGCTCTCATTTTGTGTTTTTTGGGGTAATTTTCTGTGTATTTCTGTTGTCGTTTTGCTTGTTTGTTAGCACTGTTGGTAATTTTTTGTGTTTTTATTGTCTTTTGGTGTACCTGTCTTGTCATTTTTTGTAATTTTATACATTTCTGAGTCTTTTTGTGTATTACTGTTGTCGCTTTGTTCATATTTAATGTAGTTTTGTGTGTTTTTGGAGAGTTTTCTGTTTTTTCTCTTGTCTTTACCTGCGATGTTGTAATTCTTGTATTCTTGCTTTTGTTTTGTGCATTTTTCTGTCATTTTGTATGTTTACTTTGGGGGCCGTATAAAATTAGACCATGTGACCCCCTGGGCCGCCAGTTGCCTATGTCTGTCTTAATGAGAACCGCACTGTAGCCCACAATAATAGAGGCTTTTCAGGCAGATTAAATGTATCAATGTGCAAAGACTTTCCTTTGCTTCCCTCCAAACCTTTTGCCCCTATTGTGACACAGTGGTTTTACAGAGCAGCTTGTTGCTGAAAAACAAGGTTAAGCAGATCAGTATCAAAGGAGGAGTGTTTTTGTGTGGCTGCAGGAGAGTCTCGCGTCAGGTTTCCACCTGAAACACAGAGGTGTTTTCTTACCTGATTTGTATTCATTCACACAATGAGTGGGCCTGCCTCTCTTGTTTCCAAGTAAGGAGAGTCCAGACAACACTTTTGTTCGCCCTATCATCGGATACGTGCACATTGCTTCCTCCAGTACAAGCTTTGGAGCACAGCCATAGGCTTTGTGCTGGATGGATTTTTTCCTGCCCATTTTCCTTTCCTTTGTTGCCTGTGTATGTTTCAAGAAACTATTCCCCCCCCCACACACACACACCCACACGCACACACACACACATACGCACACACACAGTTTTGGCTCCAGTGTTATTCAAAATAACATCAAGACTTGTCATTCTGAAACTGCTTTGTTAGAATCCACAATTTAGCTGTTAAGTGTTTCACTAGATATAGGAGCCTGTTACACTTCAATCCATTCTGGCACATGTTGTGCTGTCAAAACATTGATTGTGCTGCTTCTGCTTAGATGCATTCGTCTGAATCATTTGAAGTCTGTCTAACACAGACGTAGGCAACTTTATTAGATCGGGGGCCACATTCGGCCCTCGGTCTAATTTTATATGGACAGAAAAATACACAAAACAAGAGCAAGAATACATACACAAAGAATTACAAGATTGCAGGAATATACAGTAAAAGACGTGAGAAAAACACAGAAAATACTCCAAAAACACACAAAACGACAACAAAAATGAACAAAACGACAACAGTAATACACAAAATGACTACAAAAATACACCAAAAGACAAGAAAAACACAAAAAATGACAGCGCAGACCCACAGTACTAACAAACAAACGAAAAATGAAACACACACAAATACACAATGTCTCCAAAAAACATACATTTTACAGGTAAAATACACAAAATGACTACAGAAATGCACATAAGGCCTCACAACGAGCAAAACAACAAACACAAACAGAATGACAGAAAAAATGCACAAAATTAACGCTCAGATCTCTCATTATACTAATGCTGACATGAATGTTGATCATGTGACCCTCTGATCAAACAAACACATTTTTAGGCCCCGCTGTAATAAAAGTTGCCGACCTCTGGTCTAACTGCTGAAAACATATTGCAGTAAATAAATTTCCTCCTCTGACTTTTCTGTTGTAGGGATTTTTCCTGACTGTATCTCCGGAGTCGATTCTCCAGGTGGCACAGCACGCCTCTGATAAAGACAAAATCTTCTGCTTGAACCTCTCGGCACCGTTTATCAGCCAGTTCTTCAAAGAGCAGCTGATGAAGGTCATGCCTTACGTTGACATCTTGTTTGGCAACGAAACGGTAAGTGAAACAATGGTCCATCGTACAATGCTTATTCATCTGTGCGTCAAGATAACAAGCATTATTTATTACATGACGCAAACTATCACATCCCAAAGTTGTGTACAGTGTCCTCTAAAGTCCATTCCCAACAGCATTAAAATGTTTCCAATAGTGTAGGTAGGTATTCAAATGAGAAATAGTTCAAATAGATTTCCTATAATGGTATAAAAGTCTTTTATAAAGCTTTAAATAATTAAGCAACTGCTTTTAACAACTTAGACAGATTTGTTCTTTTTATAGATAAGTGAGTTCCATTAACAAATATCTGCCTTGGCATTTTTAATGAAATTCCTTCAAACCTCACCGTGTCATATCAGGGTTCCCGCGGATCCCTGAAAAGTCTTACAAGGCATTAAATTCATTCATTTAAAAAATAAGGCCTTAGTTAAAATGTCTTAAATCAATGTTTCAAAAGTCTTACATTTTAACACATAATAAGTATGATTTTATGATTGTAATTAGTCTCACATTTCATAATAAATGGTAACGTTCTTTTTTTTTTTTTAAATGTATAAACAACGTAGGAAAATGTAAATTTAATGAAACTTTCCAACAAAGATTTTTCTTCATGGTTTTTATTTTGTGTATTTTTGTTGTTGTTTTATAGGTTTTTCCTTTTGGAGTGATTTTGATTATTTTAGTCTGTTTTATTGTGTATTTTACTGTATTTTTGTGTGTTGACTTTGGGGGCCACCAGTTGCACGCCTGCACTTGACAATGGGAAAAAAAAATGACCCTAACCCTGTAATAAATGTGGAGTTCCCTGTTTACTGTGAAGTTGGTCTTAAATTCCATTTCAAATGACAATAAAAAGTCCTAAAAAATCTTATTTTGACTAAAGCTGTAGGAACCCTGCGTATTATTATTATCATTATTAATCATTGGTTTTCCATGAAAAATAATAGTGACATTGTTTTGTTATACTCTTGACGTCGGTTATGGTTTCAGAGTTAAATGTGGGGTAACTGTTCCAAAAAATGTCTCTATTAAATGCTTCTTATGACATTCGGAGGCTGTTTTCTGGTGTTTGATAAAGTTAGTCAATGCTGTATTCTCTTTAACCTTGTTAAAACTACATTAAAATGCCACGTTTACTGTGAATTTACTTTACATTCATTAAACTTATCATTGACCCGTAACGAGGTGAATAATAGCGAGCCAGTAATCATTCATCTCGGCCTCGTCACAGCTTCACGCTGAGTGATCTATTGATTTTTCCCGGGTTCGTGGAAGTGAGTAGCTGGTTGGAGGTCAAGCTGTGGTCGCCGACCGTGTTGTTGCTCGTCCTCTAACAGTCCGGATGAGCTGGAGTCCAGAGCACCACACAGACTGACTACAGTTTCAGGGTGAGATGAGGAAGTGGCTGGGGGATGGACTTGCCTTCCTGCTGCTAAAACTACCAAACAGAACCCTATCTTTAACTTTTTCAATGGGGTGCACAGAGTGGGTTAGATCTGGAAGAAACTGCTCAGCATTGGAGGATTTATTGCTACTGCTGACTTCAGCTTTTCCCCCTCTTTTCTTTTCTAAAGCCCCCTTTTGTTTTGTTTTTTTTACACATGCACCTCTCTCTCCTGGTCTCTAATTGCTGAGAGGAACAGTTCTGTCTCCTAAACCTCTAAATACATTTTGCAAGCATTATGGATTTTTTTTGATGGGTGTGACTGTAAATGTTTTCTCACGCCTCCAGTCATTACAGTTTAGTGACTCTAGACCAGTGTTTCTCAAACGGGGGTACATGTACACGATGGCACTACGGGTGGTACTTGAGGGAGAGGAAAATTAACAAATAAAATGCCCCTACCCCAGGTGTGAGATAACCAGAAATGATAAAAACAATAGAAATAAATCTATTCAGGAGCCACTAAATCAGTGTTTTTTTAACAAATTTCTGAAATATTTAAATCGATTTTCAGATTTTTTCACTATTCTTTTTTTAAGTTAAAACAACACACAATATACACACAATATAAATCTAGTTCAACGAAAATTCAGTAAAAAAAAAAATATATATATATATATATATATATATATATATATATATATATATATATATATATATATATATATATATATATATCGGACCTCAAACATGATCAACAACTAATTCTACAAAAAAAAAAATTGGCGTCCCCAGAACTTCTTTATATCAAAATGGGGTCACAGACCACTATGCTAAATATTTTTTCTTCCACTTATTTACAAAATGAGATTATTTAAAATGTGTGTTTTCACTCGTTGATTCTATCATTATGATCAATAGTTTTGTTTTTTTTAGTTTTCTAAATAAAATGTTGTCGTCGGACAAAGAGGGGTACTTGGATTCAGAAATAAGAGAAAGGGGGGACCTGAGCCAAACAAGTTTGAACCACTGCTCTAGACAATTACAATCTATGAATGTTGTGAGAGATTTTCTCCTGAAGTTTCTGTCTGAGCATGATTGCAAAACGCTAAACCCAGCTGAAGACACCAAAATAACAGTTCCTACGAAAAACAAAGCAGACATTCATGGCTCTGCTGCCTCAAGCCGTGAGGTCTTCAAGGGTCCATATAGGAGTAATTCCTGTCCAGAGTGTGTGTGACTCCTTTTGGCCTTCCCAGCGTTGGGCTGTTTGGAGGAGGGAGCATAGGGAATGCTCATATAGTTGGGCTCCAGACCTCCCATTGTGCACTAGCCAGACAAGGTTGGCTATCATGCAGTGGTGCATGGTGAGTGACAGGCAACAGCACGGCTTCGCCCACACTCGCCCCCCCCCCCTCCAGCCCGCTCCTCTGGCCGTCCTCTCACCCCGACTTCCACCCCCCAATGTGATGGATAAACCTCAGCCCTCAGTGCTTTCATAACAAGTCAGCAATAGTCAGGAATCACACAGACTGACTCCTATAGCCTCGCAGAATGTGCCATAAGGGAAGGCTAATGTGTCCTTTCACACTCTGAGTCACAGAGCAATGCTATGGCTTCACTCACAGGAAATGTTCTTAACACAGCTGTGAAGGATTATATTTTTTAAATGACTAATTTGGTTAAATTTGACTGGAATGGTTTTGGTCATGCTCTGATTTAAATGCAATGTCCAATGACCAAGCAGTCATTCCAACTTTGTGTACATGCCTAACGCTGCATTCGATTGCACTCGGAACCCAGAAAGATCCGGGTGGTCAATTTCGACCTCCGAGGTAAATGCGTTTCATGCAGTAAGCTCGCAAAACATGACTGTCCATTGTTTTTATATTTTATATACTTTATAAGTCGCCATATTGGAGGCACTCAGCAGGTAAAACAAAGCGCACGCACACAAGCAAATCCCAAACTTTGAAAGGAAATGGTGAACTATTGTCGTGTTTTTGGCCGTACTAATCGGTCAAAAAACGTTTTTTGTTCCCGTGGAAGCTTTCGCGCGGTGCAGAAAATTTTTGAAAATTTGCACTGCTTTCAGTGTGAACGCGGCATAGAAGATCAATAGTTGCACGTTTCATATATTGTGTCCTCAGTGATTCTGCTATAACTCGATCCTTGTTTGAAGCCTGGCATAAGAAGGCTGTCTTTGCCCTATCACCAGCCTCATGCTTATATAATCCTCTTCCATGCAATTACTGCCTTTTTGGGGCAAAGCCCTCCAATGGTGGGGGTGGAGAGAAACAGCGTCTGCATTTTGCCAGGGCCTCTGAGATGTTGCCGACTGAGGCACACACGGGCATCAGACGCTACTTCACTTAATTGGCAAACATGTCGTGTGATAACCTGGTTACAGCACAGGCCTAATTGAGTCCTTCTGTGCTGTCCTCCTCAGACTACCTGACATGGAACCCAGGGCATTACATTTCCCTCCATTTATGGCTGCAGTTAATTAGGCCCGAATGAGGGAATCATTACCGCTGGAAAAAGTACATGCCGGCGGATTTGCTGATAAAATTAGGCACAATTTGCGTTTGCCATTTAAGCATAAGAGATAAACCACACAATGGGTTGGGGTGGGGGGGGTTGAATTATTAATGGTAGACTTGTATTGTGGAATTTCAGACATATACCAGACAAATGACACAATTGACCAAGACATAATTGCTATCAATGATGTTTGATTGTGTCTGGTATTATGGCTTAAATCATTTAGATCATTTTCCATGTTTTTTTATGGAGATGATACGCTTAGTTTCCCTCAACCCCCCTGAGCCAAAATAATAAAATAATTAACATTATTTGCCAGCACCACATGACTTCCATTGCTGTTCAACACATTGTGTTTCTCCACACTCAAAGTGTATTTATTTATACGGGTCCCAGCCTCTTCTTCTGAACCAGAGGCAGCCTGTAATTGAATACTCAATAGGTGAGCAATTTAAAAAAAAAAAAAAAAAAAAGGTTGAAATGGCATTTGGCTCTGTGCATTCATGTGCTTTCAGAGGCAAAAAAATGGCTGTCATTATTGCAATGTTCAAGCTGTTTTAAAAGAGCATTTAGCAGCCATTTATCGTTGATGAGAGCAAAATGACACAGATTTCTTTCCACTCTGTACTTTGTGTGAATATTCCTGGCCTAATATTTGGATGTGTGGTGTATTTTCCCTTCCATCCCTCAGCACTTCTCTGTGATCTAGGTAGAGGGATACAAGCAGCTCTACAGAAGGGTATTGTCATGAAAAGCCCTTCAGGGCTTTTTGCTTGCAGCCCTATTATTCTCCATCTGCATGCAGTATGTGTGTATATACCGTATGTAAGTGTGTCAGAGGGGTTGGTGACAGTGGTTGTGCTGGTGGAGCTCTAATGATTTTTCCAGGACAGGCTGAAGTGGGTGTACAAGTGTACTCATGCTGTATGTGTGTGTGTGTGTGTGTGTGTGTGTGTGTGTGTGTGTGTGTGTGTGTGTGTGTGTGTGTGTGTGTGTGTGTGTGTGTGTGTGTGTGTGTGTGTGTGTGTGTGTGTGTGTGTGTGTGTGTGTGTGTGTGTGTGTGTGTGTGTGTGTGTGTGTGTGGCGGGGTGGGGGGGTGAGGAGATACACGAGCAATATGGCGTCATTTCTTAACATGTCTCCAGATTCGTCATCTGGCTTTGTTTGCTCCATAGACTGCTTGGGAACCTTATCTCTGTGGCAAGGCCTGTGGCTGTTTATCAGCGGGGTGACGTGTGCAGGACTGTGGAAGTACGTGCTCTCTACTGTCAGTATGTGTGGGTGATGGCAAGTTCACTAAAGACCCCTCAGGGTATGAAGGGTGTTTTTTATGAAAAAATACAAAACATAAGAAAAGGGTTTGAAGGGAGTTAAAAAAAAAAAAGAAATCCCTTGATAGCTCACCCACAGCGGACTGGAGACGTGCTTCCCAACTGTAGCTTGGAGAAAATATCTCGTCTCAATACCTTAAACAAAGAGATTAGTGCGATTAGTGCGTTACTGAAACAGCTTTCCTTTTAGGCTCCTCTTTCTCTCCTCCTGTCAGAGCTGTCTGCTGAGAACAAGGAAGAACATGAGACATTAACCTCTGTGTTTATTCACAAGGCCCCACAGGCCAACTGGGAGGATGAGCATAGAACGTTCTCCAAAGCTGGCGAAGTGAAATGATCGCAGTCTGTCATTTGAGGCATATATGTGAAATATTAGCTGCTGTTCTCCTTTCTGTCTGTCACAACTGAAGTTTAATTGCATGTGTTCTTTTTTTCTAATGAGTCACATGACTTCAGTTGGGCGACTAAGCAGACTGACCTTCGCTGTGACGTATCATGAGTCATTTCCATCATTATCCATGTTCATCTGCAAAACGCAAAAGGTGCATTCGTTGTCTTTGCTTTTCCTTTTTTTAATGAATCATTTATTATCTTTGCTGTAGGACACAATGGTTTGGAGAGGTTGCATTGGTAAGTGTGTCAATAGTGAAGATGTAGAAGGTTAGGGGGTTGTCAACTGCTTCAGCAAGCATTTCCAGACAGTGTGCGATGCATCCGAGGAGCAACAGGAGACACGTTTTCTGTCATTGTTTATTGCTCGCAGCACCAAGCCATCATGGTGACTTTACAAGACTGTTTATCCACCATGTGCAGCTGGAAAAACACTGTCCGCACATGACGCAGAATGCAACAACCAGGTTGGATTTGACGGCACTGAATATTTAAAAATCACTCACCTTTGCTTTGAGATTTGCACCCTTTGGCATTAAAATAGTTTCCGAGCAGCAAACCTGGGTTTAACGTAGAATGAATCCTTATTTTCAAACCTGTCAGATTGATATTCATGAAGGCTTTGCTGACTGGAGCCTTCAAAGAAAATGTTCACTTACCCAGTATATGGTGAGATAATAAAGTTAAAAGATTTTTTTCAAAAGTTAAAGCACTAAATAATAACACAAGCTGTGCAATATTTCATAATCTCAAAAACTACAGTGAAGCATGTTTTGGAAGCATTTTATCTAGTTTCAGGTCAAATAAGATATACTATTTTTTTTAATTTTTATTATTAAACAACTATTGGGGCATATTTAATCTTGGGCTGCATGATTATGGCCAAAATGATGATCATGATTACGATTATTCATCCTATTAGGGAAAACATCTGTATTTCTATTTGCTTTTTAACAAACAATATGTGAACGGTTTAGAGTACAGAAGAACAGCTTTAAACAAGGATATTGATAAATACTAAAATGTACCCAATCATTTAAAATGTACTATGGGCTAATGATATAAATACACTGTTAGAGTGTAACTCCTTGAAAACAAATACAGCATGTAAAGAAAAATTAAGAACATTAGGCTTACTGACTACTGGGGTTGAGAAAGTGCCTGATTATACTGTATATGCAGCAGAGCCCACATTTTAAATGGAAAAATCCCCGACGACCAGGTTAATTTAATCGTGGGGGCTAAAATTGTAATCACGATTAAAATTTGATTAATTGTGCAGCCTTAATTTCATCACATTACACTACTTTTATTATGATGAGGTGCAAACATGTGGCTCTCTAATTGCCAACATTTTTAAATTAATGGTTGATGACAAACTCCAGTAGAGGAAAAATACGTGATATTCTAAGAAAATGATGACTACACATTCTTTGCCACTGATTTGCTTTACTAAACCATAAGGCTGTTTTCTCGTGTCACTCTCTAAGTTTTAGGGGAAAATATCCTGGCATACTAAATAGTGGATACAGCTGCAAACTCCCACTTTATAAAGAAGGGCACTGTTGGTCGTTACTCTCGAGGTGCTTTGCAATGAATTAAACTTTTCATTTTTAAAGAGTAAGATAATATTTCTCTGTGCTAGTTCACTCACATTAAGTGGCCCCGCAATTAACCCATCCATCTTTTTCTGTGTGCATAAAGCCAAAGAGACAACCCAGTGTAGAATCAGTCTCTCTGACATTCCTCTGTTTTTCCTGGCTGTCTTGTTGCGAGTCATGGTACTTTAGGAGCCAGCATGGCTCCACCAGAGGAGTCCGACTAACCACTGTAATTGTGCCGTGCTGAAGCCGCCTTCCCCGACCGTGGGACTGAACCATGAAATATTTGAAAATGCCGGGGTCAGAAGAAGGGGCTTGTTGGAAGTGAAATGTGAGACCAAATAGCATCTTTACCAAAGCTGGCCAGCCATCAGGCCAGCTGGCAGGTCGGACAGCGAGGAAACAGTGGACGCCTCCGAAGCAGAATAATTATATATATGAGGAGATATTGCCCTGGGTGCAGATCAATAGTACCCACTTTCCACTGATGCTTAGAACAGTACATTTCTGTCACAGCAGGCTAGTTCAGGATATCATGTTTTGCTGACAAAACTGAACTCCATTGAGCTCTTTGACTGTTGTATCCACAAAATCATTGTTGTTACTTCATCGCTTTCCCCTTAGCTCCAATGTTTTCACAAAAAGCAATACTTATGATACCAAGTTGTGTCTGATATCAAACACCTTTTCAACTTAATAGCCTTTAAAAAAAACTTTGAAATTAAAGCTGAAAACGGTCAATTGTTGAGTCAAGGTCAACATTGTTGTGTAGGATCAAGTTTTACTGTATAAGTGCATGCAAGTTCAGATGTTAAGTATATAAATATGCAACATACAATTAATGCTGGTTTTATTAATGTTTTATAAGTATGCATTAACATTTTTAAAAGGTCATTTAACCACTTTTTTTATTGTACAATAATATTGCTTGTTCACTGCCTAGTATTTGTCAAAAGCCCATTGGCCACGTTTACATGGGAGCTTTAATTCCTTTTTAATTCAGCATAAAAGTTAATTCCTCTTTAAACTGACCTTGTAAACACTGTAAACACTTAATTCCTAATGTTTATGTAATTCCGAATTAAACTTAAATGTGAATTAAGTGGCTGGTTTATTATTATTATTTTAATTCTGAATTACATAATTCCTCAATCTTGTAAACACTTAATTGCTATTTAAGTAAATTCTGGTCGTTCTGAGCATGCGTGATGACGCGTTGGTGACAACATGGTGATGGCCGCCCGGACTCGAGCTGAGACTATTTATTTAATAAGAGCCTCAGAATACGTGGATATAATAAAAAGAGTGGATGGACGGAAGCAGACTTATTACACACACGGTCCTCGGTAAACGGAACATACTTCACTGTACGGCTGGCACTAGGCGCCGGAGACGGAGTGAATGCGTCCCCGTACTGTATTCACAGGCTGTAATATCACCAAGTTTATCATTTTACCAGTTGTTAGAGCTACCATCTTTACCAGGGAGATAATATTTAATCCTGGTTATTGTTTTCCAAAGTTTTACTGGGATTTATTTACTGGTGATTAGTTCCTATCTCCTTCTCCTGCTCAGCTGACCAAAGTGAAACTGTGTTATTGTCAAACAGTTGCTTCAAAACTACAATCAAAATAAAGGTGAAAACAGTTCTCATGTGGTCTTCTGTTACAGCCGACTATAAAAGGTTTGTTGCATGTTTTTTCCCGATAGACGTGATACGTTGCGTTCGCCCATTGTCCAATCAGAGCCTTCCCAACCCTCAGACCTAAAGCAAAATTGAATAAAGCCGAATAAACCGGTTTTCCATGTAAACCTCAATTCGGAATGACTATTTCCATGTAAACAGGAAGCAGAACACTTCAATTCCGAATGATTTAATTCGTAATAACTAATTCCGAATTAAAAAACATAATGTAACAGTGGCCATTGTGGATTTTTTTGTGTATCAGATTGAAAATAGTCTTTTGGACAACTTCAACATAACTAGGCTAGATGACAATTGGCCTTTGGCTGCTTGCAATTATATTAACACACTCCAGACTACATAGTCAAGTTTTCCAGTGTCTTTTTAAAAGATTCCTGGTCTTGTGCTAGTTAGAAACCTCAGGACCAGTGGACGACAGATAGAAATGTAATGTACCCTTCCAAATAATTCAAAAATGATTTGTTATTGCATGGATAATCAACCCTATGAGTTCGTTTTACAAATGTCACATGGTTCAATCTGCAGTGCTCCCAAATGAACTGAACAAAAACGCTTTTTTTCTCCCTCTCTCTCCTCGATTGTGGTTTTATCATGCCTGGTATTTCCTTTCTAAGCTTCCCTGTGGTTGTTTTTGGCCCTGCGAGCATTAATTGCATGTTTCCCCAGCATACATAAGACATGATGTAGCCCTTTAGCAAAGCGCCTCACAGGTTTTCATTTGGCCAATTGCCATTCTAGACCACATCAACAGATCATGCATTGAACATCATCTCAGATTTTGTTTGGCCAATTTATTCCGGCAAAGCGCCCATGTCCCCCCTCCATCCATCCAAACAAATGGTTTGAATTACTTTAAGAGCTTTTTTTTTCCCTCCCTCCCCAGGTTTTATTGTCTGTGGCATGCAAGTCTTTCCAGAGCAGATCTTTGTTTCTCATTAGGAGGTAAATAGAGTGGGGCAAACGCTCACATGTTTATTATGCACGGGAGGGCATGGTCAATGCTTTCAACAGTTCACATCAGAAATGCACTGTTCACTTTATGCTTTAAAAGGTTTTGACAGTTTTTACAAGAAATTGAAGAAGTTTGTCAGTATCGGTCTGTAAAGCCAGGAACAAAATAATTGCAGGGACATTGGACTTTGAAAAAAAAAAAAAGTTGTCTAATGTAATTATAAACCCTTTCATATATTTACAGTTAAATAGAAATGTTTTTTCATGTTTTAAATGCAGTTTTTTTTTTTTTACATAGAATCTCATAATGGGGGGAAAAAAATGAGTTTTTAAATTGCTTTTAGTAGCTGGTTTATTGCGTGAGGGAAACCGACATGAATGCCAAACATTTCTCTTCTGGTTGTTGTTCCCAAACAAATAGATACTGTTACTGACATCACCGGACAGATTTATGTTCTGACCCCTAAGATGTGGCACAAGGAGAAATCAACATTTCAATATATTTAAGTGTTTAAACACAAAATCTATTGTGATGTAGAAACTTTAGCTTCTTGAAGAATCTTAATCTGAAAAGTCTGCAGAAAACAATGATTAGAAAACATGATTGATTCAGATTTTAGAAATCTGGAATAGGTTAAAGCAGAAAAAAGAAGAAAAGGAGAAGTAACTGGGGGATGTAAGTCGAGCACAAATCAAATAAGAGAAATCAGCAGGAAATATGATGTGATTTAAGAAGAGAGTTCATGAAAGTGCTTTAAAGTTGCATCAGCCCAGCTTGCTGAGCCATCCACTGATAGAGAGCCTGTTTCTGGTAGTCTGACCCCTTGTTAGAGCTCAGAGGTGAGATGTGTGATAGAGCCTCTCGGTGCTGATAAGGCCATCATACTGATAACTAACTCCCTTCAGCACAAAGCTCCCACCACTGCTGCCACAGCTTCCATTAGCCCCTACGGACTGACTGAGCTCTAGCCCAGGTTACATCGTCTCTTCCTAGCCCCTCATGCAAACCCAGCTTTGCCATGCTGCGATTGCTATCGGCCGAGATATTTATGTACCGCACATGTTTCTGATTGTTTAACCCCTGAACCTGTGCTTGAAGCTCTGCAGCCGTCCCTGTGGGCCTCCCCTTTGCCCTTGTGGGCAAGCTGGGATAAATGGGAGCAGAGGCTGTTACTAGAAGTGTATAATGGACTGGCAAACACGGGCACTGTTGGAATTAGCCACATGCAAGCCTGGGTTCATCTCACTCATGCTTTTAGGCTAAAGTGATAGTATTTGAGGTCATTTTTTTCTTGGAAAAAGCGTATTTGCGAGTGAACACATATACAGAATTCATTACATAATAGTTAAAATATATATTCCTATTGAAAGGTTCATTTTAAAACTGGTGTGAAACTTGGCTCAAGCTTTACTTCCTCTGATCCTGATTGTCTATTATACATTTGTCAAACTCATGGCCCAGGGGCCAAATCCGGCCTTTTGGAGTATCAAATTTGGCCCCCAGGAGAAAGTAAAAATGAGAGACAAAACATGTATCATTGTGTCAATCAATCAATCTTTATTTGTATAGCGCCAAATCATAACCAATGGTATCTCAAGGCACTTTACAGTAGAGCAGTCTTAAGGACGGACTCTTCATTTTATGGATACACACATATGCATATATACGTATATACACATCCATATGTATCCCACACCCAACATGAATTCATGTGTAAATAAAACTCAACAATATGTGACGTGTTCGAAACAAAACTCGAAGCAGTGATGATGCATTCATGACATGTGCCTCAGAAACACAGGATAGAAGAAATGGATGGATGAGAAACTCGATGCAACC
Organism: Gouania willdenowi; assembly: GCF_900634775.1. Lineage (NCBI taxonomy): Eukaryota > Metazoa > Chordata > Actinopteri > Blenniiformes > Gobiesocidae > Gouania > Gouania willdenowi. Next base: position 1,521,642 of record NC_041062.1, on the reverse strand, counting down.
ACGGATTTTACCGATGCATGAACGCAGTGACCGATGCATCTCGATTTCACCCGTCAATTGTACCGATCGACACTGAACGAGTTGATACACTCACATCCATCGCGCACGTTTGTATCGATTAATCTCCACATGTTTACTTGGGACTATTCTCAAATACAGAGGAACGTAAATGCTATGCCTGCATCTGTTCAAGTCTGTTAAAAACCATAAAAGACTTTATAAAGACACTTGGTTCTATATCAATCTTTTGATCTGCTACAATAATGTAATTTAAATGAAAATACCTTAAGTTGAAGGCATTTCTCAGCAATCTTTAAGTGCAGTTAAAAAATAGATTCATTAGATTAACTAATTACAGAACTTAATTAATTAATCACACCATTTTTAACCCCTTGACAACACTACATAATATATGTATTAAATAGAAATTGTAATTGAACATGGATAATTAAAGATGTAATTGTAATTGACACCAACCCTGGTTTCTACCAGCTTGACTCTAAGACTGTTAAAGACACAGTAAATGATTGTTAATGCGTACAAATGCAGATAATTGATTATAGTGGGTCTGTGGCATACAGTATATGGATGTAGGTAGAACTGAAACATACCACTTAATGACTCCATAAAACTCAAAGTGAAATACCATCAGCTGTTGTTGGGTAAATTCCCAGAGGCAGTAAAAGCAACTCCAGCCTCTATGGAGTGTGTCGCTCCAGCGTGTGTTTACCCTCCTGTTTGTGGCGTGTCATGCCTGAGTGGGATTGCTGCATTCTCCCGGGAGCCCGAGGAGAGCTCGGTACAGGTGATTTATTCATCCTAATCTGTCCTGCACCGTAGCAGTCGGCCGCATTCCTTCCTCCCAGCATGAGGGAGATGCTATCGGCTTTCAGCATCATATTAATAATCACACTCAGTGGTTATCGGCCCACATATCTCTGAGGTGGCAGCTCCATGTTCAGCAGCACCTGGACTCATGCTGGCCCACCGCCGGGACACCAGGAGGAGTCGTGTTCGTGACCCCGAGGCCGAGTCAAGGGCGTTGATGATCCCAGCTAATGCCATGGAGTTGATTTGTTATTCATCCCCTCACGACCACCAGCAACTTGTAATTTATGCTGTAACAATCTGACTGGAAACACTTGAGTTGACTGCCAGATGTTGTTTTTACTGGGTATTTATGAAGGCTGTCTGACTCGCCTCAGTGACGTCCTACATGCAAGGAATGAGGAAAACATGTCATGTGTCGCTGTTATAGATATCTGTAAATGGGGATAATTGCCGGAATTATTTGGCAAGCAATGACCTGGTCATGCTCAGTTTGTTTTAAAAGGGCTTTGCAGTATAGTTGCCATTATCACTTGATCTGTTTCGATCTGATTGACTGTTTTTTTTTTTTTTTTCCCCAGTTTGCGAGCTTTGAAAATCAGTGTAAAATGTGTCAATCGGTTTGCGCAAACATGCGCAGTGCTTGGAGTGAAATGAGTACTTATTGAAAAGCCCAAAATTGGAGGAAGAAAACATGGGTGTTGTCAACGACTTGTCAGGGTTTCACCCTCCCTCAGTGTTGTTCGCCCGCACACAATGTCAAATACAATTCAATTTCTGCCTCTGCATCAGCTTGGGCTCACACGGTCAAGCAAACGCCTTTTTTTCCCGAATGGCCCGAGGGAGTTACGCTTTTCAGCTTATCAAGTTTTATTAACCTTAGCACTAAGAGTGCACTTTGATTTAGATTCTTTTGAAAACACTGAAATTGGATTTCTCTCCCCTCCTTCCTCCTCCTAACTTGTTCCTACGGTAACATTATGCTCAACACCTTGTTACACAAAGGAGAAAGAAACAAATAGCTCCTTTGTTTTGATTATGGGAACATTTTAACCTGTAATAATATCTCCTTATTTCCAGTTATAATTGTATTTGTACTGGCAGAAATAAAGTATAGTGTTAGGATTCATGTTTTGTTAGTGTATAATTATCCATTAGAGCTAGACAGGGAACAGATCGCCTTTCATAGAGTTGGCCATGATGTCCTGTTGTGTGTTCGTTTTTTAAAGTCCGTGTTAAGCAAATCCTTAGAACATCTAACAAGTAATTCAACCATTTATAATGTAATTGTGGAGCTAGGTTTCACAAACTGTCTTTCAAATTTCTGTTTTCAGGATTTAATGGGAGGGTCAGAAATCATAACGAAGCCATCATTAGCATAAACCCGACCCTGCTGCTGAAGCGTATAAGTACATTCAGCGCATTAGCTTTGGTGGTTTTCCTGCTCGCTCTCGAGTAGCATCTTGGTGGCATCTCTTACAACAGTTTGCAGCTAGCTAACCAGTCAGCTAACCAGTCATGTCTCCTCCAGAGTCGTGATAATAACAGTTAACACACGCCTTTTATCCATGATTGACTCCGTTTGGCAGTACTTCATGTGTGCTGCAGCCATGAAAGGAAATAATAAAACTCGGTTCTCTCTTTGACTCAATTCACTGTAAAAACAACTCTCGTATCGCTCCGCAAAAAGTTGAAACAAGGCGGTGTTGAGTGGAAAAGGCAGTGACCGGGGTTGAGGTTTAGGCAGACCAATCACAGTGCTTACGTTCTGCAGTCAGGATTTTTGGGAGTCAGTTTCTGGCTCTGATGGCTGAAACAGGTAGGGCTGGGTCTGTCCAATGACGCTGCTAGCGCTAGCTTCCATTGTTACTGTAGGTTACGCCCTTCCTGCGCGTGAGCCTGGTTCCAGCGCCTTTAACTGACATGCCCCCAGCGATTCAGAGCAGTTTTTCCAATGATTTTGAGACCTAATTTGATATACTTAGCAATTTTTTCTTTCAAATTTGGCTCAGTTTCTGTGGTGTGACAAACCCATAACACACATTAATTTCTGCTTCAAATGGAATAACAGAAATAAGGAACAACACAGGTCACGTGGCCACTTTAGGAGCTTGACACTTTCAACTCTCTTTAATTGGTGTAGATCTTGTCTCCTTTGGCGATTTCCATAATATGTGAAAAAAAAAAATATTTTTGTAGTCCGTATTGTAAAAGTTTGCTGTATATCCTGTTTTTGTCATTGCGAGCATCTGTTTTTAAAATGTGCGTAAATAATAAATGCCGGCTATTTTTCTGACATCAAAAATATCCTCTGGGCAAGAAGCTGGTGAACACAAGGCAGTATTTGGATGCTAAGCAGTTGTGTATTTTCTTTCAAGATCAAAACCAAAGCCAAAAAAATGATTCGTATCAGACTCTCTGGCCGGGTGGGTGGAAATCAAACGTAAGATATGCTCTTGTGTTGTTGGTTGGCTGTAAAAATGGCAGGTGTTTCTTATAGTCCTTCTCTGTTTGGTCCCATTGGAAACCTCATCAGTGCTCTAATGACTGTACAAGTTTGTTTCTTCAGAGATTGAATATTGAGAGCAGAGTTTGTGTTTCATCCAAAATGACCTTCAAAAAAATATTGAATATATCAAAAAGAACATTTGGTTTCCGGGCTCTCCATGAGCAGTATTCAAACCAGGCTTCTATCACTTATAATGTCAGAGAAAAAATATAAAGCTTTGAAAACTGCCCTTCCATCTTTTATTTTGCTTGGCGAGATATTTTCTCCCCCCCCTCTGAATGAGTGCTGGATTATTAGCTTAAGCTCTCTAAAAATATCCCTTTGACTGTTTAAGCCTCTGACAGCAGCAACATCTCACACATTCTGATAGCTTTATACTAACTATGGCTGTAGGACTATCGTGCTCCTCTGCTCGTCTCATTACCTTTTACCTTACTTGCCCAGAGAAGAGAAAGGTGGAGTTCTGGAAGATGTTGAAGTCTTTGGGATTCGTAGTGGTACAGTGGTTCATTAGAGGCAAGAGTACATTACAGCAAACAAACGAGGTGTTTTTCTAACCCAGATGTCACTCTCCAAACACTATTGTGCTACAACTAGAAGCATACATGGGCAATCATGGGAAGGTCATCTACAACATATGGAAAAATACGCTTCATCGCTATCTGTTAGACGAGGTTCACAGCTCCTCTAGGGTAGGATTGTGTAACTTGGAGCTGACCTCCATTGAGGAAAGAAAACCAACATTTGGAACAAGTCATACCAACAAACTAATTTTGAATATTTGGGATTCGAATATTTAGCATTGTTTTTGGCAAGCATACAAACGCAAGTCCTCGTTTTTACATCACTGTGATTAGTAGCTGTGTTTCCATTACCCTTGGAATTGTACAAAATCTAAATAGCGGTAATGGAAACACCTGAATTTCAGGAAAAAAAACCTCAAATATCACTAAAAAAATTTTACGCTTTCGTGATGACGAATTTCAGATGTTTCGATATTGAAATGTGTCGCAAAAGCGCTATGAAAATATTTTTTTCCGTAAATACACGTCACAGGACGTGACGTACATGGTCACATGACCACTTTTCTCTGAGTAAACAGAGTAAAATAAGATTTTACGGGAGTTACAAGGCTCCTCCCCAAAACAATGTTGAATGGAAACATGTTCAAAGCACAATTATACTTTGTCGACATTTAGAAATATCGCTTTTATTTTGAAAAAATCTGTAATGGAAACCCAGCTAATGTTTGGAGTGGAGGAAATAAATCAACACATAAATGACATAAAGCAACGTACCGACACAAACACACATAGCTAGGTGTGTGTAGGGCACTACAAAGCTTTGTTACACATCCCTCGTTTCCAGGTAGTGTCTTTCAAACCATATTTATTAACCAAACGTGTCTTTTTCTTTTTACTCATTTAATTAAAATCCCATTTATGAATAATTTCCTGCATCCCTATTTTTAGCTAGCATAAAGTGAGCTAACTCCGTCTAGCTAATTAAGGTCAAGTTACTGTAGTTCCTTCTATACACAAAACCATTGATATTAGAAGCTTAAATTGTATGATTTAAGGATTAAAAAAATTATAATTGTGTCAGCATTTTAAATTGAACCTAGCTGTGATTAATTGTTGCATTTGCAATGCTAATCGTTGTAGGCTAATATTGAGTCACTTCATGGGTGTCAGATTCATATTTAAAGGTAATAATCAGGCCATTTAATAGTCACAATTCTCCTTTCCTCTCTGCATACATGCACAGGCTCTGTAATTGCATATTTATTATCAGAACATTACATTAGCATCAGCTGAGCCGACGGTACAAATTATTCTTGATGCTGGCATTAAAAAACATTTTAAAGAAATTAATATCTTCTGAAAAGGGATTATGCTGTTCACATGTGGCTCATAGACAGAGCTTCAATTATCTTTCCTTCCAACACCCACACTCACTCTCCCGCTCTCAATAGGCTTTTCTCACAAAAACCCTCGCTGCTACATGGACAAACACAGAGAGTGAAGTCGTGCCATGGGCCTCTCGTTATTTCAGCCTTCATTCATCTGTCCCTTTTAAATCCTTTGATATGAAATATTGCTGCTTTGACGAGGCGTTTTCCAAGACGCTCCTGTCCCTGTGCGATGCCTCATGCTCGGCAGTGATTGAATGTTCCAGAGGAGAAAAGTCAATATGTGGTTGTAAATAAAAGGAAACAAATGGGCGACCTGAACCCCTAATCGGTTTTGTTTTGTTTTTTAAATCAAATGATGCTCAGAAAAAATGACAGGTGCTCTCACTTCACTGATTAAAAAGCTGCTATCTGACTGCAACGGCTAATTGTTCCGTGTGTGTGTGTGTGTTGTGTACGTGCATGCTCGCACATGATTGTGGGGGTGATAAATTGACATATTGCTGTTGCTGTGATGCTGATCCAAAGCAGAGGGAGCCTTGAGGCTTTCCTCCAGGGACCACTAACCTTATGTCATCTCCTCCTCTTCTGTTTGAGGACCAGGTTGTCAACCTTTCCCCAAGGTCACACACACACACACCAGCCGCCCTGCTGCACATAATTGGATTATTTAGAATCTTAGCATCAACTAAAGGCCCCATCTGGGTTCAAAGGTGAAACCAGTGCACAGTTCATCTCAATCTGGGGCATTGTTTCTGAACTGGCTTCAGTCATAAATTGAAAGATAATTATGGACTCAGTTTAGTGTAATGTCCATCCTGGACATTCCTGCTCTATAGAAGCATAGACATATTTTACATGTAGCTCCAATCATGACATTTCTGTGTAGTTAAAACAGATTTCTCAGCTAGCTAACTCTCTAAACCAGAGGTAGGCAACTATTATCACAGCAGGGCCACAAAAATGAGTTTTTATAGTAATTTTGTGTGTTTTTCTGTCATTCTGTGAATGTTTATTGTTGTATTTCTTGTTATGGGGTATTTTGTGCATTTTTTAGTCCTTTTGTGTATTTTTCCTGTAAAATACATGTTTCAGTCGAAATGTGTATTGTACTGTCATTTTTTTGTGTTTTAGAGCAATTTTTATGTATTGCGTTTTGCTTGTGTGTTAGTACTGTGGGTTTGTTTTTCTTGACTTTTTGTGTACTTTTGTCATTATCTGTAATTTTATATATTTTCCTAGTACTTTTGTGTATTACTGTTGTCCTTTTTGTTCATTTATTGAGTATTTTCTGTGTTTTTATCTATTAGTTTACTGTATTTTCCTGCATTGTTGTAATTCTTTGTATTTTTTTAAAATACATTCTTGTTCTTGTTTTGTGTATTAAGTTTACATTGGAGGCGCATAAAATGGGACCGAGGGTTGCATGTGGACCCCGGGCCACCAGTTTCCTATGTCTGCTGTAAAATGTGATTTTTATTTATTTATTTTTTAATTCCTAATGTTAGATGATATCAAAGCTGTCATTACCTCTCCCATTAAGGTAATATTTTTACTTGTGTTTATTTGTTTGTTATTAACTATATAACGTAGGGCTGCACAATTTGCAACATTTTTCTAATTGCCCTACGGGGATGATTAAAGTTTTCTTCTGATTCCGGTTCTGATTTGAATCGTGATTTTGGTTACAATGATTAAATAAACCTGATCGTCGGCAATATTTACATTTAAAATTTTGTTCTGCCTCATATCTCATCAGTCGCTTTTCAAGCCATTAGTCAGCGAACGCATGGTTAAGGCTTCATTAAGCTGCTTTAATAACAAGTGTGCGACCCTTCAGCTGCAGCTTTGAGTCACTGATGAGAGTTAGAAGCTGTAATTGTTTCTGATCAGTTGCATTTTGAGATGACACTCGTCTTGGGTTTATTATTTATTTAGTATAATTCTTATTTAAAGCTTAATTTTGCACTGTAAACTCTTCACATATTGTTTGTTTAAAAGTAGTGCAATAAAAATACAGATTTTCCCTAACATGATAAATAATCGTGATTACATTATTGATCAAAATAATCAAGATTATCATTTTGGCCATAATTGTGCAGCCCTCAGATAACGTCAAAAGAACTTAATGGAATTTGATAACATTTGAACCAAAGATGGACTTTGTGTAAGAATCCAATACAGTTTGGAGGAGATTTGGATCAATATCCTGAATCTGGATCACTATCTCTTATCATTGGAGAATTTTCAAAAATTCAGGTCTTGGTTCGTAATGACCGACATTTATTAAATTTGACTCCGTTATGTCAGGTTGGTTTTTCAGTGACATCTGGATTGGGTCCAGATTACACATTTCTTCATATTTTTTCCAAAAATGGGAGTGTCCATACATTTGGACCTCCTACATTGTTGTTTGTGCGTGTGAATGATCAGGATACCATGATCAGGATCATTGATTCAGATAACTGTGAACATTATGTCAATATTTGTCTTTTGTTTCCTGTTATTAAATCACGCATTACTTTCATTTGCACCTGCATGCATTAATACAACAGGGATGACTGTAATAACAGAACTGTGTTTTCAATAGTTTCAAGTGAATTCATTATTTCAAAGGAAATATTGATTTCATGTGGGCTAATATATGTTAAGCTTTATTTTGGTGGACTTCTCACCCTGTCTGCTGATGGTCTGACCTGACCATCTTTTAAGTCCAATTCCGGACTTGAAGCCAAAATGGTTGCCCACCCGGGGTTAAGCTTTAATTTGCATGATCAATCGCAAAGTTTGGTCCATTTCAATTCAGATTGCAAGCTTAAAATGTGTGGGCACTACTGCCTGCTTATAAAATAACAGAAGGAAGATGATTTGTTTTTCTGACTTAAACAGAAATGTTTACATTTCCTGTCGTAATTCAAACACAACATTTATTATTGTTTCAGTCTTCATCAAAATCTAAAGGTAAACACACTTCAGTTACATTTCATAAAGTGAACATGTTGGCATGAGCATCTAACAAGCACCTGTTAAAAGATTAAAGCAACTTGTAGCATGCACTGAATGCCTACAGCAGACATAGGCAACTGGCGGCCCGGGGGCCACATATGGCCCCCGGTCTAATTTCATGTGTTCCCCTCAAGTAAACGTACAAAATGGCAGAAAAATACACAAAACAAAAGCAAGAATACATTAAAGAATTACAACATTGCAAAAAAATACAGTAAAAGACAAGAGAAAAACACAGAAAATACTTCAAAAACACACAAAACTACAACAAAAATGAACAAAATGATGACAGTAACGCACAAAATTACTCAGAAAATATATAAAATTAACAAAAGTACACAAAAAGACAATAAAAACACTCAAAAAAATGACCCTGTGAACCCACAGCACTAGCAAACAAGCAAAACGACAACAGAAATACACAAAATTTACTCCAAAAAATGCAAAATGACAGCACAAATACACAATATGACTCCAAAAATACACAAAAAGAACTACAGAAATGCACACAATGCCTCATAATGTGCAAGTCAACAACAAACATACACAGAATGACTGAAAAACACACAAAATTACTATAAAAAGTCTTTGTTTTTTCCTGTATTAATTCTCAGATTGCTCATTATTCTAAATGTTGACATGAATGTTGATCATGTGACCTTCTGATTATTGACCCCACTGTGATAAAAGTTGCCGACCTCTGGTCTGCAGTGTTGGGGATTCCCACATGCCAGCACACGTTCATGGTTTAAGCGCTGGTTGGAGGCTGATGTGTTGTTATCTCATGCTGTTGTGGTAAAATCAGATGCTGTTGAGCAGGAGTTTAAATAGGTGGGCTGCTCGCCTATTAAATCTGGAGCTGGCAGAACCACATTAGCTCAGGTTGCTTATTCTCAATAACACATTTTCCTGTGTGGGGAGCAGAGGGGCATGAGATGTCTTTAATTTACGAGTGAGGTGTGACAGTGTGCTCCGTTTGTGACTGTAATTAACTGCTCATTTCTGCGTGTCTGTTTTGTTTCTTCCCTAGGAGGCGGCCACCTTTGCCAAAGAGCTGAGCTTTGAGGTGAGTTGACCAGCAATTGCACGTTTAAAAAGATCCTAAAGGTTTATTTTTGCTGATAATGAAGTTCTTTTTGGACAGTGATTGATGTGCTATTATACTCTCTAGCCTTGCAGCAGTTGCTATGGAAACCTGGCAGTCGTCATGGTTTCTTTGTTCAGCCAGCTCTCTGTTATGACGCACTCTGCTAGGTCTGCACCCAACATCGCCTACAGATGTTATTTATTAAATTTTGAAAAGCCTCTCGGGGAAGCTGAGAAGTTGGGCATGGTTTCAAGCCTTTCTCTGCAGACTTGGGGCTCATCAGGTTGCCTGGTTAAAAAGCTTCCTCATTATCTTTTGCTGCACTCAGTGATGATACTCTGTCTTCTTTTCACTGCCTTTACATTACAGCACACTACGGAGACACAGGCTAGTCTTTTACTAACCAAATCACAGCCACCTGTAGTGTTAGATTATGGAAATGAAGATTCCACTGCTTGTCACCCCATCGGACTGTACAGTGTTTATTGTAAAGTGGGGGCCTGTCTCTCGAGCGGCTAATGAATGTCTATTTTTTTCCACTCCTGTACTTTGCATATTCCTCACATTTCTATTTAAATGCAAAATCAGAAGAAAAAAAAACATACATAAATAGCCCGCATGTGTGTTTATCACTTGGTCGCAGGTATTTTAAGTAGCTTCTCTCTTTCAGAAGTAGCGGATCGGCCTCGAATGTGGCTCTGCTCTGTGTGAATAATTGTCATCCAGAATCACTAACAGTGTGATCAACGTGACTGGAATAGAAATGCAATCCTGATGGCAGTGACAGGTTTAAGAGAGGAGAAAAGGATGAAGGCAGGGAGGTGGCGAGGGGGTGCTGGTGGTAATGGAGGGGCCTCGCTTGGAAAAAAAGACAGAAAAGGGAGAAAGAAAAAAAAAACCCACAAAGGGCAAAGTAAAGACTCTCCGAGTAGTTACAATTCTTTGACATTTTCCGTGTCAACCTGATTTGGCAGAACACTCTGCGAAATTGCATTGGATGAATGTGATTTCTCAGGTAACATCAGTGGTTTGTACTGTACTCGCTGCACTTCTGGATGGTTAGAGTTCAAAGATGTTTTCTTCATGGTTGTCTGAAGACAATTTTCCTTTCCTTATACAAGCTGCACTCCCTTCTCTCGTGATCCACTAAGGAGACTTCAACCCTATCAACATGCACGTTATCAATGTACAGTTTATGACATCACAGCAGGAATGTGTTTTTTTTAATATTTCAGAATGTCTTTATTGTTATTATACAATTGTACAACCAAATTATTGGGCTTCACCTTAAAGTGCACGTAGCTAAAAAGAAAAACCACAGAAGAAGAATATAAAAAAGTAACTCTAATTAAGGTAAGATGGGCCATGTATTATTTACAGGTACCATCATAGTAAATTATGAATTGATATTGCAGAAATATATCATAAATATTTGCACAGTATGAAATGTAAAACTATTACAGAAATATAAAATATAAATATTGCAAAGTATGAAGTATGCTACTGCAGAATAATAAAAGTATAAATATTGCACAGAACGAAATATTTCTAATAATAAATTATCTGATATAATAATATTTTCCAAAGCGCTCACTGTTCCAAAATTGGAAAAAAAAGAATGTTTAATGGATAAGTAGTGAAGGATACTACAGTAAGTAAAAGTGTTATATATGTTATATATGTGTGCAATATAATAAATTAATCAGTTAATCAATAATTCTACTAACCATTAGCATTTGCTAGCAACTGTTTGTCTTTGTTGTTGTTTATTTAATTGTTTTACAATATAAAAAAGGGTAAAGGAAAAGGAAGGCAGAAAAATCAAAATAATTAATTATAAGTAGTAAGTAGTGGGCTATTTCCCTAATTAGAAAGTGATTTTCAAATTAACTAATATATATATATATATATATATATATATATATATATATATATATATATATATATATATATATATATATATATATATATATATATATATATATGATCTGTGTTCCTGGACTGTGCGTAGCATCAAAATAAATAAAAATTAAACCCATATCTGATTTTGTATTATCATTTTTAGAATCATTGCATTAAAAATGTAATTTATACAAACAATGTAGGTTTAATCTAAATGTTAAATATTAAATCTAAATCTTAATGTTAAGTCTAAATATTAAATCTAAATGTCAAATCTAAATGTTCAATATTAAATCTAAATCTTAATGTTAAGTCTAAATATTAAATCTAAATGTCAAATCTAAATGTTCAATATTAAATCTAAATCTTAACATTAAGTCTAAATATTAAATATAAATGTCAAATCTAAATGTTAAGTCTAAATGTTAAATATTCAATCAAAATCTTAAGGTTAAATCTAAATGTTAAATATTAAATACAAATCTTAATGTTCACATAAAATTCACATAGGTTTATTTTAAACGTGGTTTATTGATAAATGTTGTCGTTTATTTTAGCATATGCAACTTTACAGTCAGCGCCCCATATTAATGCTAGTACGCTAATTAATGAAATACAGCAAAAAAAAGTGATAATTCTGAACAAGATATTTTTTTGTGTGCTGACAGATAATTATTGTTTTTTATTATATATTCCTCAACAGGATAGGTAAAATTCAGAGACAAATGTGACTGTAGAGCTACATTGTATTATGATGTTTTTGGGTTTTCAGCAGTAGGAGGTACATGGGTTCAGGTTAAATGTCTTAAAGGGTACGGGACGATGGAGAGTTTGGGAACCACTTCCTTAATGTATCTTTAAACACGCTATTGCTGTGTGATTGATGAGTAGCAGAAGTGACGGCAGCGTTTCTTCAGTTAAAACAGGAGATAAAAGGCTTGTCCTCTCCCAAACAGCAATCAGCAGGATCTGAGCACAGTCGCCTGATTGTGATCTGTTTCCTTTAAATGCTCAAAGAGCTGTCTGCATCACAGCGCTAATTCAATCTCTCCCGTTGCAGTGTGTCTGAAAGCAGCATGCAGTGGAGATGATCACTTTCTACTGGTTTCAACAGTGAAACACTATTTACCACCCTTGTATGGCTTTCATATTTCACGGCGCGTTGATTTTTGTCTGATCAATTGCCCCCAGATAGTAAATATTTCCATTTGTCAGCAGTAAAGCAAAGTGTCTGTATCGTTTGTCGATCCGTTAGTTTTGGGGCTTGCGTGAATGTTTCTAACCTGAGGATGTTGCCAGGTAAGTGTTCCTGCAAGGCAGAGAGAGTAGAGCAGAGGTGGGCAACTTTTATCACAGCGGGGGGCCAAAAAAATGTTTGTTTGTTTGATCGGAGGGTCACGTGATCAACATTCATGACTCAGCATTTAGAATAGTGAGCGATCTGAGCATTCATACAGGAAAGGCAAGGCAAGGCAAATTTATTTGTATAGCGCATTTCATACACAAGGCAACTCAATGTGCTTTACATGATAAAACATTCAATTGTTAAAAATCAATACGAACAATTAAAATCACCAGTAAAATCAATTAAAATCAATTAAAATCACCAGTAAAATCAATTAAAATCATCAGTAAAATCTTCAAAAAGCACATGACATCAACAACATGACCATAAATCTCTCTCTCAATGATACGCAGTAGAGAAAAAAAGTGCCTTTAACTTTGATTTAAAAATATTCACATGTGATGCTGACTTCAGCTCTGCTGCAGTTTGTTCCACTTCTTTGCAGCATAACAACTAAAAGCAGCATCACCATGTTTACTGTGAACTCTGGGCTCCACTATCTGACCTGTGTTCATAGATCTGAGAGACCTGCTGGGTTCATACCTGACTAACATGTCACTGATGTATTCTGGACCAAACCATTCACAGATTTATACAAAGAACAAAAAGGTTTTATAGTAGTTTTGTGTGTTTTTCTGTCATTCTGTGTATGTTTGTTCTCTTGCTCGTTGTATTCGTCTCATGTAAAATATATGTTTTTTGGATCATATTGTGTATTTGTGCTGTCATTTTGCGTTTTGGGGTAATTTTTCCCGATACAGCTTTTTCACTTCCGATACGATACCGATATTGCAGCCTTGCGTATTGAAAAACAGACCCATTTATTATGAACCTATTGGTTGCACACATTTTAACCTTCAACATAATATCTACAGTATTCTACAATTGAATAAATATAATATATATCGGAGATTTTAGATGCAATCCGATAAAATCCGATATTCATTTTCTGGCTATCGGACCGATATCCGATACCAATATCGGATTGGGACACACCTAATTTTTGAATTTCTGTTGTCGTTTTGCTTGTGTACTTTTGTTGTCATTTTTTGGTAATTTTATATATATTTTCTGAGTAATTTTGTGTATTACTGTTGTCGTTTTGTTCTTTTTTGTTGTAGTTTTGTGTTTTTCTCTCATCTTTTATTGTATTTTCCTTAAATGATGTAATTATTTACTGTATTCTAGCTTTTATTTTGTGTATTTTTCTGTCATTTTGTACGTTTACTTTGATGTAAACGTAAATGCATGAAATTAGACCAAGGGCCGCATGTGGCCCCCGGGCCGTCAATTGCTAATGTCTGTAGTAGACAGTTATCTATGTGTACCCGGTGAAACAGCAGTGTTTGTAACTTCCACATCTGCTCCGTTGAGTCTCGGCTCCTCAACGTGAGTCAAGCACCTTTTTTTTTTAATGTCAAAGAACATAAACCACAGGGCGATAACGTGGCGAAGCTCCGTGCGGTTTTTGCATTCAGTGTCTGGACGAGTGCTTGTGGTTACATCCAGTCGCTGTGACAAATTGCTCTTTTTTCACCATCACCTGCTAACAGCCTCTGTATTAACCTCGCCATTAGCACTTACTTAGAGTGTTGCACCCGTTTTTCCTCGGCCTCGGGTCTCTGTGGACCTCTCAGGGCTGATTAAAGGACGTTTGGGAAGCATTTAGAAGTGTAAAAGCTCATTGGTTTGAGTGAGCCAGCATTGCTGCTAGTATTGGGTTGGAGCCTATCTTCTCTGATTGCTTTTATAATCACAGCATTTGCTCACCCTGAAGGTGCACAAAGTGTAGCTTTGATACAGACGCTCGAGGCATCTGCGATTCATAATGCACGTTCCTCAGTGCGCTACATTACGGAAAGAGCAGTCCGTCCCACTGCGAGACAGCGATAAAGACATTCTACCTGCTCATAGTACATCATGATGAGTTAATAATAAAGTACCACTGACGGGTGTGGGTTTTTTATCCCTCTCATGATCAAAGGCAAGCACTCCAGAGAGTTCTGTCGTCTCCAGGCGAGAATACCCATTCTGTGCAGATGCTGAGCAGAGATGTCCTGTTTCAGGAAGAGAATGATATAGTACACGCATCACCTATCCCTTCAACTCAGGGAAAAAAGCTTTATCTGACAACATATCTTCACACGCCAATTTTCATCTCACTTAGGGAATACGATATTCCAATATTTTGCAGCTACTGTAACTGCATTGAAGCACCATCGAGTGCTGCTATTGATCTAGTTCAAATGCTCCATACCTCATTTGGTTTCATTATCGCTTGATCCGTCTGCCAGGATTGGACAAATCTGACCCTTCACAGTCCCACTCGTGCTCTTTGATTAACTCTTCAGAAACCGCTCTTCATGACGCCGTCACTGTGCTTAACATACTCACCCCACGCTCTGCCTCTTTAACAGATGGAACAGATGGATGACATTGCAGAGATTGCAAAGAAGACCCAAGAACTCCCCAAGGTGAACACAAAGAGGCAGCGGGTGGTGGTCTTCACCCAGGGCAAGGATGACACCGTGGCAACAGTCGGTAGGCCATCCTTTGTTTTGGCTTTGACTCAGCTTTTCAACACGTTTTCCTACTTAAAACCTCTTCCAACTTTGACCCCACTTTTAGGCATTTTTACCCCAGGTTTAAGCCTCATATCTCAGAGCTGCAGAGCATAGCTTTATAGATGGTAGATCGCTGACTGGGTAGAGCTGAATGCTATCAGTAATTTCTTTGAAGTTAAGCTCCAATATTGACACCAGATGTTAAAAAAAGAATGCTTGCACTACATTCTGTCATTTCAGAGCATAAAAGAAGTGTGGGGGATTCAGAGAGCAGGCATTGATTTGTGAAGTACTTATAACTTTGTCTTGGACAGACTCCAGGCCAGTCCTCAGCAATTTTTAATGCTTCACTTCTTTGCATCCGGCCACTTTTTCTCAAAATGCTGGTGGAGTGACTTTGGGGAACAGTCCTCTGAGCTCCCCCACCCCCCTTAAATCAATCGATTTTCCTTTGATACAGTGTGTATTTATTGGTTGGACGCTAAAAGGCAGTGTCATCATAACTTTGCAGGTTTGAAACAGTGCAAAATAGAGACGCGCGTTTCCGATTACTGCTGGGAACTTTAGTCTTTGCTCCGAGCCATAGGGCGTCTCTGCTCATTGCCCTTTCTGTTCAGTTTAAACTAGTCGTGCATGGAGAGAGATTGGCCTCCGGTAAAAGAATCAGACATATCGCTCATCATCTGTGACTGCAGAGACACACTGCAACAGCACGACCGCTATTGCTGTCAGACAGTTTTTACACGCGTTCAATGTTTGTACAAAAGGTGAAATAAAACTCACTTTATTTTCCTGTTTTACCTACAACTACTTAGTGTATTTTCTGGGCTATTGAACGCACCGCTGTATTGGCCGCATTCCAGTCATTTTGCAATTTTCCAGAAAGGCCGTACCGTCGTCACATAGGCCGCACTCTATTGGCTGATGAGGGTGCCCTTCAAACGATTCAGCCAATCAGAACGGGCAGGTACGAGGGCTGCTGTACTCATGTTAACGGAGGTTTCCGTGTATTCTGATAAGTTTCAGCGGACGAGTTTCCATCTTCACATGAATTCACATCCTCACTGCCCCACGTCTGCGTGTCAGCTTTTTAGGGCGGGGCTACCAGACTCAAAACACCTTCACTTTGTTGTTGTTCTTGTTGTTGTTGTGTACACGAGTTAAAATCACTACTCCTTTGTTATTCTCGAACAGATTGGGCTGAAATTTGGGAACTATGATCAATGGATGTGTACGCATTGACACTCAGAGCCCGAAAGTCGAAAAAAAAAATAAAGTCGATTTCTCATTTATTTGCGAGTCAAATATTACAACCGTTGGTGGTACTGAAGCATTAGCACATACCAATATATAAATGGGGCCCATTACTCAGTATGTGTCACGGGGGCACCAGGGGGCCCCATTTTTCAATGGAGCCCTTTTTTAAAACGGTAATTTTCAAATTTATTGGAACATAGTCGTGTGATATATCGCTTCAAAGGCAATTCAACGTAGATTATGATTATGCCTCACATAATTCAATTAGGGGCCCGGCAATTTTTTTCAGCAATTTCCATTTAAGTAGTTTTCTCATTTATTTGTGAGTCAAATATTGCGACAGTTGGTGGTACCGAATTATTTACACATACCAATATATAAATGGTGCCCATTACTCCGTATGTGCCACAGGGGCCCCATTTTTCAAATGACTACTCCTCCGTTAATCCTCATTGATTGTAGACGATACGGGCTCACAGTAACAATACATTAAGTTATTTTGGTAAAAAAAAAAGATAAAATGATCTACAGTTGGAAAAATAACTTTATTTGACTTTAACTCTGGCTATACTTACTCTAGGTATGACCTTCTCAAATCAATAGGAATACAAAATAACAATATTGCACAATATATCATCCCACCTTAACTAATTAAGAAAAGAAAAGTCATTTTTCACCAACAGAAGGACCAAAAGTAGTCTGGAAAAAACCCAAAACATTAACAATATTATTACATGTAGCAAATAAATCTATATTTAACCAAGCACCTGAACATTAATTTAATACAGTGTGTGTTCACTGGCGTACACCTCTTCACGTTCTTTAAATGATATTAAACGTGTAACTAAATTAAAAAATAACTTCATAAACATAAAGTTAATCATGTATAATCAAAACATGTTTGCTAAAATAGTTTTTTGTTGCCACAGATGTATTTTTATGCAGCCATATGTGAAGCAGCTGGTGTGAAATACTGCTGCGTTTTGGGTTGAAATGTGTTGCAAAAGCTTAACTGCACTAATAGCTTAAATTATTTTGCTGGCATTGTTGCGTGATTAGGCAATATTTCCTAGTAGTGAGCATTAGCTTTATTAAGGCAGGTAAAATGCCAATGTATTCATATAATAGTAATAATAAACTTAATATAGCACTTTTGGGTGAAGAACTATTGCAATCCAACAATTTGTACAAATAAAGAACCTAACATTGGTTTTTGAATCAAAAAACAAAGTTTTGAAGAGTTTTTTTTCCTCCTTTTTTTTTTGCATCAGTTGCTAAAACATTTGATTCTGATCAGTTTTAAATGTATAAAATTTGGGATCAGGAACATACTGTATTATTTAGTTTAACACTATTTCTTATGGTCAGTTGGTTTTAAATTTTAGGGCTTCATTGAATTTAAAAAACAAGCGTTGAACGACTCTCATATACATTGTAATGAGATATAATAAATCTGAATAACCTATTATTATTACCAGTTATCAGCTCCCAATTTAATTGAACTTTCTTAGAGAGTTTTTTTGCCCCTGGAATAAAAAAAAAAAAACTTGGAAGTGAAATTCCTTTCATGACGATTTGAAAAGAAATCTTTAAGAAGCAGCTTGAAAGTTAAAGAGAACGAGAATCCATCCATTGTGCAGGAGGTGATTGATAAATCCCGCCTGCTTCCCTCATTGCTCCTGCATGAAGACACAGCAGCGCGTCGCTGTGAACTTTATATAAAATACATGATGAATGCCGGCTGGATGAAAGACAATGTGTTTTAGATGTCATCTACAAAGGCAAACATGATAAATGTCATTGAGTGCGCTATCATTGCTGAGGAACAGTTACAGTGTTCGCTGCTGCACAACTTGTGTGTGTTCCTTTGTGTGAACATTGCTATTCATGCCAGCCAAATAAATGTCATTGTAAAAAGAGAATTAAAGATTTTCATTTCCCGGAGGCGGAACTCTAATAAACTTGATCTCTCATTGTGTTTGCAATTTGTCCCACTGTCAGAATTTGATCATTTGCCAGCCTCTGCATGTCCCGTAATACCATTTCATAGTAATTAAGGACGGGAGAATTCCTCCCCTTGTGCTTGGTTTCTCTAAAAAGAGATGTCACTTTGTCAATGTTCATTTTTTTCCTGTCCTTCATTTAGATCTTTTCATTTTCACTGCTTCACGAGTGCATTCTAAGAGACGGGAGCTGGGGGATACGGCCCTTTATTAAACTGCCACTGCCTCCTGAATGACTCAGGGCTTTTGCTTATGCACCCATTATAACAGTTCCAGTAATTAAGAGCATTGTGTTCTGAAGCTTAGTGATGAGATCTAATAAATAATCATTAGCCAGTGGTTGTCTAGGGTTGACTGATCTGTATTAGGTTTAACTCACTTATGTTACGTTGGTTCCTCAGTTACCCAACGTTGTTTCTTCCAGATCGCATCCGGATACCGCATTTCATTACAACTTTTATCACAGTGTGTTTGTTTGATCAGAGGGTCACATGATCAACATTCATGACTCAGCATTTACAATAATAAGAGTTTTTATAGTAATTTTGTGTGTTTTTCCGTCATTCTGTGTATGTTTGTTGTTGTCTTGCTCGTTGTGAAGCATTTAGTGCATTTCTGTTGTCTTTTAGTGTATTTTTCCTGTAAAATATGTTTTTTGGATTCATATTGTGTATCTGTGCTGTCATTTTGCATTTTTGAGTATTTTTTGTGTATTTCTGTTGTAGTTTGGCTTGTTTGTTAGTACTGTGGGTTTGCAGAGTCATTTTCCATGTTTTTCTTGTCTTTTTGTGAACTTTTGTTGTCATTTTGTATATTTTTTTGAGTAATTTTGTGTATTACTTTTGTCAATTTGTTCATTTTTGAGTAGATTTGTGTGTTTTTGCAGTATTTTCTGTGTTTTTCTTTGGTCTTTTACTGTATTTTCCTGCAATGTTGTAATTCTTTGTATTTTTTAATGTGTTCTTGTTCTTGTTTTGTGTATTTTTCTGTCATTTTGTACATTTACTTTGAGGACCGCATAAAGTTAGACCGAGAGCCGCATGTGTTCGACTTCAACAAGTTGCTCAGAATTCAATAAAAAAAAAACTATAGATCATAATGATGGAATGAATGAGTGATAACACATTTTAAAGAATCTCATTGTAAATAGGTGAATGAAAAATGTATTTTTATAGTTGTTATTATTTCTGGTCATCCCCCTCCTGATGAAGGACCAAGACTGACTTTTGTATTTTCAGTTCATGTTCTAATCAAGATAATTGTCATTATCATTATTATAATTATCATTTTTAACTAAAAATAAACATTGTAAAACACCATATTTTTAACGTTTTAATTAGCTAATTTCTCACTCTCTAGTACCCTCTGTATCGAACTAACTTGGTGACAGTCCAATATGTGAATTATGTCAATATTTAACATCTAATAAAGTTATTACTATCTTTTACAACTGCTATTCATGCTTTGTTGTTGCAACAAATCAAACAATGATATTCCATATATGATATTGCTTTTTAACTAAAAAATAAACATTACAAAATCCCATATTTTTAACATAGTTGTTTGTTCATTTTCCACTTTCTCTCTCTCAAGTACCCCCTGTAGTACCATAGCGTACCCCTAGGGGTACACGTACCCCCATTTGAGAAACACTGGTCCAGATAATGGAAGGTGGATATTTGGTGCTTAGCTTTATTTGTCCTTTTGTTTCTTGGCATTTTGTGCTAAAGTAATTCTTTCATGACTCCCTGAAAGGCAAATTGTTGACGATGATCTTTTGCCTGTGTTTGTTTTAATTACAGGCATATGTGCTGTTGTTTTTATTTTTTTATTTTTTTTTATAACTCAATTGTGAACAAAGATGGTGGTTATGATAGGGAAACAGATTGAATGTCATCTTGCTTCTAACCCGTCACGTTTGCCAAGAAAGTGGTTGTTTTCCCTCTCGGAGGCTCGGGTCTTGGCTGAAATGCAACACAAATATCTTTCCAGGAGAAGTATTCTCAGGGAAGTTTCTCAAGTGAGCACGTCGTACTTAAACTGCGCTCTGGCCTCTAGTTGGTGGATTCCAGGTAAATATCCGTGGACAATTCCCAGTCCCTGGACAGCTCGTGGTTCTTTAAATGATGCATTAATTGTGTGACTAGTGCAGATGATATAGTGTGACAGCATTAGCGTTAACTTTAATGACCTGCTAGCTAATTGATCAAGCTGCTTTCTGTCAAATCCGCAATACGGAGAGTTGGAACGTTACCAGGAATAACACGTACTAATTTTAAAGTCAAAACAATGCTCCTTATGCTCATTTTCCACTAAACCAGGGGTCGACTTTTTTTTTTTTTTTTTTCCCGTGTTCAGTCACTTAATTTAAAGCGTAAAATTTCTCAGTCTCTGCTTTTCTATGATTCGTCATTGTTATAAAGAATAGCCAATAATAAAGGACTTAATTGATACTTGTTTAAGAGACGTCTGATTAAACAATGACTTAGGTTTAATCACCACCATTCAAGTGTTGTAATGAAAGAAATGTAAGAATGTATGAACAAAAGCTCACAATTAGTGCACACTGGAGGGGAATATTTAACTCCCACTCTGTGGGTTTGGTCACATGTTTATTCTATTTCTAGTTTTCAGGTGTAGGTGACCCGTCAAAAGAAAAGCCCAATCTGCAACAGTGTGGTATTTTTAGGAAAATAAAAGCAGCAGACATTAATTCATAACAAAACATAAAGTGACACTTCTCATTACAGCTAAAGTGTGACAGGATTTCAGTCTGAGAGTTTTTGGCAGAGGTCTATATGTTCTCCTCTTCTTCTTTTATTGCCATTTCCATGACGGATTTCTGCCAATGAGATCTTTGTTACAAGCAGCTGGAGAATTGCTGCACTGTAACTTGAGTTAACATGTCAGTCAAATTTAATAATTTGCATCAATGGGGTGGTGTGAACTTTCCCCTGGCAGCAGAATACAAGCCCTGTCCATGAAGAATGAGGAATGTTGAATGTCTTATGTGCCATATGTCCAGGACGAGAACGGGAACGTTCTGCAAATGTCATCAATAACATTTTCCTGCCCTCAATGACCCGATCAGCTCGACATGTTTCTGTGCTGAAAAGTCATGTGCAAATTTTAAACGGGCAGTATTATGAAAATAATCTCTTTATAATGGTTTTGCTACAGTGAGATATTTATACATGCCTTTGGCCTCATTCAGAGGGACAGAGTTGAAAACGTTCTGTTTACTTCCTCCCTTGTTATTCCACATGTTGTAAAAAGTCAGCTCCTAACGGGACAGTTGATTTTTCTCACGTTGTGACGTCACATCACGGAAACTCCTCCTCCTGACAATCCTGGCTCCTCCTACCCTATAAGAATGTAAGCTGCTCCCTCTCAAACTACCTCACAGCTAAAACAAACACTGCGGTTTAATATAGAATATACGAAAAGCTACATACACTAATGTGTTCTCTGTATTTAGCACCCAGGGAGGGGTTCCATTTTTAGTAACCGTTATATCGCCTTGTATCACCTTTGACTTGATCTGACGTGTCTGTGACACAACGTCACGCCAGGGGGCCACATGCGGCTCTCAGTTTAACTTTTTGCGGCCCCCAAATTAAATGTACAAAATGACAGAAAAATACACAAAACAAGAGCAAGAATACATAAAAAATACAAAGAATTACAACCATGCAGGAAAATACAGTAAAAGACAAGAGAAAAACACAGAAAATACTACAAAAATGAAGAAAAAGTCAACAGTTATACACAAAATTACAGAAAATGACAACTAAAGTACAGAAAAATACAAAAGAAACATGAAAAAATCAGGATCACGTATCAAGATAACTGTGAATATCTGGCAAAGAGAATATTTGTTAACAATAACAGTGGATTTCTCCAACTAGAGAAATTGGTTTTCCCCTCACACACACACACACACACAAAGCACAGCAATTAACTGAAGTGAATATTGCGCGAACACTAATTTGGATTCAGTCTTGATTACAAGACAAAAAATTTCTGCAGGCACTAGTAAAGTTAAGTAGAGAAAAAGGAAGAACGTAGCAGTCAAACTGCTAATACGACTAAAGGCATGAAAACCTTAATGTATATTAAAGAAAAAGGAACGCAATTCAATCAGTTGCTTTTAATGGGATCCCAAAAACAGAAGCGCTAACTGCCTCGATAAGAGTCTGTTTAAAGACGTCTGACTCATTTCATATTGGACGACCTTTTTCTCAACATACCTACGCCTCATTCTTTTTTGAATCTTTTTTTTTCTTTTTCCAATGACTGAACAACAGCAGCATATTTCCAGCATCTGTTACTTTTTTTTTTCATAACCACTTTTGTGTATTGTTGAAACACAACCACATCGGATGTCTTATCTTACTGCGTCGCTACTGACAAACTGTAATTGATTATTTACACGTTCTTTTCTTGCATGATTAATCATTTTGAGTGGGAGGACGATTGTTGAGATTCATCTCTTCCATTAATTAAGAAATTGTTTTTTTTTCTGCTTTTTATCGGCAGATTCTTGAGGAAATGTTGTGTTTTTAAACCTATAGGTGTTTTAAAAAAAAAAAAAATCTAATTTCTAATTTGATAGATCTTGGTCACAGAGTCGCACTCAACTCTTCAAAGACGTCTTTTTCCAACAGGTTTCTCTCTGACGCAGTAATTCCCTTAAAGGTCCAGTATTATGCTATTTCTCACTCATCTCCCCAACAACATATTATTTGAGGTTTATTTTCCCAAACTCACCTGTTTTCTAGAGTTTTAGCCTCTGAAAAGTCACTTTAATGACGCTTCTAAAAACAGGCTGGTTTGGGGCTTTCATGCATATGCATGAGTGGGCGTGTCTATAGACCCTGACTCCACACAACAGCTGATCACTAGCGACTTTCTTTTGCTATCCACACAAAAAAAACTGCACATTACAGTAAAACACATGGATGTTTAAGAGGCTATTGTGATTGTGAGTCAGACAAACGCTGTTCCACGGTGTGTTTATCACATCAGCAGCGGAGTCTGTCAGCTGTTTAAAACTCTCGACTGCTTCGTCGCTTTCTTCTCCTCCTCAACACTACTTATTATAGGAATAGTGCATTTAAGACAATAGTCTACTGTTTTGTCCAACCGCTGCGTTGCATTGGGTCACAAACATGTCAGATCAAGTCAAAGGTGATACAAGGCGATACAACGGTTACTAAAAATGGAACCCCTCCCTGGGTGCTAAATGCAGAGAACACATTTAGTGTTTGTAGCTTTACATATATGACAAAGTATAACGTATATTCTATATTAAACCGCAGTGTTTGTTTTAGTTGTGAGGTAGTTTGAGAGGGAGGAGCTCACATTTTTATAGGGTAGGAGGAGCCAGTTTACGCCATGTGATGTCACAATGCAAGAAAAATCTAACTGGCCTGTTTGGAGCTGCTTTTTACAAAAAAACAGAACTTTTTCGACTTTGTTTCTCTGAATGAGGTTAAAGGATGTACAGTACTGTATGTCACTGTAACAAAACCATTATTAAGTGTTTTTTTCATAATACCGCCCCTTTAACATCAGATGGTGAACGTATATGCTCAGCAGAAGGTTGTGTATCTTTAGTTGGAGGACAGCATTGTATTCAAAAATTCATAAAGTGGATTTGTCACATATTCCGTGAGCCCTTGTTACATTAGCAGGGAGCCTCATTAAACTCCCAACCTTTCCCCCCTCCCCAATAAGAGGTCTGCCAGCCCCCCTCCTGTTCCTTTTATCCACATGTCAGTCTTTTGTCTCCTGCACCTTTTCCCAATGTTCACGTCTGCACCAGAGCTTTCAGATTGTTTGAAGATTGTGTGTGTGTGCGTGCGTGTGTGCGTGCGTGTGTGTGCGTGCGCGACAATTCTGACATAAGCTGCTGATTTAATGTCCTTCTACACCTCCAGACTTTGTCATCCGTTGGATTATTATTTATTTTATTTTTTTTAAGTACTCCTTCCTTTTAACTCTCTTTGAAGTGCTTTTGCTGCAGATAATTAAACCAATATATTCCACCGGAGATTATAAAGCGCCTCATTCGTGGGATTCTTAGAAATGAAAACCACGCTGATCCTTAAAAAGTCTTAAATCTCAAAATAAGGCGTCAATTGTCATTAAAATATCTTGAATCAATGTTTCAAAAGTCTTAAATTTGAACACACTATAATTATGAATTTATGATTATAATTGTTCTCACATTTCAAAATAAATGGTACCATTAGTTTAAAAAAAACTAATTTAAAAACAACAATAATTGACTTTCCAACAAAGATTTTTCTTAATAGTTTTTATTTTTTGTATTTTTGTTGTTTTATAGATTTCTGGCTATTTTTTTTTTTATAGTTATCTTGAGTATTTGGAATGATTTTGATTATTTTAGTCTGTTTTATTGTGTATTTAACCCCCATTTTTTCCCCCAATTATGTTTACTGTAAATATGGTCTTAAATTTGCTTTCAAATGGCCATAAAAAGTGACTAAAGCTGTAGGAACCCTGATATCGAAACTATTTTTTTGCATTGTTTTAAATTTACAAGAAACCGAACAAGAAAAGTTTTGTTTAACGTTGAAAAGTTAATTACCTTCCAGTTCATAAATGAAGAGTTTGTGCTTTTTCTTTACATGCTATGCTGTTTTTGCATAAGTTTGCACATTTTTTTTAACTTCTGCACAGACGAGGGTAATTTCCCTGTGTACGTGCATGTTTTCAATAGCTTCTACATACTTTTGTTTATGTGCAAAAAAAAAAACCCAAATGCGTCCCTTTTGCCACTGCGAACATGCAATTATACATCGTTTTATACATGCCTTACACAACAGATGGTTAAAGTTCCTCACAACCTGTCTTCATAAAGTTCTGCTCAAACATTCCTACTACGTACTTATTTTAGGAGAACTTCAAATCAAATAGGAAAAAAAAAAACCAAGAGGTTGTCATGGTTACTGGTGGAAGTCGTTATTCTGTTTGAGATGAATGATTCTCTAACTTTAACAAAAAAAAAACACTCATATACCATCCAACACAGAAAATCTGTTTAAATAAGTTGTAAAATAGGTTTGGATTTTATATCATAGCTTTAAAATAACACCTCTTTGTCACAGGAAATTAAAGTTGTGGTATGTAATGTACCAAACCACAACTCTATACCGCACTTTTCTTTCAGTAAAAACAAAACTAAAACCTCTGAAGGAGTTTCCTTATTAGTTTCTAGTCTCGCAACATAAGAGGCAAAGATTATTGTGCAGTGAACGCTTTCATCAAGATAGTGTTAGAGTTGGTTTGTACGGAGCATTTAAGAAAATTAAAAGGCACATAAGAGTGATAAAGTAATAAATGGCAGTAGTGTTCACGGAAATAAAGACTAAATTATACATTCTGCTGCCTTGTTAGTTAATTGAAATATGCTGAGTCGAGGCACAGCTTTAAAGAGCTGCCGTCATGAATCATATAAAGATTTACTCTGGCAGAAAAAATTAAATAAAAGATGAGAAGATGAAGAGACAACAGAGTGCAACGTCTACAGTAGAGCAGATAGTTCATGTTTTCAAAGTTAGTTCCTCGTGTTGTTTAAAGTCAGGAGTTATTATTAACTGTACTCACAGTTTGTAATCCTGACTTAAAAGGTCCAGTGGGCCAATTTCTGCTCGATAGGAGTTGAATTATTTTGTTTCTTTATTTGTCTCAAGCTTCACCAACAAAAATACAAAAAAAAGAACATTTACATCAGCAGTAAAAATATTTAAAATCATCAACAAACACATTACATCATCATCAACATGACCAAAAATCTCCCTCATACGCAGTAGAGAAAAAAAGTTCCTTTAACTTTGATTTAAAAATGTTCACATGTGATGCTGACTTCAGTTCTGCTGCAGTTTGTTCCACTTCTTTGCAGCATAACAACTAAAAGCAGCATCACCATGGTTACTGAGAGCTCTGGGCTCTACTATCTGACCTGTGTCCATAGATTTAAGCTTGTGCAGAATATATATTGAATGTATATTGTAAAAATAGTAATATGTTAAAAACCTGATTCTAGAGAACCTTGTTATGTTTTATTTTGATAGGGTAAATACTTCATCCTACATCCTTTTGGCTGAAGAATTCCACAATTGAGTGTCGTTTATTCTGCCAAAATAAAATTCCAAAATAATTCTAAATCCTTGTGAAATGATATCAGGCTAAAGGCTTAGTGTACGAAAACTCCACCAATGCTTTTTAACTAACATGGTGAATGTCCCCCCCCCCCCCACAGGTGGGAAAGTGACCGCGTTCCCTGTTATGGACATCGACCAGAACGACATCGTGGACACTAACGGAGCTGGAGACGCGTTTGTCGGAGGTGCGACATTATCAACGGCACAGCTTGTTTCCAGCAGGCGTTCCCAATTAACCTTTGATAACAGCGAGCTGCGTAACCAACTAATGCCTCCACGTTTTATGATGGTGACATTCAGCCCGCTGGCTTTTACTCTGTGATTTTAGAAAAATACATCCATTTACAGCCATTGTGGGAGAAATAACTTCCTGAACCTGTGGAAACCATTCATGGACACATGATGATCTCCAGGGTTAGGGGTCATTGATCATTAATTACAATTATAGTGGAATTATAATCGTAATTGTAATTGAGTTCAGATAGCGAGTGATGATACAGGAGGTTTTTTTTTCCGTCTGTGTTAACTCCTCCTACACCGTTTGTCCGATTTTGACAAATAAGCGTTCAAAACTCATTATTTGTAACTTTTAAACTTATTACATTTTTTCTTTCATTTTTTTCACCTTTCTTTTAACTTTTTAAACCGATTTCAACCTTTTTCAGCTAATGCCAGGTTAGTGCTAATGCTAGGCTAATGTTAACGTTAGGCTAATCCTAAAAGTAGTTTAATGCTAATGCCAGACAAACGCTAACACCAGTTTAATGTTAATGCTAGGTTAATGTTAGTGCTAATGCTCATTTAATGATATTGCTCGGCTTATGCTAAGGTTAGGCTGATGCTAATGCTAGGTTAATGTTATTGTTTGGCTATGCTAATGCTAACCAATGCTGATGCTAAGGTTATTTCTAATCCAAATAATGCTAATGCTAGTTAATGTTAATGCTAGCTAATGCTAATGTTAGTTAATGCTAATGCTAGCTAATGCTAATACAAATTTCTGCTACTGCTAGCTAATGCTAAGCTAATGCAATGCGACATGTGCCAGCACCTGCATCCTCACTATTGTGGTTGACTTTGTCATTTTAATTATGAAAATTCTATAAAAAAATAGTCAATTATTTGATTAAGTGCAAAACCGTTCAATGGCTTACACAATATCAAGTTAACAATTATTAAAATATGTTTCAGATCAAGTTTTCTCACGACCTGTCAGTGAATATTCACACCCATACAGATGGTAATGGTTACAGTAGTTAAAGATAAGATGTAATAGATTTTATTTTATTTTTAATTTTTTTAATAGAGATGATACAATGTTACAGTTACAATAGTGTGAATGTAACTGATGTTTTGCACAAAGAGTTAATAATTATTGCTAAATTCCACCTCTTGTCCCTTGTTGGACGTTTCCATAACATATTATAATTAATGCACTAAAATGTAAAGATGCTAAAATGACATCGTGTACACACAAAACCACACATAATCACCACAATAAAAGTTAGTGAAATTGTAATTGAAATTTAGTAATTGAGAACACAATTGTAATCCACTTTCAGGTGGAAAAAAAAATAGTAATTCAAATGTATTTGTAATTGTAAAGAAAATGCAGGTTACCGTAATCATAATTGAAGGTGTAATTGTAATAGAAAAATGTAATTGACTCCAACCCTGATTTTTTTCTCTACGCAGGTTTTCTGTCTGCGTTGGTTAAAGAGCAGGGATTGGAGGAATGCATCCGGGCGGGGCACTACGCAGCCAACGTTATCATCCGACGGGTTGGATGTACCTTCCCGGAGAAACCTGAGTTCCAATGATGCAGTGGAATTCTGACGCACACAGTTTACCACGAGATTCTTCTCCACGAATCACTTCTGGATTTTATGTTAAAAAAAAAAAAAAAAAAAAAAAAAAAAAAAGGAAGAACAAAATCTATTTACTTTCTCCAGGTCTGGGACTAATTGCTGCTTGAAGCTTAAATCAAGCCTCAATATTCAACACAGATGCCTTATTATAATATAAACCAATGATAAGTGTCAAATTTTGTTTATGCTTTTAAAGTCTGAAATCTTGCTCCTGAGTTTTGGGAATTGCTTTAAGTAAAAGTATAAAAACATGGTTGGATGCATTGTTTCTCAATACTTTGTGGCTTGTTCACTATAAAATCTAATATTTCAGTTGTGTTTCCCAGTATCACTTCTTCTTCCTGCAGACGCTGATCGATCGCAGCGAGAAGTGCGACTTCTCACATATTCTTTGACTGTGTAAGGGACACAGTGGTGACACAGAAGTGATGCGTTTAGTGGAGTAAACTAAGCGTGAAACAAACTTTTCAGAGCCGTCTTTAAGGCCTGCAGTCAATGTAATTGACCCTAACCCTGGGTGGAAGTGGGGGGGTTTAGAAAGGAAAGAAGCTGTTCCTCTTGGATCATCACTGGACGTGTTAATGGGGGGTGGTGGTGGGGGGGGGGGTCCTTTTTTTCTGTTTTTCTTGTCTTTTTGTGGACTTTTGTTGTCATTTTTGGTGATTTTATATATTTTGTGCGTAATATTGTTGTTGTTTTGTTCATTTTTGTACTCGTTTTGTATGTTTTTGGAGTATTTCCTGTGTTTTTCTTGTCTCTTACTGTATCTTCCTACAATGTTGTAATTCTTTAATGTAGTCTTGCGTTTGTTTTGTGTATTTTTCTGTCATTTTGTACGTTTACCTAACCAATACAAAGCAAAGGGTGTATTGATTAACCCCCACCCCCACCCACCCCCCCATCTGATGTTGATACTTGGTCCCTAACAACAATGGATCATTTTCCTATTGAAGGATTAGTGAAAGGTTCTTCCTGGGGATCATTAGTGGCTCCTAAAAATGAGGCTGATCAATGTTACACAGCTGTTCTGTCACTGTGTTAGCCCCCCCACACCCCCCTCGATTAAAACCTTTGACTTCGCTTTATGTCTTTAATTGAAAACGTTTGACTGCTAATTTTTTCAGTTGAGTAAATTTGAGTGTTGAGAAAACTTTGTTTCGTTCAATCTGACAACCTGTTACCTCAAAAAAGATTCCCACACTCTCAAAAATGTTTATTAATGAGGCCACATTTATGTATTTTTACTAATTGGAGTCATCGAGGTGAAAACGTTCTCCATCCAAAATGTTAGCAGCGTCTTTTAAGGTACTTTTTTCCGGTTTAAATAGTATTTAAATTTTTTTTTCTTTAGGTTTCACACAGATGCGCTTTGAAAAGGAGCACATTTTTTGATTGGGCAAGATCACACTCCATGGCAGCTGGTTCATTTGCTTCTCAAGATGACAGATGGCAAAACACAAACACAAAAAGAGGCGGCCATGATTAAGTAATGAGAATGTCTGCCACAATAAGGAAACTACACAACACTCGTCTCACTTTTCCTGGTGAAACTTTTTTTTCCTCCCCACTCACTGGATGCAAGAGGTGGAACAAACAAAGATAAAAAGCCTTGCATTTCATTTACATTTTTACAAATGTGTTATTTTCTGGTTTCGGAGCGAGCGGATTGTTTACATTTCCTCAACTCGACATCGTGTAGTTAAAAAAAAAAAAAAAAAAAAAATGGAAGACTTAATTTTTTGGGCGATGTTTGCCCACAAAAGGACGTGCACAAATGTAATCTGATTATTGTCAGTGGAGTCAAAGGAGAAGCTGGCCTGTGTTGTGGTCTGCAGATGGGCAGCAGTGTTTGTGAACACCACTGTGGCAGTTGGCAGTGATATGGGGGGGTCGATGGTGGGGGGAGCGCAGATTGCACTGGCACATGCTCCAATTCAAATTATCCCTGGCCCCGTGCAGCAGTGGAGGACCTGCTGGGGCCCATGGTGGCGTTCATTATAGCCACACACACAGGCAGCTCTTTTTCTGTTTCCCTCCATCCTGACACCAGAGGTGACGCCACTGACCATGACTCAGCATCCATAAACAATGTTCCTCTCCAACACTGTCTAAATAAGCCAACTTTTTATTTGCACTAGGTTCACAAAGTGAGGTACGAGTTCCCCCAGGGGTACGCAAAATGTCAGGGCAAAAGTAGACAACTATTATCACAGCAGGGCCACAAAAATGTGTTTGTTTGATCAGAGGGTCACATGATCAACGTTCATGTCAGCATTAGAATAATGAGCGATCTGAGCATTAATACAGAACAAAGAGTTTTTTACAGTAATTTTGTGTTTTTCTGTCATTCTGTGTATGTTTGTTGTTGTCTTGCTCATTGTGTGACGTTTTGTGCATTTCTGTTGTGCTTTTGTGTATTTTTCCTGTAAAATATGTCTTTTTGGGATCATTTATGTATTTCTGTTGTTTTGCTTTGCACTGTGGGTGTGGAAAGTAATTTTTTGTGTTTTACTTGTCTTTTTGTGTACTTTTGTCATTTCTGGTAATTAAATATTTTCGGACTAATTTTGTTCATTTGTGTAGTAGTTTTGTGTGTTTTTTAAGTATTTTCTGTGTTTTTGTCTTTTACTGCATTTTCCTGCAATGTTGTAATTCTTTGGTTTTTTAATGTTTTTACTTTTGTTTATTTTACTTTGGGGGCCGCATAAAGTTAGACCGAGGGCCGAATGTGGCCCCCAGGCCACCAGTTGCCCATGTCTGCCCTAAGGGGTATACGATGGCACTACAGGGGGTACTTGAGAGAGAGAGGGGGTGTAAAATGAACAAAGTGTCAGTCTAAATGATAAAAACTATAGAAATCAATCTATTCAGGAGCTACAGTGTTTTTCAACCTTGGGGTCAGGACCCCGTGTAGGGTCGCCTGAAATATCTTGAGAAATTAAAATAGCTTTTTGAAAATTTGAAATGATTCTTATTTTTGAAATGAAAACAACACACAATCTTAAACAACAGTTTTTCTATACTTTCACTTTGTGAAAAATAAATCGAGTTCAATTAAAATGCAGTTAAAAAAATAAAAAATAAATCTGTGTTAAAAAAGGATAAAAAACTAACGTCTTTGGGGTCGCCAGAAATTCTTTATCAAAATGGGGTCACGGTTGTGAACTACTGCAATAAATACTGTTTATTTCCACCTATTTACAAAATTAGATTATTTGAAATGTGTTAATACTTGTTTATTCCATCATTATGATCTATAGATGTTTTTAAATAGTTTTCTATAAGAAAAATGTTGTAGTTGAACAAAGGGGGGACTTGGATTCAGAAATAAGAGAAAGGGGGACTAGAGCTAAGAAAGTTTGAGAACCACTGCTTTAAACAATCTGATTAAAAATGTGACATATGCACATGTTTGAGTAGAAATGGTTTAGGTCACAAAGATAATCACTGTTTGATGAAGATACAACAAGACTATTAACATCATAGCCTATTATCTGAATGCAATTCCAATTACTCATCAAATGAGTATTTTTGCAAGGGTTAAATGTTTTCATTAAGATTGCTTTAAAACAGCTTGTACAGTCGTGTGTGTGTGTGTGTTCATAATCTGATGGGAAGTTACCAATTATCCTCCTAATTACATCCGTATTACTGCATGAAAAATGAGCGTTCTGGCATTTATAATGCAGCTAAAGAGTTGGTGAACGAGCACAGGGAGCGAGGATCCAAAAAAAAAACAAAGAATGTAATCATCTCTTTTCACTTTCTGGGTCCAGATGAAGCCAAGCTGAATTGATTTTTGTGTGTTCTCTGAGCAGAAAAACAATATATCAACTAGAATTTTATGCACTGTTTTTGGACAAATATAGTTTCAAAAAATGCCTTTATCTTGATTTTACCACACAAGGTTAGACGTGGGCAATCGGTGGCCCGGGGACCGCTTGTGGCCCTCGGTTTTTATTTGTGGCTGCAGATGTAACTCGATGAAAAGAAGTACCCCCCCCCCCCCCCCCCCCAAAAAAAATAAAAAATAAAATAAAATAAAAACATGCTAAATGTCAGAAAAACACTAAAGATATAGATAAAATGACTAAAAAAAAATACACAAAAAGACAAACAAAATGACAACAAAAACATACAAAATAATACGCAAATTGACCCAAAGACACAAAACCATGTCAAAAGTGAAAATAACAAGAAATACACATAATTTGGACACGAATATATAACATTACTCGAGGCGTACTAATAGATGACAAAGTACTCAAAAACAAAAAAACATACAAAATTAGGAGAAAAAAAAAACCCTGATAAAATTACACTAAAAAACTGCAATATTTTGTTCTTTCCTGTAATAATGTTAAGATTATTCCATATTTTATCAGACAAACACATTTTTGTGGCCCCTGGTGTGATAAAAGTTGCCCTAGATCTAAAAACAAACAAAATAAATGTCCTTTAATTTTGTGTAATAAAGACGAAGCAGGGTTGGGGTCAATTTCATTGTTCAGTTACGATTACAGCATTATTTTTTTACCCCCAGAAAGTCAATTACAATTACGTTCTCAATTACTAAAGTTAAATTCCAATTAATCATAATTACATAGACTGAAATAAATAAACGTTAACCTTCCTCTTGTGTTAGCTTTCTGTTAGCATCTCTAATGCTAACGGGTCCTAAATCAGCTGTAAAATACATTAAAAACTAATATATATCACATTTATTTCCTATCTATTGATTACCTTGTTAGGCTTCAGAATCAATGAAAATATAGGTTTTTAATATTTTTTTTAAATGGTAAAATGTGTGAAAGCTTGATATGAAACATATTTTAATAATTGTTAACTACATATGTGTAGAACTGTACATAGAACTGTAACGTGGTTCCCTAGTTTTGCATTGAATTATAAATGACAATTTTTATAGAATTTTCATGGCAATTACAAAGTCAATCATCTAAACTCAATTACAATTTAATTACGTTTATGACAGTAACATATTTTTAAAATTACAATTACAGCTATAATTACGCCACAATTGTATTTAATTATCAATTACGTGATTACAATTAAACTGAGCCCAAACCTGAACATGAAGGTTAACTTTTTTTCTGTTATTTACTTTCTGACATGGGCGGGGCCAAAGGGGTGGCCCCTGAAATCTGATTGGTCACCCCAAGTGCCACCCCATTAACAAAAGACAACTGATGGCTTGAATTTTGTTTTTGTTTTTTTTGTTAAAACAGTGATAAATCTACAACCTTAACTAATATACTGTATATATATATATATGTGTGTGTGTGTGTGTGTGTTTTGTTAGGATAATTTTTTTTTTTTTCTTTTAAAATAAATAGTCATGCATTCATCACTTTAATTTAATCACATGGAGTTTTAAACCTTGATAGGAACTAATTGATCCACAGGTTGCAGACCCCTGATTTATATAGACATTTAGTGTCTGTGTCTGTGTCCCTACAGTGGCCCCCTAACCAAGATTTCCTCGACCCGCCCCTGCTTTGTGAGGATAAAAAATAATAATAATTGTAATTTAATTGTAATTGAAAAAAAAATGTATTTGCATTATGATTGAACATGAGTAAATGAAAAAGTAATTGTAACTGAAAAATGTAATTGACCCTAACCCTGGTTGGAAGTAGTGGTGGTGGGGGGGGGGGGGGGGGGGGGGGTTAGAAAGGAAAGAAGCTGTTCCTCTTGGATCATCACTGGACGTGTTAATGGGGGGTGTTGGGGGGGGGGGGGGGGGGGAGTGAAATTGACAATATCATTGTAAGAGAGCTGCACTAAAGGGGCGACGGTCCGCTGCACTACACCGAAGTAGGGATGTCTAGAGTGGGAGAGGAGACGAAGGGGGAGGGTACCACTTTGTCACAGGCTGCTATGTAGATTAACCTTTCGATTAGTTGTTATCAGGTCCTCTTCATGTCTCCATGTCTTCATCCCTTCTTTGCCTTTAACACATCATCACATCCAAACTAAACCGCTTCTTCTCGGATACGTCGCCACGCATTTATCCTTCGACGTTTCCCCCGAGCATGAAGAAATCTATCCGACAGGAGGAAAACTTAGGAGAGGTAAATCACCACCGCATCTTTTTTTATATAAATATATATTAATCTACCCTCCTCTTCTGTTTAATCTTGCATGGAACTATTTCCTCTTGATTGAATCACATCGGTAGGTGTGTTAACATGTTATTATTAACCAAACCCTGAGCTGGTTAGTGTGTGTGTGTGTGTGTGTGTGTGTGTTTTCTTAAATATGGATGCGATGCTTGTTCTCTTCGTGTTAACTTGTATTCCCTGCTGAACACCGTTTCCCCTCCGGGGGTTTTAGTCTGTGTTCTGTTCGATATTTGATAGTTAATAATGGTGATAAAAGAGGTCACAACACCGTCGGGGCGGGTGGGATTTCTCATGCGGACGTGCACTTGAGTACTTGAAAAAAACGTGTTAAATTGCATTTTTTATTTATTTTTTTAAATGTTTATTAATGCGATATATTGGAGGAATTACAGCTTCTCTCAAGAGGGAGGAAACGGCAATGATTGCCTACAGGAGTCTTTAACATCCAAAGAGAAATTAATCAAATTATTATTAAATAAAAAATAATGATAATAATGAATAAGGTTGGATTGTTTCTGTAAACACATGATAGCTTCACCAAACAGCCAATTAAACTCTAAAAACGATCCCAAATCACTTTAAAGTGTAACCAACTGTTTCAAGAAGGAATGTTTAGTAAAGGTGGGCCGGCGTTAAACGTTTCATAAAGAGGTTAAATATTCATCTCGTTTATGTATCCTTCCGCCAGATTACGCGTGTCATCGTGTTTTTATCACTTAATAACTTAATAACAACCTCCCGTGTGTCGCCGGGAGCGATGTGTTTGGATATTACGAGTGTTTAGAGGTGGATGATATCAATCATCACTGGGGGGCCACCTTAAAAGGCGGGTCAATAGAGTTTAAGTGACACATCACACAGCCAGTGCCGTGGCTCTGCGCGTGAGCTCATGCATAATGATTGACATGTGCTTTATCAAACCAGAAATCGGATCCAGTCTTTTACAGCCAATATTGAAGTTGCTAGGGAGGGCACATTAGTGTAAGGTAAGGTTTAATGAGACTCCATTGGATTGTAATCAGCGTCATGTCGGATTCGCGTAAACTGCTACATTGTAACAAAATGGCGACGGTGTTTAGGTGACATCAGTGAAATGCTGGCAAACACTTGTCATTTATCTGCTCAACTCGGCGTAACTCAAGCGGCGGGGTTTGTTACGCACTTAGCACTTGGCTTTTTAAGACGACGGATGACTTTAATGGCAGCTGTCACAAAGTGAGTGTTGGTTGTTTTGTGTTGGGTTTTTTTTTTTTTTTTTTTTGTCTTTTTTTACGTGTTACAACTCACGGTTAAACTTTTACATCTTAGCTCATTTCTGTGTTGTTGTTTTTTACTGTCAGCTGGAGTGTGTTACACAACAAAACACCGACATTGGTGTCTGGGAGAATGTCTCCCGCACAATTACATGCAAGATTTGTAATTTTTGTTTTTTTTATGTCAGAAAAAAATAAAATAAAACCGCTAAACGTGTTGTTATTAATCAAGAAGTCGCTGGAAGTTTCTATAATGCCCTGGTCACGATGTGTAAACTTGCTACTTGTAGGAAATGTTCTTTAAAATGGGCATGTGGTTTGCTATGGGGGGGATTATGGTGTCAGACTATGGATTAAGTCACTGTGATTTCTCTAGCAGCCATGACAGCGTCTGCATCTGTTTTGATCCATCATCTCTATCTATCTCTATCTCATGTTATAGCTACATGACTTTGCTTTTCTAAACCATTACCATGCTGTTTATCACATGCTATCAGAGATGTAAAGAGTACTGATATATCTTATACTTAAGTAGAAGTACTGTTACTTGGTTGAAATAGTTCTCAAGTAAAAGTATGAGTAAGTCATACACAAAACACTCAAGTACATGTTAAAAAGTAGATAAATGAAATAGTATTTTTGCTAACAAAATGTTGCCAAGGGTCTTTTGCATACAGTAAACATCTCATGTATGAACTTAAAAAGGAAGAAACCAAATCTTGCTCAATTGGAACGTATTTTATTTCCCACAGTATAAAAAAAACGGTTTGTCAAAATGTGCAATTCTTAAAAAAAAAAAAAAAAAAAAAAAAAAAAAAATGAAATAACACCAATTCATTCAATTCAAAATAAAGAAAATGATGATGCTCTTAAGTATAGCTACATTTATGAACTCTAAAACAGTGCCATGTGGGTAACAATATCCTGAACCCAAAAAAGTGGCAGGGTTTTGATCAGAAATAGTGACTAACATATGGATTATGTTCAATGAGACCATAAAAAGGAAATAAAAATACAAACACAAAAATAATAATTTGCTCATTAACAGGTGGGTGTAGAAATGTAACTAATTATTTCTTTTAAAACGTACTTAAGGGAAATATACTCAAAAAGTACAAGCACCCACCTAGGCATAAAAGCAACTCAATTACAGTAATGTGAGTACTTGTAATTCATTACTTTCTCCTCTGCACGCTATATAATAAACTATTATGGCTACATGTGACTTTTAACTCTTAATAAATGTGATTAATTATTCTTTCTTTGTTTCCCTTGTAGATCTGATCGTGGATTTTCATAAATCAATCTGCAGACCAGCTGTAAACACCATTGTGGGATTATTATTTAGTGCAAATTATTTCTCAACTTCCCAGTCCGTCCACTTCAGGACTGAGTGGATGCTGTTGTGGAAACGTTACTTTTTGGCTCCGTTAAGGATGTGGATGTATCGAGTTTTTGGCAGCAGAAAGTGGGAATCTTTATGGATCGCTCTTTTGTGAGGCTAATTCTTCGACCATGGTAAAGCTCGCAAACCCTCTGTACACGGAGTGGATTCTCGAGGCAATACAGAAAATCAAAAGACAGAAGCAGAGGCCCTCCGAGGAGAGGATCTGTCATGCCGTGGCCACGTCACACGGACTGGACAAGAAGACCGTCCTTGAGCAGTTGGAATTAAGTGTTTATGATGGCTCTATACTCAAGGTTACCAATAAGGGGAGCACTTCCTACAAGGACCCGGGAAACCCCGGAAGGGTTGGATCAAATTTGCCTGCAAACACATCCGTGCCATCAAAGGAATCTATATGGAATTCAGATGATCTGCGCCATATTGATTGGAATAAAATTCTTAAGAGGGCCATTGAAGACCTGGATGATACCCATGGCTCCTCTTTGAAGAACATCGAGAGGTATTTAAGGAACCAGGACGACCTCTCAAATATAGTTGACAACTCAGCCTTCCGGCACAGGTTGCGACTGGCTGCCAAGCGATCCGTCAGCAATGGGAGGTTGTTGAAAAATGGTCCGCGGTATAAGCTCAGCTTCGGCAGTGCGGAGGGAAGGAACTCCAGGTGTTCGAGTGCTTCCCCATTGGTCCTGTCCTCGGTGACTCTTCTTCCCCATGAGCGAGACCAGGTACTCACACCTTTCACTCTGACCTTTCTTGCACAGCATTGTTTGACCTCTCTCAGGGGAAAAAGTCATGTTTGTGATCAATTCTGTAAAAGTGCTTTTACACCTGTTGCACAACATGTTTACTAGGGCTGGTAGATATATCGAGATTCAAGATATATTGAGTTTTCTATTTTGGCGATATTGAAATTTACAATATCGGATATATATTGCTTTCTCTACTTCTCAAAACAGCATGAAAAGCTCAGTTTGCTGGATTGCTGATTATGTCCTAACCCAGTTCTACCACTAAACAAGCCACACTACAGAACTCACTCACACGTGCTGTCCCTTAGAGGAGAAAAGACAAAAAGTGGAACATATTGTGCAGCTGTTTGTTAATAAATTAATAAATTTAAACCAGAATTGTCTTTTTGGTCAGACGTCATTTTAATCGAAATTATTGAGATTTATGTCGTATATCACCATTTTGAGAAAAAATATTGAAATATGAGTTTTATTCCATATCGCCCAGCCCTAATGTTTACAAATATTAAAGTTGATGACATGAAGGTGGAAGGATCGCGGTCTGGCCTTTCACAAAGGGTCAGGGATGTAGGCATATGAACGGCTTGAGCCGCTCCAAAGTAGCTGTGTACATTAGTAGTTTTCATGTTTTACCACCTGAAAGGATGAGCCGAGCAAATGCCGCGGTCAGTACGCACTACCACCGCTCTCAAACACACACACATGTTTCTGCTGTTCATAGCCTACCTGAAGCTGCCGTGCACCGGTCCGTCATGGACCACTACTTGTTTAAAGACCAGACACCCCACAAAGTGAACTAGTCCAAGATCCTCCGTTTGATCCACCCAAAGTTCCCACAAACACGTTGACAGAGATCCACGCTGCTAGCAACAGTAATGAACTGGAAACTGGACTAAAGCTAACTAAGCTAAGCTAACCCACCGACACACAGGACTGGGCTAAGAGCTAAAAAGTACATGGCTTACTTTCATCAAACCACAAAGAACCACTGGTTTACTTATGGTAAGATTTAACACATGTATGGAAGGATAAAAGCTAACATGACACAAATACATGTTTAGCCTTAAACTAATGTTATATTTCACGTGTTCACAGACAAAGCTGGTCCCATTAGACAGTAATGTAACTGTTGTGGTTATTTCACCTAAATATCCTGTCAGTACTAGGGCTGTCCCATCCGATATTGATATTGGATATCGGCCCGATAGCCAATAAATGAATATCGGATTTTATCGGTCTGCATCTAAAATCCCTGATATATATTATATTATATTTATTCAATTGTAGAATACTGTAAATATTATGTTGAAGGTTAAAATGTGTGTAACCAAATGGTTAATAATAAATGGGTCTGTTTTTCTCATCCCTACTGTTGCTGACTATTGTTCTCTGTTTGACTAACATCACATGATCAAGGCTTTTCTAACACTCCACACTATAAAATAAGTCATAAAAGTATGTATGATTCGTGCTGATATTGTATGAGACAATACGCAAGGCTGCAATATCGGTATCGTATCGCAAGTGAAAAAGTTGTATTGGGACATCTCTAGTTAGTACTGCTCTCAGTAATTAATGATTAGATAATCAAGCTTGATCTGGTTTAATTATAGGAAATCAGAGAAATGTTTATTGACAATAACTTTATGTGACGTATTATCAGATATGAAATAAACTACATTCAGCATCAGTGGATTATATTGAACAGTAAAAACACTAATAGCTATATTTCCTTTTCATGTGCTTTTTTTTTTTAAGAAAATAATTTAACTATAAATTAGGAGATGAATGCCACAATTGCCCCCATAATATGCATTGCACATTTTCTTTGATTAGGCATTTAATGTCTATTTGTACTTTAAAGTTTATTTTTTAATGAGGTTTTTTTCCACAGTTTTGTTGACCTCTTTTTAAATGTTAAAGATTACGTTTAAAATAAAAGTATTTGAATTTCGCCTTTTTTCTTACGGCCCTTATTTTGAATAGGTTAAAATAAACAAATCAATAATTATATATCGACCGATATGAAACACTTCAATCGTGATACACTTTTCAGGCATATCGCCCAGCCCTAGTATATCGCTATTTTGAGGAAAAAATATCAAGATATGAGTGTTGGTTCATATCGCCCAGCCCTAGGAAAAAGTCACATTTGTGATGAATTCTATAAAACTACTTTAACACCAGCGGTTACACAACATGTTCACAATCATTAAAGATGATGATATGAAGGCGGAAGGATAGCGGTCTGGCCTTTCACAGAGGGGAATGTGTTTGCAGAAATGTAAAGATTGTGGTTTAAACATAGTCACAGGGCAGAAAGAGTTCACTTGAAGTGGATCCCCTCTGGACCGTCTGTGTTTTGGTCTCCATGAAAAGATACTCAAAAAGTCATGCTGACAGTGTCTTAGTTATGTAACCCTATATCCTAATGACCTTAAAGGAAGTGACTCGTGGTGGAAAGTATTGATGATGGGAGTTGTAGTATTTTATCAGTGCAATGCGTATACAAGGACGTGAGGCATGTTTTTGAAGGAAAGGGAAAGAATAAAGATAAGCACGAGCTGCTGTTATGACCTTTATGCTGAGATGATGGCCCAGGCAGGAAATAAAAACCATGTAAACAAACTCCTGGGTTGCACGCTTTCCGCTGCTTTCCTCAGAGGTAGTTTACAATAGGCAGATTGAGTCATGTGACCCAAATGCAAAAAGAATATTTTCTTTACAAAATCACTTTACATGCGACATGTTCTTATCTTAAGTTTGGAAGTTGTTACGTACATTGTAAGTTTATCCACAAATGAACAGGAATGAGGTTTTTATTTATGTACAATGCTTTGGGGACGTCACCCTACTTTTCACTGCGAATAATCAGCAAGAAACACCTTGATCCTGCAGCCACAACTGTGATGGTGTCTGTGGTCAGGCCAAGAGTGAAACTGAGAAGTGTTTGGAGACACGGTGTCCTGCGAGGGTTCTCGGAGCCAAGAAAGGCCTCCTGTTTTCCATTGGAACGTTTTAACCTACTGCTCGAGGCCTTATGACATCAACTCGCCTACACTAGGTTTATCGTTGACTTCAAAGGATGAGACATCTCTGCCAGTTTGGTTTTTAACGTGTGAGTATTGAGGACAAGAGATACGTTGAGGTAAAAAAAAAAACCAAAAGAAAAAGAGCAGTCTTGGTTTTGTGTTTATTAGATTCTCAGAAGACTCTGGCAGTAACAAAGGCAAGGAATGAGAGGTTTTTTTTTTTCCTTTCCTTGCTGTGTTATGCAACCACTTGAGCTCTCGCTCTCTTTCTCAGCAGCAGTGC
Organism: Gouania willdenowi; assembly: GCF_900634775.1. NCBI lineage: Eukaryota > Metazoa > Chordata > Actinopteri > Blenniiformes > Gobiesocidae > Gouania > Gouania willdenowi. The sequence goes on along the minus strand of NC_041062.1, from coordinate 1,480,301 downwards.
TCTAATAGGACCCCACCCCCTCACTCAGGACAGCCTGCTCTTTTGAAGCTGCATAATTTCCTGTAATGTACTTAATTTAGACTCCCTAAGTAAATCATCAGTATCCCCTCAGCTGTGTTTGTTTCTCCATTCTCACATTTTATAGGATGTACAGCATGTAAATTACTTGAGTCAGAGTACAATCTTGACAGTAGTTTATTGTAGGGCCAACAAACAGACAAAATAATACATTCAGACATTTTTTATTTTTGGATTGTGAAATAAAACCAGAGCACTCAGAGATTAGAGCTGGGTATCACGGCCAGTTTCCTTAATCGATTCGATTTTGATTATTAGGGTTTCGAATAGATTAATCATGATTCAATACAGTAATGATTTATTTTTCTAATTTTACTTGGATATCATGCATATTGTCAGAGAAAAAGCTGTTAGTATGAATCCTCTAAATTGTGAATTATTAGAAATATCAATATTTATGTAGACAAATCACTACAATGCAGTCACAAATATGAAAGTTCTTTATTTTCTGTTTGGTCCATAAACAATAAAATAGAAAAAATATATTTGTTCAGTGTTAGACAAGCAGTACTGGTTATAGCTAGTTATTAAAGTAATAACTTACTTACTTACTTCAATTTTTGTAAACAAACATCTAAGGGAACAGTGTTTCTGGAACACTGAGGTAATGAAGTGCAAAGTTTGACAGTTTGGACATAATGCAGAGTTCTCACCAGTCATTTTTCACAGCATAGGGAGATCATGCGAAATGTATAACTCTCAGAAGGTCAAAGTCAGTAAAGTAAAGCTAAAGTTGTTTTTTTAATTGTTGTTCTAGCCTTACTTTAAAGCTAAAAGTTATTTGTTGAATTGGTGAAGGGTCATGATGAATGTAGTTAGAGTTTATTTTATTAAGTCATGCTTGGTATAGGTCCTCCACTATTAAATACTCACACACACTCTATAGACAAGAAATAACATTTTATTCAAAAAAATGATGCCAAGATGTGCCTTTCAAATTTTAATGAGGTATTATGTGGGACCTGCAGTAATATTGGAACAAACACACACGCGCCGAGGACGTACGGGCGTAAATCTTTGTAAATAAAAGCTGCGATAGCCTCTGTTATTTTTATGGCATGCAGAGACTCAGGAGGTAGTTGTAGTGATTTTGTCAGATTCTTCTGTGTGAACCAGGGCGCCGTGTCGGAGACGGACTATAGCGCTTCAGAGTGCTACTTCATTAAGTGGTTTTTGAGATTTGTACTATTTCTACAGTACCTCACTTCCGAAAAGCTTAACTTTTATCAAACTTGCATGTGTCTTTATTTTTTAAAAGCCAAAATAGTTCCAAACTTCTGACTTACCCAGTGGAGTACCGTCTGCGTCCGCCATGTTTACACTGAAAGCACACCGCGTTGCGCTGCTATCATGAGAATACTAGGGTTTAAGTAAAAAATTAAAATAACATTAATATCGATTTCAGCACCTTTGGATCAATTTTTATGAATATTAATAAAATCAATATTTTTACTCAGCGATACCAGAGTAAAACAACAACATACCTTTAGAGGATTGTAACTTCCAATTTCCTGTAACAGGAGTTAACGTGGACTGTAGCAGTTTTAATAGTTTAAAATGTGAAAGAAATACCTCTTTGATTGTATTTCATTTTCACTTTTCAGCAGCTTTCTTGTTTTCAAACTGAGGGAAATTAACTAATCATAACCGATTTCTAAAAACAAGTTCATCTGCTTTTGTGTTCAGATTATTTGATCTTCCCCTTTTCGTATCAATGGCATCAATTTATCATCTTCAACACTTGCCTCACTCAGTGTTTCCCCTGCTATAATTTTGGTTTGGGCTTCCGCGACGAGTGCCTGATCAGAAAAGAAGTCATTTAAGGTTAACTTTCCAATAAAACGGTCCCGTAATTGTACTGTTTTATTTACTTTCTTAAGGTGCTTTTGATGTGTTGCGGATGCCAACTTTCTGTTTTTTTTTTTTTTTTTTTTTTCATATAATTGCAAAATTAACAAGCTTGAGGAAAAAACAAACTGGTTCAAACTAATAAAAGCCAGACACCCGTGCTTTCCAAGACAGAATCACACAAGAACTAACTTTGTTCCTGCGAGGGTGGGATGAGGTAATGTAATGGTGTGGTTTCATAAGCTGCTGCTATGAAACAAAAGACAAGATTAACTACCGGTACTTTGTTGTCAAATTGAAAGGTGGCTGCTAGAGCACTAAAATTAGGGGCGTCCTGACACAACATTTTACTTCTGATATGATACCAATGTTGCACCCTTGCTTATTGGCCAATATTGATCCGTTGCGATATCATCACTAGAGCTTCTATGTTTTATTTTTATTCAAGAAAGTTGGATGACTGATGAGTCACCTGGAACAGAATGTACAAAGTTAATAAATACATGACATATCTATCTAATGACAGATCAGACATACTTTTATTATTTAATTTGTAGCATGGAATGTTAGAATGTGATATTACTTCAGTACTGTAGGTATTAGAGCTGAGTATTATGGCCAGTTTCCTTTCAAGATCAATTAAATGGTTTTTTATTTTTACCCAGCTCTAGTAGGTATGAGGAAAAACTGACCCATTTATTATCAACCAATGGGTTACATACATTTAAACCTTAAACATAAGAATATTCTACAATTGAATAAGATGAGTTTATAAAATAGTTTAGAAGACCCCAAAAAATAATCTCAATAAAAACAACATACATTATATTGTAGATTTTAGATGCAGACCGATACAACCTGAAAGATAGATTTTTCCTCATATCCGACCGATATCAATATTGTATCAGGAGACTTTTAACTAAGATATCTAATATCTCTTAAACCATGTAATAATGCAAAGCTTTTTCCAACTATATGTTTTGTTCTCCAAAATTCTCAGACTTTAGTCCACTGAAACTCTGAAGAGTTTTCACGGTTATAGTAATAATACCAACACTTTATTCCATTTTTGTCAATTGCTGACTCAGAGATCTACTGCTGTACACCCAGGGGAAACGCTGCATATAACCTACTTTAAGGGAGAAAAAGCAGGTTACCCATTGGGCAGACCAATGATCTATTGTCTGCCTAAAACACAAAATTAGAGCAATCCCGAGTGCAAATACACTTTTACTTCCATGGTCGGTTTAGTAACTCCAGTTAACCTTTCAAACATAGTTTTTAGTCCGTGAAAGGAAAACTGAAGTACCCATAATAAAAAAAAAAAAAACACTGACGTACATTTCAGAAGTGCAAACTTTGCATAGAAAGACTGCTAAAACCTACAACCTTCTAGCTGTGACGGAGAATTGCTAATCACCTCCCTACTGAGCCACATAATCATTTCATTTCTTTATTCTATTATCTCTGCTTCAAGTGAATATCATTTGATCCTCTTAGCAACCGGTGACCGACCAATGACCCTCGTGTTTTGGTTAGGCAGGCACTCACTGTGTTCTCATCACTGGATAACATTACGTCTCAAAACTTTAAGAAAACATTATCTATGATCTCTTTTCTATTTCATAAGGCTTTGATACAGTCTGCCAAACTCCAGAGATGTGCAAATAAAAGTTGTTTAAAATATGATACATTTGTGTGAAGATCATCCAGCTCGATTAGCAAAGCTTTCCATCTCATTGGAAAAATACACTCGTTTGCCATAAGCAATATTTAATTCATCATTTAAAAGCCGCAATGTCCACGATTGCAGCTGTGTGAGAAGCAGCTTGATTGTAACGCCATTGTCTCGTTTTATACGTGGAGTTTTAAATAGTCATCATTATCATCATCATCCATGTGGCAACAAAGTGACTATAACTGTCACTATAAGTGATAAAACCATTAACAACGACCAAGCTGCTCTTTGGTTCATTGCTGATGGTGTGACACGTTGAGTTGGTGCCCTTTTTATCCATAAATGGATAAAAAAAAGAGGAACATCTGTATGAATATAGCTCAAGGTCAGGAGGAGGTCAGAGGATCCTAATGTGGTTGAGGTTAGGGTGTTGATTGATATCATAGAAGCTAAGAGCTAACTCTGGTTTTCCCAGAATGCCGTTCGCTGCACGAGTCAATTGGCGAGACCTCAGCGCGGAGCTGACGATGAGGTGAGTTATTTATGATTGCGTGCTGTAAGTGTTATTTTCCATAGGAATGTTGGCTCCTCTGCAGGCCTTTTGTACATTATTTCATTTTTACAAGAAAAAAACATTATATAAGCCATGTTGCATCTGTCTGTGTTTAGTCTGGGCTTCATTTCAGCCTCTCATTTAGTAGCTTTTCTGCTGGCTGCTGTTTAAATTAATGACACCAACTATTCCTCTTCTCCCTCTGAAGTCGGCCTCTCTTCATTTCGAATGATCAATGAGGAAATCCTCTTAAACCTTGAGCTCATATTTTTTTTTTTTTTTACTTCTGAACTTAAACTGTAAGCCTTTTAAATGAGTGTTTGTTCTGGGACTTGCAACATTTACGGTGGATCATGGCTGTAACATTGAGAGCATGTTTTATTATTGAGGTAATTTGATTACATGCTGGTTAATCCTTTCAGACTGGAGTGCAAGCTTTAAGAATTGGATTAAGCCCTTAAACTATGATTACCAGATCACTTACCCATTCAGATGTAATGGATAATAAAGGAGGTGGATCTCAGATGTACATATCTGAGTATGACGCTCATTCCTTATTAATTTCCAGTCTGTGAGAACTATATATCCTACCTCTGAGCTTCTCCTTCCTTTCAATCATTTTATTCTATTAGTTTTGAGTCCCTTTGCTGTTATTTTTCTTTGTTATGCTACAGTGATCAAAAACAATCCTGCACCAAAACAAATAGAGTTGAAGAAACTGGTGCCTGGCTCATTCCTTTTCTTTAAACAGTTTCTCTTTGTGTGTGTTCCTTTGCAGCTTCGGGTCGACCCCATCCCTATATGCAGTTTCTGCCTCGGCACGAAAGAGTCAAATCGGGACAAGCGACCTGAGGAACTGCTGTCCTGTGCAGACTGTGGGAGCAGTGGTGAGTGACCCCGTGTAACACTGGATTTGTTGAACGTTCCCATAGTTGTAGTGTGATGTAAACAAGAGAGGGATGGGAGAAGCTCTGGACCAGGAATGTAAGCATATAGGAGGTGCAAAGAAAGGGCGTTTGTATAGTGTTCATTACACTATTATTGGCATAATGACGATATATACTTTTATTGCTCATTTTATTATATGTAAATCTTATGTCATGAAAACGAAAAGCATAGATACAAAGTTTCTTAATGCTCTCTCTCATCTAATATGCTCATAAAGACCCGTGTAACATTAATACAGTATGGCTCCAACAGCAGATGACATCTCCATTTATTTTTTTACACCGAGGTCTAAACCATATATTTATATATAAACCCAATATATAGAACTGATCAGAATTAAGAAATATAGATGTTCCTATACAGCTTTTTTACTTCCGATACGATACGGATATTGCAACCTATCGATATTGATTCGATAACATATTGGCCTGAATCATACTGTACCTACTTTTATTACATATTTTGTATGAGAAAAACTGAGCCATTTATTATTAACAAATGGGTTACATATATTTTAACACAAGATTGTTCTACAATTGAATACAAGCAATAAGAAAATGAAACAAAAGACCATGTCAAATAATCTCAATAAATCCAATAAAAATGAATATATTTTATACTGGAGATTTTAGATGCAGGCTAAATACGCTCAGGACACCCTTGTTTAGCAAATACCTCTGTAGGTGTCTAGTTCTACTTATGTAACCAGGGCTATTTAAAAAGTGTTAACACTATTTGTAAACATGCACTGCATCTGCCATGTTTTACAATAAAACTCTTAATGCACGTTATTGGTATCCAACAATCATCAAACTGCCAAAATGCTGCTGATGAACCTGGAGTGTGTTCCAAGAGCATGTTGATGCTGTAAATAGACGATACGTGATTGGCTGCTTGAATCCAAGGCCATAGCAAACCGAGGAAGTTAATTCCAATCCATTTTAGAGGACTGTGCATTTGTTATAGAATTTAATTTTGATAGCTGTTTTTTCATTTGGCTGCATGTGAATTCTGTAAATGTTTTAGTAACACATTAAGTGTAGCGCTACAATATGTAGAATAATCAGCTTTGATCGTGGTTTTCTTTTCTTCAAGTTTTGCTGACTTCAGTAAAGTCCCATCATTTTACTTAATTCACACTTAATTTTTAAAAAAAGGGAAGTGCTGGCCCAGTGCATGGTGACTAGAGGTTGCTGGTTCATATCCCAGGACTGTGAGGAGAACTAGGAAATGTTGTAAAAGCTACTATGTCACCTGCTCCTAAATGTTCCCCTGCCACTGCAGAGGCCACAGACGAAACCTAAATGAACTTGCTCTACATGTTAGTGGTATTTCTTCAAATTTAACTAAAAAAGTATGGTACTTTTGTGTGTTAAATCTTCATATTAAGTGAAAGCAGATATAATTTAAAGGGGACATATTATGCTATTTTTCACCCATCTCCATTTTTTCTAAGAACCCCAAAAACATAGTATTTGAGGTTTATTTTCCCAAACTCGCCTGTTTTCCAGAGTTTTGACCCGCTGAAAAGTGGCTTTCTGAGCACTTCTAAAAATCGGGCTGTTTAGGGGCCTACTTATGCATATTCATGACGTTGGCGTGTCTATAGATGCTGACTTTCATGCTCTTTTACAAGGAAGATCAGTGATCACCAAAGTGATTTTATTTTTGCTACCCACACACTGTTACAGTAAAACACATGGCTATTTAAGCGGCTATTGTTATTGTGAGCCCGTCTCAGAGCTTCAGGGTCCGTATTTGTCCAGCAGCAGCAGCACTCATTCAAACTGTGTTCAGCTGCTAAGTCACTTTCTTCTCCTTCTCTGCTCTTCTATCGACAGGAATAGTGCATTTAAGGTGATAATCATTTGTTTTGTCCAACTGCTGCGTTGCATTGTGTCACAAACATGTCAGATTTGCGATACGAGGCGATATAACAGGTACTAAAAATGTGTCTGCTCCCTGGACCTACACCGAACCACCAGATGCGCTGGAAACCACAAGAGGGGCGTACCCCTCCGCATGAACAAATAGTGCTTACACTACAGTGGCACCAGCAGCAGGCAAGTTCTGTATTTAGTTTTACCGGTAGCCACCACTCCTTTGCTAGCGAGAAAAACAATGTTGGACTTTGGCAAACGTTTTCCTCAGGTTGTGGGGGTGGAGTTACCAGTGGAGGGGAAGGTATTTTCTTTCCGATTTCACTTGTGACATCACAAATGTAGAAAATTTGAAACGGAGCACACAAACGAACAACTGGATGGATTTATTTCATGTTTTGTGTTCCGTGTGGACACTCAAGTAACTTCATCTGTGTTCAAAAAGACTGCAAAAGTGGATTTTTCATAACATATCCCCTTTAAAATATCTGTAAATATACGGTAAAAATGTGTTCCCATTCTATAGTGGTGTATTTGTTACAGCTCTAAGGCCGAAGCTGTAAAGTTAAACCTGTTGTTGGCAAAATATTTTAAAAAAGAATAAATATCAAAATTAATAAAGTATGCCACCCAACTTGTTTAGTTTTTAATCATTGAATTTCAACAAAATGGGAAAGAAATTTAAAATGGTAAAAATTGTGATTCTTCAAAACTCATAACAATGCTATAAAATGTGCAATCACATATTGTCGAATGGTGTTAATAAAGTTCTTTGAATGCATGCCCAATGTTTAGCAAGTCCCCCCAGTTTGGGAACTACGGTCTTATTCCAATGTTTTTAAATCCTTATTAGTGAATCGGGGACATAACAAGGTTTAATTAAAAGTCTTAAGAGGTTCAAATCATATGCAGCGCTAAAAAGGAAGATCCTCCAAGTGACCATTACGATCTGAAATCATTTTCCTCTCTCTCTCTGAGCACTGCACTTACAGCGGATCAAAAGATCAACCTTAGCTCAGTGCAGATTGTTGGCATTTACTTAAATGCTCTTTTGTTTCACACAAAACTGCTAACCCCCGTTAAATTACCTTTTTGCAAAGAGTCACTTATGTTGGAACAATTATTTTAAATGCCGTAAGGAATTGTTCTCATGGTGACATTTTTATAGCTTAAATTTGACTAAGTAGAGTCGAGGTGGTTTTTATTAACCACTCGTAGTGTACACACACACACAAACTGTGCTCTCACTGTAAAACAGCTGTTTTACAACCATGTGAGGGAGCCAGGGTGAGGGAGACGGCGAGCGTTTACATGACTTTCATGGATCGACTTCCATTAGAAAGAGTGCTGCTACTGTTTCTGCCTCATTAAGATCAAATTATCTGTAATTAGCGGCTCAGATGTTTGATCATACTGTTTTAGACACGACTTGTGGTGAGGGGGAGAGTGTCATGGACACACAGGCCTGCCATTATTTCTAATGATGTAATGTGTTACTGTTTAACTTTGCTGAGTAAAGTTAATGATAAACCTGGCTCGTAGCTCGGTGACACATGCTAAAATCTAATCTGCATTTTTGATTGTTTCTGAAGGACATCCGTCATGCCTGAAATTCTCTCCCGAATTAACCTCAAATGTGAAGAGATTACGGTGGCAGTGCATTGAATGCAAAACCTGCAGCTCCTGTCGAATACAGGGGAAAAACGCTGTGAGTAAAAGATCTATTTCCCTGTGTTGATGATCGGTCCTATTTTGTGCATCCCTGAGGATTTGTTGAGATTTGTCGAGCCTCTCTTATGAACAATTTTTTTAAAAGGCTATGAATGACAGTGGGTGTTACATGTGTGCAACTGTGACGCTACTTACACGTGTTTTCTGTATCTTTCAGGATGAAATGCTATTCTGCGATTCATGCGATCGGGGCTTTCACATGGAATGCTGCGATCCTCCGCTTTCAAGAATGCCAAAAGGTGAGGTGTTTACACTGTGTGGTTTCTCTGTTTCCCCCCTCTGCTGTCAATTTAAATCGCCCTTATTTCACAGACGACCGTTTGGGGCTGTCACTCAACACCAAGAGAAGCAGCGGTTGCTTATTAGGAGCTTTGCATGCATATCAAATTATTCAAGAATCCCCAGGGAGATGTGCTATCTCTGGATTACAGTACTGACTCCACAACGAGGCTTGTAATGATGGCACATACACTGTGGTTGGATATTTAGCGAGCAATATTTAGCTCAACAAAATGACATTAATTCTAAATGGCTAGACAGGGAATTGACCCCATGCATTTCCTTTTTGGTTCTTCCTTTTTGCTGAGTAATGGTAGTCATTGAAAGGTTGCAGGGATTCTAGCCAATTGTTGGAATTATTAAAGGATATGTTTCAAATGAAGGCACTGTATGTTCAATTAATTAATGAACTCACCTAAATTGTACCTTGTGTTTGTGGCCACCCTCCAGGAATCTGGATCTGCCAAGTCTGCAGGCCGAAGGAAAACGGCAAGAAGCTGCTGCACAAAAAAGCCGATCAGATCAAACGTCGATATGCAAAGCCAATCGGAAGGCCGAGAAACAAACTCAAACAAAGAATGTAAGCACCAGACGTGACCTGTTGTTCTTTCTGAAACAAAACAGTACAACTAGCTATTACTTTACTATATCTATTATATTTATTACAGTTGATCCATTTTATTCTACATCCTGCTGCTCTAGATATACTCTAGCAAAAATAGCCACAAACAAGTGACAAGTGGCAGGTCATTTGCTTTTGTAACGTAAAAACTATGTGAAGTCCTTGTTCACTCAAAAGGCTCATTACTGTTTGCTGTTACCATGGCAACACAATAGAAGTTGTGGCTCATGCTGGTTTCACAAAGGAAGAACCTGCTATAAGGGGGGGAAGAAACCAGAATCCTTCATTACAATCAATACTTAACTCAAATCTAAGTTGATGTTTATAGTAAACCTTTTGAAGCTCCAAGGGCCTATATTACAAAGCTAGATTTCCTACGAAGCCGGCTAAGGTCTTACAGGGATAAATCACCATGGTACCTTAGGCTGAACACCTTACCTGGTGAGGACCAGGTTTTGTTCTGGATAAGATCTGGCCTCCTGACCATTTAGTTCTCTTAGAAAATGACCTGTCCAATAAAAGGAGGATCATTGTGAATATGATCTGATGTGACGCTGACAGGAGAGAGAATATTTATCCTTTATTTACTGATGACATCCTATAGGAAATATAGAGATTTTTATCTGATGGACTGACCGACTTTAGTCAGCTGATAAAGCCTCGTGTTGGATGCTTTCAGATCAATAAATTAATTCATTCATTTATTACTTAATTCATGTACAGTATTCTGTGGTAATGCAAAAAGCCTCAGTCCTGTAAGATAATATAAAATATAAATATGTTCCACCTTATGATGTAGGCTGATCTGTATGAATGCAGCATCAGAGACACAGACAAGATAAAAGAGAAAGTGAAACTGATCAGTGTCTGTTTATTTTCTGTTTATAATCTCACTAATTTAATCATTAACACTCATCCATTCCTGCATTAATTTCTTTCTGTTTTTACTGCAGCAACAGTGTTGTTTTTGGTCTGAATTATGGATTTTAATTTTTCATATTTTTAAGAAATTATTCCTCAATTGTGACGTAAGTTTATCCATGATTGTGATTGGTCTGACAATGTAATCTCCACCTCTGTCACAGGAGCGCGCACGTAGCCAGGCTGAAATCACTTAGCGAGTTGTGAACAAGATTCGTAGGACAGCTTCTGTCTGACTGACGATGTTTGGTTAGCTAAAGCCCGCTAACGGAGATAAATCCAGGATATAATTATCTAGCTTCATAGTACAGGCCCCAAATGAATGTGACTTTCATAAACCATGTTTGTGTGTTGTTGTTTTTCTACTTGCAGGGCAGTAACCAGTGGGGATGGCTCCATGGTAGCACTTGGAGGAAGGGGGTCACCTGGTAGGGGTCAAAAGATTACCGTCTGTTCCACACCTTCATCTGGTCATGCTGCATCTGTGAAGGACTCCAGAGACAGATTGGCTGTTGCAGACCCTTGTTGTGCGGTCGACGCCACCCAATTCACCACCTCCACCCCCACAACCACCACCACCACCACTCCCTCCCTCACGCCCACCTCCACCCCAGCTACTTTCACTGTAAACAAGAAAACCAAAGGGCTTATTGATGGGCTTTCCAAATTTTTTACTCCTTCGCCCGTGGGCCGTCGTTCGCGAGTTGTAACGGTTGAGGCCCCGGCCAATCAGATAAGCTCTAGAGACAAAAGTCCATCCAAACTTTCCACGCCAACAGAGCCGATTGCCTTCGCTGCTGACACTTCTCATAAGGTAGTAGTAGCTCCTTCGTCCTCTGCGTTTCCTCCCACTCCCACGTTGCGGGGCCTTAGCCCTCCCTCGCAGGTGTCCAGCTGCTCTACTTCTGCTAACTCGCCCCAAAGCTCTTCCAGTCAGTCTAGTGTTCCATCCCTGAGTAGCCTCTGCAATAGCAGCCAACTTAAGGGACTTTTTGACGGACTCTCCCACATTTTCACTACTCAGGAACACACACGGAAAAAGAGACTACCTTGCTACGCGCCGCCTAAGCGCATGCCCCATAAACCGGATTCTTCCCACGCGTCCAAATTGGTGCCCCAGCATCTGGGAAAGAATGACTTTAATAGAAATAGGTTACACTCCACCTCTGCCGGGCTGGGCCGACCCAGAGGACACCCCTTTAAGATGGTCAGCCATTTCAAACGCAACCCTTTTCTTAAAAAGCACAGGAGGCTAGGCAGGCTGAGGTATAAAGTGAGCACTCAGAAGGGGGCCCCCTCACCAGGAAAGGGAGACTTGACAGACGGAAGAATTAAGCCAGAGAATAATAATGGTAAGCAAGGTACAAAAGTCCAGCCAAGATCTCTTTTAAGACACACTTTTAAGCTTCCTCTTTGTTTTTTTTGTTTTTTATATTTTGCAAACTAAGTTTACTCATTTCGCAAAGGCAACACGTTAACATTCTAACAGAGTACTAATCTCTTCTCTAATTGAAACTCTCATTGCGTTTTTGACTTTGCTGACTGCCCGTTGGCTTTTCTCATAGTGCATGGCCCACTAACTCCCTCATGCAGCTCCTTGCTCTGTCCTTGACCCTCTGCGGTTGTTGTGATCACAACCTAGTGTAGCCTCTATAGTCCCATCACCCGCTTTTTCATCCCACCCTCACTTGAAACCATTGTCTCTACTTCGCCTCACTTCCAGCGGTCATTAGACACATCACAAGTCAGTGATTCACCCGCCCAACTTGACTCAGAGCTGACATGATGATTATACGCAGCAGAAGCACAGTAACCCTCACATTTCACTCCAAGATGTCGGGGTGTGGGTTAAGATATTTTGAACTGCAGCTGAGCGTTCTCATAAAAACGATTACGACACATCACTTTCACTTGTAATGGGTTGTTTTCATGGTGTTGATGTCTTTCATAAAATTGCCGCCTGCTTTCCAGCATCAGTTGCTTTTTATGTCGACACTCGCTCGCTCCCCTGCACTGCATCTGCTTCTTAATTCATGGGAAACTGTATTGGTGGATGACTAAGCACATGAAAGCGGTTACGCAATTACAGTGATTTAGTTTCACTTCATTACATTTGGGATTTTCATATAAACATGCAAAGATGATACATTATGAAATTCCTCAGAGACACAGGCTCAGCAGCAGCAGCAGCACTGCACAATATAAGCACATTTGCATAGAATGAATTTATGAGATTATTCAACCACAACTGCTTCACACGGGCCATTGTTGATGTGCCCGTCTGATGTGGCGTTGTTGTGTTGTCGTGTTCACAGCAGACCACGACGGGGAGCTGCGCTTACAGCAGGAGGTCCGGGCTGAGTTTGTGGCAACACGCAGAGACCACGTGACGGAGGAGGACGTCGAGACATTTGCGCGCGTGCAGGAAATCGCCGCACAGGTGAGGAAAAACTACAACATCCATCTTTTAGACGAACGCCACCCTCAACAAAGACACACGATCAAAGGCACACACACTTCACACATGTCAAGTTTCAGCTAAGTTTTGACATATGATTGTTACATAATAGTTTCACTCCCTTTGTTTCAGCATCCTGTTTATTCTGAACTTCCACACTTTTATTTTTACTTTAACCCAGAGAATTGCTTTTCAGCCATTCATTTATTTTCATTACAACTCTTTGTACTGGATCAAAAAAAGTTAGCAAGACTTTGTTTTTTAATTATTTTACCTTTTTATATATTTTATAATATCCACATTATTATATTATAAATTATATTTTTTACATTAAAAAATAGTAGTTAAAGACACAAATTAAATTTTTTTTTTTTTTTTTTTTTAAATGTTCTGTCTATGAAAGAAAAGCTTAAATCAGTTTTGGCTGGGGTGATGCATTCACTGCCTACTTTCATTGTAGGATATTATGATACTAGTCGGGCAGTGGAATGAATTCCCTACTCTGTTACACGTGGCAGTGAGTTATTTAAGTATTAAAGAAAATATCATGTTTAATTTTGCTGAGTTATTTATTTGTAAAGTAACTATTCATGTACCTTGCACACAATGATTTCCTTTTCTTGAATTTCAAAGTGGAAAATTGCCCCAGGCATTGAAATGATTTGGAAATGCAGAAAGCCTTGTAGAAAGTATTAAGTGTAAAGTCTAAGGTTCCTCTGTGAAAATAAACCACCAAGTCTCCCGCATGTTATTGTAATATTCTACTTTCAGGAGCCCCACAATGCTATCATTTTCCTCCCAGCGCGACTTTTACCACAAACCCATGAATTTGTTGTTCTTAGCCTGAGATTCCTGGATACTATTCCTTTCATTCCTTATCATCTCTCATAGCCTGTATTTACATCCTTATGTCCTCTCAATATCCTGAGTTTAGACATGTTTTTATTAATATTTTCCTGAGTATCGCAATGAATTTCAATGAATATTTAAACATAAAAAAACACTCTTAATTCATGTAATTTAATCTGAATTAGTTGGCAGTTTGTGACTGTGTTATGAAGACACACTTGTTTGATTAATTGTCAAATGAAATGACCTTCATTTATTTCACTTATTTGATTCAGATGGACTAAAAATAAAAAACAAACCGTTAAGGGAAAAAAAAAAAGGAGAGTAAAGCCTGTGAATCAGGCCAACGTGATCAGATATATTGTACTTTTCAATTTTTCATTTCAGAACCGTGAAGCTCAATCTTGATATCATTTAGTCACGTTACAATTATGGAGACGTGTAATAAGCGAGACTGCAGCTCTGAGTCAGTGTGCATTTATCCGTTTGCCTCACAGAGAACGGGATCTTTGATGAACTCAGACTCCATCCGATGCCCTGCTGTCATTGAGTTTGGAACGTATGAGATCCAGACCTGGTACTCATCACCGTATCCACCTGAATATTCAAGGTAGGGCAGCTGTTTTTCTTTATTTACAACAAATCGTCGTCAGATTGGCTTTATTGGATTGAAAAGTTTGGACTTTGGGATTCATTTGATAATGTTTTTTTTACGAGATGGTTTCTATATATATTATAAGTGAAAGATGTAATAAAACACATGGAGCATTTAGTTTCAGACATCCTTCAATTGCAATCTGCAGATTCTTAAAAACTTGAAAATCAACTCAAGATCAGGACTCAAAAACAATGATGGAGACATCCCTGCTGTTTGCTGATCTTTTATTTATTTATTTATTTGAACGTTCAAGCATTTTGTGCTCCTACGTTTGTTTCTGACAGATTACAAAAGCTTTATCTGTGCGAGTTCTGTCTGAAGTACATGAGAAGCAGAAACATTCTCAAGAGACACACAAAGAAGTGTGGCTGGTTCCATCCACCAGCCAATGAAATCTACAGGAAGGACGACCTCTCCGTGTTCGAGGTCAGCTTCTGTTTACAGTCGTAGAGTGATCTCAGTGAAATCCCACCGATGAGAGGAAAACAGGAAGTGCTTGAACATTTTTATTTTAATTTTTTGTCTCATATTTAGGTCGACGGAAACGTCAGCAAACTATTCTGCCAAAACCTTTGCCTGCTCGCTAAGCTTTTCCTCGACCACAAGACCTTGTATTATGACGTGGAACCGTTTCTGTTCTACATACTCACGAAGAATGATGAGAAGGGCTGTCATCTCGTGGGCTACTTTTCAAAGGTAAGTAGGAGAAATTAAATGTCCAATATTCTAAGACATTTTTTGCCATTTTAAGGGTATGTTTTTGTTCTCTCAATTTTCCTGATTTTGACGTTCCCTTTCAATATTTAGAAAAAACTATGAAGCGAGTGATCGAAAACTCTCACAAACAGATTAAATTAAAAGTTATTCATCGTCACCGACTTTGTCGTGTGCGCGACCCCCCCCCCCCAACGTGTGTGTGTGTGTGTGTGTGCGCGCGCGCACGTGTGTGTTTCTGCACAGCCTCAGACAAGGACAATGGCAGGTGCAGCAAATTGCCAGCTTCAGCAGAGCTCTGACATACTTGATCTGTTTCTCCTTCCCTCAGGAAAAGCTTTGCCAGCAGAAGTACAATGTCTCCTGCATAATGATCATGCCTCAGTACCAAAGGCAAGGATTTGGAAGGTTCCTCATTGATTTCAGTAAGTTCCTTAACGCTACTCTCAGACCACAAAACTCCATGGTTTCCCATTGGTCATCACGTTTCTGTTTTGGTAAATAACGGGTGTTTGTTCATGACGTTTTCATTATCGGTAAGAAACGCAACAAAATGGCATACTAATGTACTAATACTAAGTCTGACATCAGAAACAGTATGTAGTGTGTTCACATTTTTTAAGTATGCATGGTGGACACACTACTCACACTCAACCGTCCCATGATGCATTGCGAGTGGAACGTTAAATGGTCCTGGGACCTGCTTCAAGCTAAAAATCTAACATCCGCTTTTCAAAACAAAAGTTTCTCTTCTTGTCTTCCATTATTTTTGTAATGCTTTTTATAAATAGGGCTCTTGTTTCATGCATCAAAACGTGCAATATACTTATCTGTCATCTGTATAGGAATCTTACAAATAACTTTTCCTCTTGATATTTATTTATAGTTGCACCATATTTTTTTTAATACTATTTACTGTATGTAAATACTTGCTACTGTGTTTTATCCTGCAATACGAGCCAATGCAACAAAGTTACGTTCTTATCTGTACTGTAAAGTTCAAGTTTGAATGACAATAAAGAAAGTCTAAGTCGTCTTTTGGAGTTAACAAGAAGTTTAGTCAGTAGACCAATAGAGGGTTTCAGGAAATTTCTAAAATGTGTGAATGAAATGTATCGACGTGAGTTTTATGGATCAAATGAGCACATGTTGATATTCTACTTGGTCACTTTTTCACTTCAAATGTTTTCAGAACTTTCAAAGTAAAGGTGGAGAATCAACAGAGATATTTAGCCTCTGTGTGATTAAGGTTTTTAACGCTGGAGGTTCCAAATTAATCTTGGGAAACTTAGAATTATATTTTAGTGGGAATGCTGATCATCCTAATCATTCTTACAGTATATCGTCGACAGTGCCATTTCAAAAACAGCCTCAGTCTGAGGATCTTTTCCCATAGACGACACTTCCTGTACTTTTTCGTTGGACCTGTGATGAGGCGTAGATACAGCTTTTATGTTTTAGTCGAGCAAATGCAACACATGCATTATTTAAAGCCTCGCAGTCCAGTCAGGAAAACAGATGCTGCTCTGAGTGGATTTCTGTGTTTAGGTAGACACTTTATTTGTCATTATAGGCCTTTTATTGTTTTTGACAGTATTCTCTGAGCTGACTTTGTGCACGAGGAAGAGAAAGAGAAGTAGTAGTTGCAGAGAGGACACGTGCTAATGGAGCGTTTGATTTCCTGTTCACTTTGGGACCCATTGAGACCCAGAAATGCGGCAGGATCTGCAATATTGAGAGTGCGCTGATAACAAAGACAGGGATTAAGGGAGATGGAGGTGGAGTTCTGAGCTTTTTGAAGGCTTTATTGGAAAATGTAGCTTTGGAACAAGTGCTTGTTTAGATTAGGATTGTGTGGTATTTTGTGTGGTAGCAGCAGAGCACTTTGTCTCAGGTTGGTTTCTCTATAGAACTTGTTCTGTGATGAACTATTCCTCAGTTAAGCTCTTCTTTGCTTTGTTCGTCATATAATTGTTATTAAAAATAGCTTTTCATTTAGTTTCCTGTATTAAACATCACTGAGTGTTTGTTATTGCTCTCTCCTCTTTTTTATTTTTCATTATTATGCATGCTGTCATGATTACTGGAATATTATGTGTTCACTGTTTGATGATTAGATTTGCTTGTTTGGTTCTCAGTAGTGGCTGCGCATTAAAAGGCATTAATTAATTTCATGCCGCTCATAATGGATGACCCTTGACTAGGCTGCTATACAACTAATTACACACTGATACATATTAGTATTAGTTTTCCTTTTTGTGTTCATCTATTCCTCTGTGAGCGGTGACATCCAGCTGCTCGTCTGTGTCGCCCTGTCGCGTTGTTTTCTTCTTTCAACCCCCGTGTGTTGCCCTTGTATCATAGCTTCTGACGGAGGTGGATGAGTGGAAAGCTGATTGCCTTATTTGAATCCAAAGCATCTGATTTTGTGTCACAATCCTAACACTAGTAATTGCGTTATTTGTAATTATTTACAATTATGGCGTAATTGTAATTGGCAATTGAAAATACATTATAATCATAGGAGTTCTTATTATTTTTCTTCCACAACTCCTTTGTCCTAGAACTCCTCCTAGGCTATTAATGCAGCACTAATGACATGTATGTCATCTCATAGGGACATTTATTTTTTATTTTTTATTTTTTTTAACCTTTTTGGAGCCAAAATGTCAAGGTCGCGTCAAGTGTCAAAATCTGACATTTTCCATATCTCTATGAATATTTATCGTAGAAGTTTGATGCTTACATTTATGAAAAGCTCATCTCAAGTGGAGTATTTTTTTTTAATTGGACCAAAGCTGTACGACCTACCAGTAAAAAGATCAGTAGGGGTCAAAGTTCATGATGTCACAAAAAAAAAACCAAAATAATTAAACAAGAATGAAGTTCAGATAATTGAATTTGTAATTGAAAATTCTATAAAAAATGTCAATTGTGATTTAAAGCTAAACTGGGGAACCATGTTACAGTTCTATGTACAGTTCTACACATATGTAGTTAACAGTTATTAAGATATGTTTCATATCAAGCTTTTCCACATTTCACCATTAAAACCTATATTTTCATTGATTAGGAAACCTAAGAAGATCGGATAGGAAATAAATTTGATGAAAGATATTTGTTTTTAGTGTATTTTACAGCTGATTTAGGACCCGTTAGCATTAGAGATGCTAACACAAGAGGAAGGTTCACTTTTATTAGGTTATTTATTTCAGGCTCAGTAATTGTGATTAATTGTAATTGAGAACACAATTGTGACTGACTATCTGAGGATAAAAAATACTTGGAATTTAATCTCAATTGGAAAAAATGCTACAGACTGTAATCATAATTGAATTGTAATTAAAACCCTGCTTAACGCACAAGTGAAATTTGGGCTCCACGATTATGGCCAAAATTATTTAATGCATTATTTAGTGCAAAATAAAGCTTTAAAAAGGAATCAGACAAAAAAATGAATTTAAAATGTACTAAAGGCTAACGAAATAAATACATTATTACAGAGTGCAGAGCCCGTATTTTAAATATAAAAATGAATTACTTTTATTTGAAATGGACAGTGCACATTGATGAACAAATGTAAAATAAATTACATATTGTCAATAGGCCAGAGTTAGCAAAAATGCTAAATTGCATCTGTTGTCCATAGGCAGGTCACAAAACAAACATTATTCACAAGGCTTAAAGTACAAAAATACAGTATAATCAGTCAATCAATAATACAAAGTGCATGAATAGCAGAATTACAGTTAAAGTGCTTAAGTTAAGGTGTGTGTTGCCAGTGTAAGTCAAAAACCACTCACCATTCACATATACAAAATCAACAAATGTATACATGTGTCTATGCAAATATGTAGAAAAGCAGGGCAGAGAGCAGGTGTTACAAGGGGTTATTATTTTCTTATTGTGGTAAATGCACTGCTTTTAAAATCAAATCAAATGTGTTGAAGGTGGTTGAATTTCCATGTGAAATAACACCAGCAGCAACATCAGCCTCTAGTTTGACTAAAGCCCTTTTTTTCTGTCTGAAATCTGTCTTTTTAGGTTACCTTCTCACCAGGCAAGAAGGACAAGCCGGCTCCCCGGAGAAGCCGCTGTCAGATCTGGGTCGCTTATCCTACCTGGCATATTGGAAAAGTGTCATACTGGAGTACCTTTATAAGCACCCAGATAAACACATCAGTGTTAAAGGAATAAGCAGGGCCACTGGGATGTGTCCGCACGACATCGCCGCTACTCTCCAGCAGCTCGGGATGATTGACAGACAGGATGGCAGGTCAGTTTTCGATGCGCGCGCTGTCCTTGAGCCCCCGTGCTGCCGCTCCTGCATGCCGGCTGACTTATCCAGGCCAGTGGGTATTTTTACCAGCATATCCATTAATGCTGCTTAATATTGACAGAAGTAAGTCAGGTTAAACACCCCCAAGGACACGGAGCACCTTGCTTTGTCTTTGTGCTCGTGTTTAGCTACACGTCCACTTCTGACCACACCGGCTCTTTGCTTTTTTCTCACTTTTTTCCCCATAAATATTTTTATTATATGCTTTTTCAAAGTGATGCTATTTCCGATTATACTCATACTTACAAAGCAATTCAGTGTCACTTGTTTTATATAAATATAGAAAAAGAAAAAGCATTAACACAGGGCCTTTCAAGAACATTGCTTCTCTTACAGTTTAGGAGGTAGACATATCATATGTGCAAGAGATTCAAAAATTAGTTAAGTTGTCAGCAACATCCTAGTTCTTAATATCGTCACATCTTTTTGAATATACCGTATTTTGCGGCATATAGGACGTTTTTTTTACACATTTGTCCAGTGAAAGCGAGTGTCAGGAGGCAGAATATTAGTGTTTCTTTCGTCCGTTGAAACTGATCAGAATACATGGAAATACATGGAAACCTCCATTAACAGGAGTATAGCAGCCCTCCTACCTGCCCATTCTGATTGGCTGAAGTCTTTTGAAGGGCACCCTCATCAGCCAATAGGGTGTGGCCTATGTGACGGAGCGAGCTTTCTGTGACTTTTTCTTAGAAAATTGCTGAATTATTGGAATGTGGCCAATAGAGCGGTGCGTTCAATAACCCGGAAAATATGGTATATAGCTTTGACTTATAGATGCATGTTATCTTTTGACCCAGGATCGTGTTGATCAGAAGGGAGCGATTGATCCAAAGGCACATGGACAGGCTTAGAACCGACCCTCGCCCGAATGAGCTGGACCCTGGCGTGCTCCGCTGGACGCCCTCTGCTACCCTGAACGCCGTCCTGTCGGAGGAGGAGAGGGAGGTGGAGAAGGATGTAAGTTTTCTGTCTTGGAGAAAACTAGATGTTTGTTTATTGGTGTTATTGAGTGTTTGTTTGATGAGCTGAGGAGTTCAAATAGATGTCATTAATGCGAGATGCACTCTCCCTGTCAGCAGGGATCTAATGTTGTGCAAATCTGCCCTAAATCACTTCAGTACATAATTGATGGTCCTGAATATTCCATGAAATGATATTTTTTTTCCATGGCTGTTTATAACAGAAGTGATTCCTTCGTAATGGGCCAACATCTAATCAGAGGTTTGCATTTATCATGAAGAGAAACCTGCAGCGATTCCTTTGTGATGATGTTAATCCTCCAACTCTTGTTTTCCCATTAGCCTCCTTGCTCAGATGTAGAATCTGTGCGCGCGCCTTTCTCAGAGATAATGCATCTTGTCTGTTTAATTATCAGGCTGAGCGGCTGAAGGAACAGGCCAGTTGCTGGGAGAAGGAGGAGAGGGAGGGCTACACGATGACTCACAGTGCCAGGCAGCCGCTCACTAAGGTCCACTGCAAAGTTCCCTACAGAACCTACGAGCGGCGCCACGTACCTTTCTGGGCACGACGCACTCGGCAGCTGGAGGAGGAGAGCGACGACGAAGCCGACGATGACAACAACGATGATGATGATGACGACGACGACAATTCTGATGGCTCACTGCCTATCCTCACTAAAGCCCATGCAATGCTTGCAGCCAAGAGAAAGGTGACTTTCTTTGCCAGTAAATGTCATTTAGCCATTTTATACACCAGTGTTTCTCAAATGGGGGTACTTGTTCCCCTAGAGGTACCTGATGGCACTACAGGGGATACTTAAGAGAGACGGAGAGGAAAATCAACAAATGAAAGCGTTAAAAAATATGGGGTTTTATAATGTTTTTTTTTTAGTATAAAATGATAATCATATTAAATATTACCAGCAACTCACAAAAATAGCAACAAAAACACACAAAATAAGAGGACAATATACCAAATAATAAAAAAACAGGCCGGACATTTGTGATATCAAAATGGGCTCACGACCCAAAAAAGGTTGGGAACCTCTGCTTTTCATTAGGGACCAATTTTGGGTACTTGTATGAGTTGTTGATGAATTCAGTAAAGCTTCTTTATTTCCTCTTAAGTCCTCCTCTGTGTCTGCAGCTGTAGATGGATGATTGTGCGTTCACTGCAGGTGTGAAGACTGCTGCTAAATCATGTATATTTATCAGTGGTCATGGTTAATTTATTTCTTCACATCTGTTCAGTCTATATGGTGCTGCCCCCTTGTGCTGGAGATAATACTACAACCCGTGGGCGACTGGAAGATGTGTTTTTTATTTTTTTATTCATTAAAATCTGTATAACAGGGTCCCTATGGTCATGAAATTCCTGTAAAAGTTATGGATTTAGAAAGGAAACGATTTTCCAGTCTTGAAGTCATAGAATATTTTAACTGTTTTGGAAATATAGCCTATTTTATTTTAATTTTTAAAATATGTTAAACCCCAAAGATGTTAAGCGTTATCTCAAAGTGAAAGTGAGCGGGAATCATGAGATCTCACATATTCACTTTCTGCCTCATTTATAAAACTTTGTGTGGGTAAGATCACTTCAGATGGCGTATGCTAAAAACCAGGAAATGCATGCGCAAGAAAAGATCTTAGCACTTCAGGACTAAGTCATGGAAAAAGTTTAGTAAAAGATTTTGGTAACATTTTGAAAAATCATTGTGAAAAAAAAGTGTGGGAACTCTGGTACAATAACTGTAGGTATTGTATTGATTCTTCTCAGGGTGAATTCTGTGCAGGCGCTGAAGTTGTTGCACAGCCTGTGGGAAACGACTGCATAGACTTCTGTGGTTTCTGCTAACTCTGCCTTTCTCATTGTGGTTTTCCACACCACGCTGCTTTGCTCAAACACTTCGCTTTGCACTGTGGTTTTTAGCACAATGGGGTCATCCGCTTAGTGGTCTGGGTTTCAGGTCTTTCCTCACACGGGTGTTTGTTTGAAACTGGGGTTTTCATTGGCTTCGTTTTGTGTGTTTCCCTCCCTAGCAGAGAACCATTGTTCTTAAGAAGAGAGGCCGCAAACGAAAGAGAATAAACAGCAGCGTGACGACGGAAACCATCTCCGAGACGACAGAGGTGCTGAATGAGCCGTTTGAAAACTCGGAGGATGAGCGTCCGATGCCGCTGCTGGAGCGCACTTCCAGAGTAGGTGAGCTGGAAGAGGAAGATGAGGAGGAAGAGGAGGAGGAGGAGGATGTACACGAGGACAGGAAACTGAGTGTACCAATGAAACGAGGGAGAGGCCGACCAAGGCTGGAGAAAAACGCTCACAAAGACAATCTGCAACACTGGAATCGAGGTATTTCCATTTAAACGGATTTCTTGTTTTCAATGTTTCGGTGACGTGATGGTTCATTTGATTCTTCTTTGTTTTGTAGGAGCTGATTGTATCTCTAAAAGACCCAAACCTCGTCCAGTGAAACGAAAGAAAGGCTGGCCCAAAGGAGTGAAGCGAGGTCCTCCTAAATGGCGCCTGAAGAACGAACGAAGGATGGGCTTCAAGCTGAACCTCTACACGCCACCAGAAACTCCGATGGAGGCGGAGCAGCATCACATTCAGGCAGAGGACACGAAAGACGAACACGACCAGGATGTTCTCAGCGCTGACGAGAGGAACAAAGCGGACGGATGCTCAACGAGACCCGAGGATTCACCAGCTCATCTCCGATCAGAGCCCCCGAGCCCCGAGGACCACTGCTCCGTGAAGTCCAGCTCCCCTGAGGGATCGCCCGTCTTTTCTCCTGCGTGCTCACCTGCTGCCTCCTCTGGTACTGTTCCCAGTCAGCCTGTGGACAGAAGTGATGCTTCAGACCTGCCCGAGGAAGACCAGCCAGAGAGCAGAACCAGGACAGCTGTAGATGTAGAGCGCAACACAGAACAGGCTCCATCACTTGGAAATGACAATGAAGAGGATGAGGAGGAGGAGGAGGAGAAGGTCGAAAAGAGAACCAGTGGAGAGGATCTTGATGCAGATGATGAAGATGATGGTCACGTAAAGGCAGCTGATCCTGCAGGCAGCACAGAGGAGTTGAATCCGAGCTCCAAAGACACACTCGAAGCCAACTCACGTTTTTTAGATCTAAAAGAAAGAAACAGCATTGATGTGACTCAGCAGAATTCTGCAGCGTTGTGCAGTGAAGTGGAGCCAACTGCTGCTGCTAACGAGGTTCAGGAGGCCACGAGGACAGCGACACCCCCACCTGAAGCAGCAGCGGTCGTCACTTCAACAGAAACAGTCGACTCGGATAATCCTGGAGACTCTGAATCGGAAGAGGGGCCCCCACCCAGCCCGTCCAATCACCTGCTGCCTGCGCCTCCCGCAGAGAGACTGGCACTGGATCCTGTGCTGGTGGAGGACCCCCCAGTGTGTCCACAGATTGATTCAGAAACGGCTCAAGCTGTTCAGTCGCTGACGCAGGAGACTGAGACTGAGAGGGAGAGTGTTTTCCAGGTCTGTGTGGAGAACCAGGAGCCCTGTAGAAACCTGCAGTCCTACGCTCACGTGGCCCAGAGTCCCCAGCGCACCTCACTAGATGACTGCCCCCAGTCAGAACACAGCAGCCCCCTCTCGTCTGCACAGTCCCATCCCAGCCAATCCGTGCGCTCCGTCAGCAGCCCGGCCGTGTCCATCCTGGAGAGCAGCTACACTCAGATCAGTCCAGACCACAGCGCCATCTCAGTGCCCTCGCTTCACAACATGGAGACCAGCCCCATGATGGACGTGCCCTCGGTGTCCGACCACTCCCAGCAGGTGGTGGACAGTGGCTTCAGTGACCTGGGCAGCATCGAGAGTACCACAGAGAACTATGAGAACCCCAGCAGCTACGACTCCACCATGGGGGGCAGCATCTGCGGGTCGGGCCCCTCCCAGAACAGCTGCTCTTACGGCAACATGCCCCCCAGCGCCCTGCCCCAGAGCAGCTGCGCCGTGAGCCAGCAAATGGCCGCCGTCAATCCGGGCGGCTGCGGCATGATCCAGCAGAACAGCCTGAGCTCGCCGCCGCACTGCAACGTAAAGTCCCCGCAGGGCTGCGTGGTGGTGGTGGAGCGGCCCCCCAGCAACAGTCAGCACAACCAGCACAGTCAACACAGCCAGCGCAGCCAGCACGCCACCCACAGCTCCCACAGCAGGCACGGCCCCCACAATCAGCACAGCCAACACAATCAGCTGCCCCAACACAGCCAACACAATCCCCACAACCAGCATAGTCACCATCACAATCACCTCCTGCAGCACAATCAGCACAGCCAGCACAATCAGCACGCCCAGCATAGCCTTCACGCCCAGCACGCCCAGCAGCAGCCCATGGCCCAGTGCACCATTCCCACTAACTTCACTACCACCATGCAACTGGCCGACATTCCCGAGTCAGGCAACTCCAACTTCGCCCTCTACGAGCGTATCAACCACCAGGGGGAGTACGGGGGCAGCCACTACTCCCAGGCATCGGGCCTGAGTCTGGCCAAGCTGCAGCAGTTCACCAACACGTTCATCGACCATCCTCACTCGCTGCCATTCAATCACGCCGCCTCTCACCCCATCACCACGTATGCAAACACCCAGTCCTTGTCGTCGCAGCACTCCAGCCTGGTGTCTTTGTCCCAGACCCAGCATCGAGTGCCCAACCCCCAGGTGCAGGCCACCATGACCCCGCCCCCGGCCCTCAGCTCACCCCCACCCATGATGCTGCAGCGCAACATGGGCATCCCGCCTTCCCAGCGCATTCAACCTCAAATGGCCTCCAAGAACCACGCGTCGTCGCGCTCTAAATCAGCCCCGCTGTCGCACCACCAGCAGCAGATGTACACGCGGGCCCCGCAGGCCGTCGCCATGCAGGCGCCGTCCAGGACGCTGGCCACCATGCCTCGCGTGAACATGAGCATGAACATCATGCCGGCGCCCGCCTACAACGTCAACTCCATGAACATGCCCTCGCTCAACGCCATGAACAGCTACGGCATGACCCAGCCCATGATGAACAGTGGCTACCATGGCAACCACGCCTACATGAACCAGTCACCCCAGTACTCTATGCAGATGGGAATGATGGGAACACAGCCATACCCCCAGCAGTCCATGCAGGCTCCACCACATGGCAACATGGTGTACACTCCAGCTGGTCACCATGGTTACATGAACACGGGCATGTCCAAGCAGTCGCTGAAAGGGCCTTTCATCAGGCGGTAACTGCTCCTCCGCACGTGCAGTTTTTTGCACTGATCTGGCCTTGTTTTTTCTTTGTTTATTATTATTAGATAAAAACCAGCAGCAGCACTTGGAACGAATGCAAAAACTTTTCAACAGTAAGTAAACTTTGAAGCTAATGCTAAAAGGTTGTTTTGTTTTGTTTTTCCTCCAGATGGGAAGCCTTACATCATAACGATGAGAATCTATTTAACTCTAGTGTTAGCGTCTCTGATGTGTCGTTGGACCGGGCGGGTTCAACACCCGGAGCTAGAGATTTTATCCGTGGTCTTGCAGTTGTGTAGCAGCCTCAAATGAAGCCATTTAATGTGCCTGCTACAAGTGGAGATAGTGGCTGTTCAGTGTACCTGTCTAACAGTGCTGACAATTAGTTTGTACTATACTCATGCCTTTGTATAATTAAATTATTGTACTTATTTTGTAAAGTGACAACTAGCATGCTTCAGTCTCTGTTAGTGACAGTGCATTGAGTAGTACTGTACAAGTGTCGTGCTTAATAGCAAGCCATTTTAAAAATATCCAGCCTTTATTAGGTTTTTTTTCCCTCCGCTGGGAGAAAGATGAAACTATATTTTGTTAAATCTAATAATGTATAAAAAAAATGTAAACTTTAGTCCTGTTTTCTGTTATAGGTTGGAGAGGTTTTATTGCTCTGTGTGTATAATTCTGAAATCTTTTGTAACAGATCTCCTTGGGCAGCTTTCTGTTTAATAAAGCAGACTGATTTCTGTCATTTAAAGCATATCTTAGTGTTTGTACCCAGAAAATGTAAAAAAAAAAAAAAAAAAAACATTCAAAAAAACATGTCCCAAAGTGTCAGATTTTAAAAAAGACTAAAGTGATTATAAGGATGAATAACAATAAAGAAACTATAAATTTAGTCCAAAGTTGATATTTTACATAATGCCTTTAAAAGCTACGTTTTCATTCCACCTGTAGATTTGTTTCTATCTTTATAAAATGTTGGATTTATATTTTACTGAAGTGTAGAAGATTAAAGCCTGTGAATAGACCAAACTAAGCTAATGGATTGCATGTAAAACGCAACTTGTTCTTGTGTTTTTGTTTATATTGATCTTTTGTAGCCTTTGTACCTGTACAGAGTTGCTGGTTAGAACAAGGGGGGAAATACCTGGCTATGTGCACACAAACCGGACAGAATGACATTCTTGTATTTATGACTTTTCTCCCTTTGTCAGTTACCTAAATGCTGTACATTTTAGCATAAGAATAAATTATGATTGACCATGTACTCAATTGTTCTCTTTTACTTTTAAAACCATTTACCAGCTTAAATCCACTCTGTAGACTCAGATAAAGTAGATTATTTAGCAGTTAACGTATCGTGCATTTGCTTTGTTCACTTTTTAGTTTTTGCGTACGAATAACATTAATTACAGTTTTTATCGACATTTTCAATCAAAGAGCTTTAACGTGTTCATTTCAAATCAATAGATAAATACCTTATTAATTACTATCAGTGCTATAAGAACAATAATGTAAAAGAAAAAGACTAAATACTAAAGAGTGAATTGGTTTCCATGAAAAAAGGAAGTTGACTTTGTAATTGATCTCATTTTAATTTGTAATAACATTAAAGGTTGTGTGTATTTTACAGTTACACGTTGGCCCATGCTGTAATGCAGTGGTTACCAAACTGGGGTACTTGTACCCCTAGGGTGTACTTGAACACCTCTCAAAAGGTACACAGAAACATTTGTCAGTTTATTTTTTTAACATTATAGTTAGTTTTTTTTTTTAACATGTACACAGACTTTTTTCTCATCCATCAATAATAATTTGTGGCACAACTCTTTAAAAATACACCAACACCAACAAACTCCATTTCAGCAGCAGCCCCAGTCTGTTTAAAAGGTAACATCCAACTTTATAGAGGCCCCTGTAGATAGATTTATTGACTGTGTAGATCCACTCAGTGCTTCTGTGTGGTCTCTGTGTAGACCTGCTTCTCAGCGTTGGTCATTAGGCATTAATAAGAGTCTTTGATGTGTTCACATGCTGCAGCACCTTGTAAACCTCACCAAACCTGGACTCGTCTAAAGTGCTTTGAGAGTCATGGAGGATGTGTTCCTCATGTTCCACGTTGGTCTGATGTTATTAAATACCTGCAGCAGTGAGACGTCTGCAGACGGGTTAAGTAGTCAGGTCAACGCCTTTGATCAGTCGACAGGCTTTCAAAATCAAAGTGGATTTTAAACTTGGGTTTTAGTTTAGTTGATGTGACCTGCTGTTGTTCAGCGGTCAGTGGTTCTACCTCTTGGCGTCATGGGTTCAAGTCCTTTTTCTAACATCAGCATTGTCTGTGTGTGTGTGTGTGTGTGTTAACTGACTAGCATCCTTTCCAGGGAGTTCTCTGCCTTGTGCTTGATGTCAGCCGGATAAAACGCCACTGGATTCCAGGGATCCACTAACGGATAAGGTGAGAATGTGGCCTGTTCAGTTGTAGACTTTAAAAGATTCCAGAAGAGTCCAAAACAAAACCATCATATTAGTATTTGTCTTGAATCAATGGATGATGAGTTGAACTTGAAACTTTAATACCAGATTGAACAGATAATGAAGAGAATCATGTTTGTAAAGCAAGAGCAGAGTCCAAACCTCTGCTAAACTATCTTCTAGATCAGTGATTCTGATCATTCACACTTTAAATGCTTGGGAGAAAATACTATTCCCATTAATAATCATGTAGTAGGTTCAAATTTATCGCTATACCCAGTTTAAAAAAATGAAATGAAATGAGAAATCTGGATTAGATCCATATGAAACTTGACAGTGTAAAAAAAAGAATTCGACATGATTGGGTCAAATTTCTTAAAAATTGGTCGGTTACGAACCGAGACATGAGTTTCAGAAATTTTGCCAATAATGAGTACTTATAAGTAGTGTTCGTCTACTAACAGACAAATAAAAAATAACCTTCAGAATCTTATTAGTTGATCTATCGCTGTTAAAATCAAGTTTAATAAGGAGGTTAATTCATGAATTTCAATCCTGATTGAAATGTGTATCTTGGTCATAAAATACTGTGAATATGCAAAAAAATGAGTGTTATTCTCATTTGTGTTCCTATCATTCCAATGGCTGACGTAGGCCTCGGCCTGCTTCTTCAAACTATTACTTTAACTCGGGTAAACCCTAAATCTTCCACCTTTGCAGTGAATTCAAGCTGAATCTGATCCAAGTGTTCTTTTCTATTAGTTTGCGTAAATGGTTCAACAATTGCCATGATCAGAAATCCCCAGAGGACCTAAAGTTTGTATCATCCCAATACCTTTTTGACAATGTTCTACTCTGGCCTTGGTCTGATTTTAACTTCTGTACGGGTTTGAACCATCAGCCGTCTCGTGTGGAGTCCTCCCTGTTCTCCAGGAGCTGCTGGTCCAGCTCTCTCAGCTGTTTGAGGAAGCCCCAGTTGGGGATGATCCTCCTCTGCTTCTTGAGGTGCTCGACGGCCTCCACCACGGTCATGTTCTCGTAGATCATCAGGTAGGCGAGGAAGAGCGTGGCAGATCGGCTCCTTCCCATCACGCAGTGGACCAACAATTTATCTGGAGGCAAAGCAGAGAGCTGATGAGGTGCTATGCGTGGTTGCTAGGGTACCACCGTCACCTCCCATGTGGTCTTACTTTGGGGGTTCTTCAGTGTCTTCTCAATGAACTGAGCTGCAGAGTAAAAATACTGGCTGAGATCAAAAGACGGGATGTCTTCTGCTACTACACCGTAGTATACAACATCCATGTCGCTATAGTAACCAGGCCCAGTGTCCACATTGTTCCACGTCCCCTCGGCTGCGTTTAAGATGTGTGTGATTCCCATTGACTTGAGCTTGAGTTTGTCCTTTGCAGTCTCTCTGTGAACAGAGCCATTTGTATTCAGTGATGTAAAAAACACAAACTTTTGGTAGCTTCAGCTTTTTTTCTGTTAGACAGGTCCCTTAGTTTTATAGTTAACATTTTCAAGTTTTAAACAATGTTAAACTCAAAGCTACTCTGGGTTTAATTAAGCATTTGCATTTTTTTTTAAAAAACATTTTATTTGCAAAGTTTATCTATGAGTGCTAAATTCTCCAGGTGTTCATCAGAGGTAACATATTTAAACTGTTTCCATGTACCAGTTTTCTAACAGTTCTTAAAAATATAGAATTTGCTGATTTAAAAAACCTTTCTTATTATTTAAGTGACATTTATTTTCTTTTTACTTAAGTACATTTAGTACTTAAGTAAAAAATTACTTAGTACTTTTCTGTTGCCGGTACCCAGCAACGAATAAGTGGAAGAAAATGGATGGATGGACATTTAGTAGCATGTACTTTTTTACTTTTACTCAAGTCAGGGAACAACTTTAATAATTTTACTTTACCTGTCATTTTTAAGTCAAGTATCTGTACTTTTACTTGAGTACTAAAGACTAGTCCTTTTGCCTCCTCTGGTTGAAAACAAGATCTTGGGACCATCTGTTAGCCCCGCCCCTTTTACAATAACTATAACCTGTGGGCTTTGAAATCTGTGGTGAGTAGGTTGGACTGAGAGAAGAGTGAATAGACGTATATAGAGTAATGAGTAGCTAGTTAGCATAGCATAGCATAGCATAGCATAGCATAGCATAGCATAGCATAGCAGATTGTTCATTGGAGATTTTTATTGTATAGAGAGGGTGTGTCTTAGCTGCTCCAGGAGCCCCGCCCATAATCAAGGCATTTTTTAATATCCCTCCTAGTGGCAGGTCAGGAGAAAGCATGGGTTTAGTTATTCTTTAATGTTTTTTGGACTCACTCGTCCCCGATGAAGACGTTAGGCCACACGTTGTTGACATGAGTGTAGGCCACACTCCCCCTGTTGAGGATTTTCTCCAGCTCGTATCCTCCAGGTGTACGATAGTCCTCCCCTGGTTTGGATTCCTCTGCCGCCTGTGCAACATTTCTCTTGTTTCCTTTCTTTAAGGCGTTAGAAGTCATTTCCTCACATGATTTATCTGCTTTTCTCCTCCTGCAGTTCATGAAAAGGAACTTTTTTTGTGTGTCTTGGTGTTTCTGTATCTTTCACATGCATCTCCAACAACACTTACCCAGAGATTGAAGCCCCTCATTTCCCTGCCTGAGAGTTTGCTTTTCATCCTCCTGGCAGCTTGTTATGTGAGCCCTTAAAGGCAGAACATGGGGGGGTTTGGTTCTGGCAGGCTGGAGTCAGGGCGCAGATTGTGTAAGCGCTCTGTGACGGGCATCAAATGCTGAGAGAGGATATTTTTAGGGCTGTGATGTGGCACTGGCAGGCCTCTGACCTTAGCTGTAGTGTTCTGTGCCTGTGGTGGGGTGGGGGGGCAGGGGGGGCAGTCCCTGACATCCACTTCTAAACACACAGCTTTAATCTCTCCCCACTGGCAGGAAGCTGTGCTTATCCAAACTTTACACTTGCCAAAGAATGCCCATATTCACAGGAGTGAGCCGAGTGCTTCCTGCATATCATCAGATACTTCACAGCTCCTGTTAAGGATGTTCTGCATCTTCTGGGGGCCTCTCAGGGCCAAACTTGAAGTCACGTGTCAGACGAGGTTTTTTCACACTACGCTGCATCTGTACACTGTCATGTCCAGACTTATTGTTTGACTGTTGCTGTGTGCATCAAATGGCTGAGAAGAAAACTATTTCATTTTTTTTATGGAAATACAAATACACTGAAACGACAAATAAACCTTACCTTATCTCCTTCATGTTCCATTACACAGAGGTGTAAAGAGCAGGGGTGGGGTCAATTACATTTTTAAATTACAATTACATCTTCAATTATCTATTTTCAGTTACAACTCTAATTTGATTACGTTTACCAGATTTTTTAGAACTGCAAACAGTTATGAAAGGGGGCTAAGCCTTCCCGTGTGACCCGGCGCCCAGGTTTCGCGGAGCCCATGGAAGTACGTCACAAAGGATGACGGGCTCGGGGCGAGCGTCAGGACACAGGCCAACGTGCCATTTGCTGTGAACAGGTGGATATGAAGTTTTGGGAGATGTGATTTAAGTGTGAAAGTTACAGGCCAAAATGCATTTTCACCCATTATAGCGCCACCTAGTGGTGCACATTTTGGTATAGGTGAGCTGTGTGCTCCTTTATATGTACCCTGTAAATTTCACAGCCCTCAACATAAGACTTAAGCTGAAAAAAATGTTTGTTGTTTATGTTGTAGTAAGCCATGCCCACTTTGACCAATTGTGGTTAACTTTAAGATATGGCCTCAGGAGCGACTCAAGGTCATACCAACCAAATTTGGTAAAAATCGATGTTGACGTTCAAAACATATAAATTTCCCATTTTTGCAGCGCCCCCTAGTGGCCTAAATTATTCAAACGTAGCTCATATTCCTACAGTCACATGCTAACCAAGGATCTCAGATTTGGTGTTGTTAGCATTTATTTTGACCGAGATATGCAACAGTTTGCGTTTTTATAGCTCGCTTGAAAACTTTACTCATTAATAATTGGCTCATATTTTGACCGAACAAAATTATTTACTAAACTTTAAATCAAGTCCAACTGAAGACTTTAAGTGCCAATTTTCACGCTGATTGGACAAAACCCCAAGGCGGAGTTGAAAAAAAATAAGTTTTTGCGATTTTGCGCCACAGGCAGAAATGGGCGTGGCCTAGCCCATGTGATTCAGTGCTATTCAGGAAATCTGTGGGTATGAGCTTTTTGAATGTGT
Organism: Gouania willdenowi; assembly: GCF_900634775.1. Classification (NCBI taxonomy): domain Eukaryota; kingdom Metazoa; phylum Chordata; class Actinopteri; order Blenniiformes; family Gobiesocidae; genus Gouania; species Gouania willdenowi. The sequence goes on along the minus strand of NC_041062.1, from coordinate 1,447,807 downwards.
GATATACACGTTGTGGGAGTTATAGGCCAAAACACGTTGACCTTGGTTTTAACGCCACCCGCTGGTGGACATATGTGAGTTTTTGCGTCCGAGGTACGCTGAGGGGTCTGAACCAACCCTCCAAATTACGCCACCCCATCATGCACGATTTAGCCTGCAGCACCACTGCGCCTTAAACGTAGCCTTCCTCATGTGTTAGCTTTCTGTTAGCATCTCTAATGCTAACAGGTGAGTTGGATCCATGTCTTAAATCAGCTGTAAAATACACTAAAAAACATTATCTATAATCTAATGACTTTCTCATCTCTTGATTTCCTTTTTGGGCTAATGAGTGAAAATAAACGTATTAATATTGTTGATGTTGGCGTCTGAGCCTTTTTTCTGTCAGTTTACTCTTTGATTTCAACTTTTTTTTAAAAAATGTTAAAATGATCCTCAAGGGAACTATTGGATAAACATATTTTAATAATGGTTTACGATGACAACAGCCACATGTAATTCATTTCCAATTACCCCAACCCTGGTAAAGAGTACTGATATATCTACTTCAGTAGAAGTACAGTAAAAAGTAGTTCAATTAAATTGTACTCAAAGTAAAAGTTACTAGTTGCTTTTCCCCCTCCCCCCACGTTTATTGTTGGTAATAAATATTGGTACGGTTCCCTTTCATACAGTTAACATGTCATGTCACTTAATTTATTTTCCACAAAGACAATTATTTTTAAAATAAATAAATACTGAATGAATTCAATTCAAAATAAATACATTCTCAGGCTCTAAGTATTGATACATTTATAAACTCTAAAACTGAGAAAATAACCTCCATTCAATGATGTTTTGGCGTCGTGCATTAGGTTTAATCTGATTGGTCGACTATGATGTGATGCATTTGATTGGTATTTATTTTTATTTATTTGTTTGTTTAAGTTAAACAAGTTACGAAGTTGTAAATACACCAGATTTAGCTAACCGCTAATTTCCATCTGTGTTTGTGTGGTTATTTCATTTTTTTTGTAGTTCACAATGTCCGTTGATCATTTTAAAACAAAAACTAATATATATACTTTGTAACGGTTGGGTGTGGAAATGTAACAAATAACTTTACTTCTTTTAAAATGTACTTTAAGTAAAATTACTGATTTAGAAATATACTTAAAACAGTAAAAGTGCCCATAAAAGCAACTCAATTACAATAACATGAGTACTTAAATTCTGTAAAATTCCCCTCTGCCATTATATGATATGTACAGTCCATTCAGCGTGTGATGATGACGACATGAAGCTACTAACATGTCACATGCAGTTTTCACACCATCAGACTCCTTTATTGGCCCCTCGTATCTTCACACTGTGCCATCATTCATTCTGACAGTGAAATCATTAAACCTGTGATATCCAATTCCTTTTATTTTGACAGCGCATCTCTTTCAGCGAGCTCTGGAGAGCATCTCTTATTAAGACGCTTTCAGTGTTTCATCTCTTTTCAAAGTCTGACCTGAATCTGTACACACGCTCCCAACCATGTTGGCATATTTTTATCATCGTGTATCAAGCCTCTTTAGACACATCACAGTTTTAACTGCACACATCTGAATTGGAGCGCTTAAGACGGAGTATTTGGAGAAATGTGAATAAGCAATTGGAACATTGTTTATTTATAGGAATACAAGTCTCTGCTCAATGTCTTCATGCTTTGGTACTGATTAGAAATAGCTTAAGTTGTTCTTTTTTTTTATTTCAGCTACATTTTCTGCATATTTTACTATTAAAGGAATACTTTCAAATCCACTTTTTCTGTTTTCACTCAGGTGTTCCTCACCTTATAATCACCTTCCCTCGCTATTTAAAGGACAGTTTGGATTGTTGTCCTTTGTTACCCCTTCATGTGACCATTGTTGGGTAAGTTACTTTGAAAAAGCAAATAATTACTCATTTCTAGTTGCTTTAAAACTTAGTTACTGCTTCAACAAAGTAACTAAGTTACATTACTTTTGGATTTTTTATTGTCACAAAAAATAATCAAATATGTATCTGTTATGTTTTATTAAAGCCATTTAAATAAAGGTCAACTACAAATAAAATAATAACTGTCTGAAATGACAGAACATTAACAAGGATGTGAATTATTTAAAGAAATAGCTTGAGATGTTATTTTTATATTGCATTTTTTAAATTTTTATTTCAACTATATTTTCTGCATATTTTACAATTAAAGGAATACTTTCAAATACACTTGGTGTTTCTCACCTCATAATCACCGTCCCTCGCTATTTAAAGGACAGTTTGGACACAGTGGCTACATTGTTGTCCTTTGCTTCTCTTTGTCAAACGAAAGAAATGAAGAATTAATGAAAATATTCTTGCACATTTATTATTGTTAAGGTCAGAGCCAGTTTTGGCTTTTTCTGCCAGTTTTTTCATCAGTAATATTCTTATCTTAGTCTTTGTGCAGCATGTCATTATATAGAATTTTCTGCATAAACTTGTGACAAAATAAAATGTCAATATCTATGATTTCAGAAGCAGTTTGATTTACATTGTCAGCAGCCGTCACACAACAAAGGCTCTCTGCAAAGTGTCAAAATGACTTTTATGTCCAAATACCAAAGTTGTTTTGTTGGGTGTAAATCTTTTCCTCCTTTAAGGTGGTGTCTTCCTCTGGAGGAGCAAAGCTGAGTCCAAAAGGCAAAGCTGGTTAAGAAAACCAACGTTTGGGAGAATGTTTCTGCTTCTGCAAACGACCGTCACAGCGTCCACTAGAGTAAGTTCCTCCTTCATCATGAGGTAGGCGAGGGCGAGTGTTGCTGAACGACTGATTCCTCGTGCACAGTGGACGAGCACCTTCCCTACACGGAAAAAAAAACACCAAAAGGTCTGATTCACAAACACTAAATTAATCATTCACATTTTGGGACATAAGGAAGAAAAATATGGTTTTGTTGAGATCTTTGACATTGATAACACCTGAATGAGTTACAGTGGGTTCTTTAAAATGAAGTCAATAAGTTCAGTTAACACAATTGATTTGGATTCAATTGTTCTTAAATTAATGGTTTTCATTTGTCCAACTTAAAATGAGAAATATTCAGTTTTTCCAACTCAATAATTTGTAAATTACCCTCTGGTGAGAAGTCCGCCTGTGTAACCACTAGACTTACCACTCTGCTTTAATGGCACTGTCGTTTATTGTAAATTACGTTTTGTGGTAACCTTAATTTTAGTCTGCTTGATAACTAGAATTACAATTTTAAGTTGTGAGAAAATAAAGAACCAAACACAAAATCTATTTTTTTTTCTAGAGAGATTGTGGAGAATTTGCACAGCATCATTAGAAACAGAATAGATGCAGGTTCGCTTAAATGAGAAAAGCCTAAATCAGTGGTGGACTGGGAGCACATTATCAGAGACACCATGTAGAAGATGTTATTAAGTCAATGATGCTCAACATTTGTCTTAATTTTAATTATTATTCCCCCAGAAAACCTTAAAAGGGGGAAACTTTTGAAACCATTTCAAAACGTTCTGACACTTTTTTAGACTAGCTTTTTTCTTTGCCAATAACTATTCATTTTTTCCTATTTTTTTTGTCCGTTTTTGCACGTTCTTTTTGACGCTTTTATCCAATTTTTGTCCTTTCTTTAAGTTTTGTTTTTGCCACTTTTCATCCAAATAACAACTTTTGCCCAATAAATACCACTTGTTTCATTTTGTTCCACATTTTTGCCTATTTAAGCTACCGTTTGCCACTGCATACCACCAGGTTCCTCTTTATTTGACTATTTTTGGTTTCTCTTGACTTTTGGCTCATTTTAGTCAAAAAAGACAAAATAGAATTAAATATATAATCTGTCTCAAGGTTCGCTCCAACCACAATGTGTGTAACATATACAATAATGCAAAAATGAGTGACATAATTGATAATGTTGACTGCAAAAATTTGCATTGAAGTGTCGTTTAATGTTGTAAATTCATGATAAAATCAGGCCGGTAGCTGCTTTCTGCAGTACCATACATGAACTGCTGGGCGCAGTGTTGCTTCACCATTTAGAGTGTGAAGAAGAATTGCGTAACAGACGAAAAACCAACCTAAAGTCTCAAAAGTTTGGGACCATTTCAGTGAAAACTTATACTATTAATAACTTGTATTTTTTAAATAAAAAAACAACAACAAATGAATTCATTTATATTGTGTACAGTCACTGCATTTTATAGCACTTAAAATATTTTTTTTTTTTGAGAGAATTTTGGGAAAACTGTAAAAAAAATTTTGTTTAAACTTTAAGTTACTTCAAAAACTGCTGAAATACAGTTTTTAAAGTGTATACCTCCTTTTTGAGTCAGAGCTCCATGAATGAAATTAGACGTCTCAGAGAAGAAATGGCTCAAGTCAAAGTCTTTGCAGTCTGGTGCCTGAACTCCGTGGTACTTGATGTCAGTGTCTTTGTAGAAACATGGCCCTGTGTCAATATGCTGCGGGCCATCTGCAGCATTCACTACATGTGTTATTTCCAGATGGGCTAACAGGGTTTTATCCCTCGCTGTGGCTCTGCAAACGACAGGAAATGATGAGGAGGAACGTTATTTCCAGTGATTTCTCTCGCCCGTGGACAGCTCTGTGAGGCATATGCTCGCCATCGCATCACTGGTGACTCAAATGTACAGATTTTATATTTGCCAGATACAGGAAATGTTTTGCAGCAGCATGGTCTCACAATCTCATCAGCATATTGCAGCATGGGCCCCAACGTGAGAATGTCACTTACGCGTCTCCGATGTAGAGGTTGGGCCAAACCTCGTTGACAGCTCCAGTGGGGCGTCTGTTCTTCAGCAGAAGGTTGAGCAGATCGCAGGTGGGAGGTGTCTGATACTTTGGCTCCTCCTCCGAGCTCATATCTGTATCTTTTCACCTCACTGATGCTGGATAATTAAGATTTACATTTAGATAAGACCCATCGCACAGTGGACGAACATCTTTACCTACTTTAACAAAAACATCTAAACCAGAGACGTCAAATTGATTTAGTTCTGGGGCCAAATATGGATAAGTTTGATCTGAAGTGGGCCACAGAGGTTAATTAGTGCTACTTTGTGTGTCCCAATACCACTTTTTCACTTCCGATACGATACCAATATTGCAGCTTTGAGTTATGGCCAATAACGTATCGATCCGATAACGTATCGATCCGATAACGTATCGATCCGATAACGTATCGATCCGATAACGTATCGATCCGATACGTTATCAGCACAAATCATACATACTTTTATTACTTATTTTGTAGTGTGGAATGTTAGAAAAGCCTTGATCGAGTGATTTTACTCAAACAGAGAACAATAGTTAACAATTCAAGTTCACTTCAGTTATTTTTTACTGTCAGTATATGGTGGGAACAACTGAGGGCGGGGACAAAAACAACAAAAACTTATTGGAGATTTTAGATGCAGTCCATAAAATCCGATATTCGTTTTCTGGCTGATATTGGACCAATATCAATATCGGATTGGGACATCCCTAGTCCAAATTATATAAAAGTACACAATACGTGACAGGTAGTGACTATATTTATTTAGTTTGGGGAAATTTTGTCAAATAATTTGAGGATTGAGCAGGATTTTTGAAAAATTAGGTTTCTTCCATGATCGTGTAACACAAGCATGGTAAAAATATTTGTTTGTGATTTAATATTACCCCCCAATTTCTGCTTAATTTCATAAAAAAAATAAATAAATCTATATACAGTATATCTGAGTTCAAATTTGAGAAAAATTTTAGGAAAAAAATGTCAAACAGAAATTCTTGATATCAAAATGTGGTCATGATCCAAAAAAAGGTTGTGAACAACTGCATTAAATACTGTTTATTTCTACTTGTTTACAAAATGAGATCCTTTAAAATCACTCATTCATTTCATCATTATGATCTATAGTTGAGTTTAAATAGTTTTCTAAGCAAAATGTTGCAGTCAGAAATAGGAGAGAGGGGTACGTTAGCCAAAAAGGTTTGAGAACCACTGCTTTAAAGGGCCGGATTGTGAGTTTGACATGTTCTCTAAACCTTTCTTCTGTAGGTTTGTTTAGTCACCCCTATGTGCCACAGAAATGAGTTTAGATTCAAGCTATAGATAAATATCTCCAACAGTGGATTCTTACATGTGTCCGTGTTGAGCACTAACCTTTGTGCTGTAGCTCGCTCTGTTTTCTAACCAAGCCATGGGGGAGGAGGGCGTGGGTGGGGGTGGGGGTGGGGGGGGTAAATATCAGAAGTGTTTGGAGCGAGACAGCTGAACATACCAGAGCCTAAGCAGAAGTAACACAGTCTATTTTCTCCTCAGTTGACACAGACAGAAGCCATGGCTGCTTGTGTTATGTTGGATTTCGACTGCAGAACGACAGCAGTTTATTGGTTTCAACACGACCAGGCTTTAACGTCAGGGTGTTAATGGAACCAAGCTGTTTGTTTGTAACCAATGGGCAGCATTTCCTCCTAAAAGGAACATCTGATCAATTCAACCGCAATGACTTTAAAATATGTGCATGGAAAAAAAACAAAAATAATAACATAAGAAAACTAGGCAAGACCTGTATGAGCAAGGCGATTACGTATTTGGAAATTGAAAATTGAAAAAATTTGCAAAAATGACAACCTGTATTTGGATTTGTTGACAAGTTTGTTCTTTTTACTAATTAAATTGAAAGTTATATTGCAAGAAAAACAGAAGACTAACCTTGACCTTAAATATGACCTTGAGCAAAGGTCAATAATAACAATAACAATTGTTATTGTTATTTTTGTTATTATTATTATTAGTAGTAAATTATTATTATTTTTCAACCTTAGGGTCGTGACCCCATGTTGGGTCGCCTGAAATGTCTAGTAGTTGATGAAAAATTACTGATTAAAATTATATTTATCATTATTATTATTATTCTTATTGTAGTAGTAGTAATAAATTATTATTCTTTACCACACACAATCTGAAAATGAAAGTATTCTATATGTCAACTCTCAAATAAAATGCAGTATAAAAGTATCCTGGCTGCTCTGTATGTGATACAGTATAACAAACGTGATCAAAAACTAATTCTAGAGAAAAAAATGGCTCTGGGGTCGACAGAAATGAGTGATATAAAATTTGGGGTCACAAGCCGAAAAAAGGTCGGGAACTAGAGGGTAACAAGAAGTTATACTAAGAAACGTTCGTATTACATATTAAGAAGCAGGAAAAAAAAAAAAAAAAAAAAAACTTCCCAATTATGTAAAAATATTTTATTGTTATAACTTCATCCATCGATACCCACAGGTCACACTGTGAACTACTGATATTTACCAACCAGAACCAGAATGAACTGCTGATACAAGACAAGATGATGTCATACTTTCATTGTTTCATTCATGTCATATTTAAAAGCTCCAGAATCACTTAAATCTCAACTTATCAGATATTGATTTCCAAAATACACAGGAACTTCCACATGTTCATTCTTTAAACATATTCAGCTAAACCCAGTGTTTTTATGGAGGATCATTTCATTAATCTTTTCACTACAACTCTAGGTTAAAAATAAAAAACGAACATTTTCATCATTCCTCTGTTTTAAATACACACACTGAGGGTCTAATCTAAGTGTATGAGGGTCCCTGGTAGTGCAGTTTTTTGTCCAGCTCTCTGAGTTGCTCCAGGAAACCATTGTTTGGTGCTACGTTCCTGTTAGCACCGACGGCTTTGAGGGCGTCCACTAATGTCATATTCTCATGGATCATCAGGTAGGCCAGAACCAAGGTTGAGGAGCGGCTGAGACCCATCGCACAGTGGACGAACACTTTACCTTCAGAAAAACAAAAACATCTAAACTCACTTTAGTTCAGAGATGAGTTTGATCTCAAGTGGGCCACAGAGGAGGGGATTGAACCATTTCAGCATTATTTCTATGTGTGTAAAGGCACCGACAATATCCAAGCAATAGGTGACACATAGTGACTATATTTATTTAATTTGGGGAAATATTGTCAAATAATCCGAGGATTGAGCAGGATTTTTGAAAAATTTGATTTCTTTCAAATTTTTAAAGTTATGCAAACATGGGAAAACCTGCAAATATTCAATGAAAATTCAATGAAACTCCACTTGAATAATTGTAAAGTTCTACTTCCAAATTAATCTGTTGAAATATGTTTTTTTCTCAAGTGTATTATTTTTGCATGGATGCCGTTGTTTATGTTTAGATATTGATACAGTGATTTAAAATTACTCCCAATTTCTGCTTTTCTGCTTAAAGGGAACCTGTAATAAAAAAAATATATATCAAAAAATGTGTTTAATATATTACCAATAAACAAATTATGTGCATCTTTTCATTAGGAAAAAAAAAAAAAAAAAACACAACATAAATAGTTCCATTAAAAGTTTCTATTTTTTGAATGTTGCTAAAATTCCTGAGTTTTAATTCCCGTGGAAATTTGTCAGATATTTTACGCCCCTTTGCAACCCTACAGAAATATCTACAACTAAATTATTTGGTCATTTGTTTTCTCAGCCATTTTTACTTTCCCCAGCGGGCCGATTTGGATGTTTTAAAGGGCCGGATTTGGCCCCCGGGCCTTGAGTTTGACACATGCTATAAACCAGTGTTTCTCAAACTTTTTTTGCTCTCGTCCCCCTTTCTCTGATCTTGAAATCCAAGTCCCCCCTTTGTTACAACATTTTGCTTAGAAAACTATTTAAAAACATCTATAGATCATAATGATGAATGAATGAGTGATAAAATAATCTAATTTAGTAAATAAGTGGACATAAACAGTATTTAATGCAGTGGTTCACAACCTTTTTTGGATCGTGACCCCATTTTGATATAAAACATTTCTGGTGACCCTCAAAGACATTTTTTTCTAGAATTAGTTTTTGATCATGTTTTTCGCTGCGTTTTAGTTTAGCTAGATTCACAAAATGAAAGTATAGAAATATAGATGTTTAGGATGTTTTCTTAAAATTAAATTTTTCAGAAATTTCAGGCAACACCACATGGGGTCCTGACCCCAAGGTTGAAAAACACTGATTTAGTGGCTCCTGAATATATTTAGTTATAGTTTTTTATAATTTCTGGGACCAAAACTGATTCTTTCTTTCTTAATTTTCCACTTTCTCTCTCTCTCAAGTACCCCCTGTGGTGCCATCGCGTACTCCCATTTGAGAACCACTGCTCTAAACCTTTCTTCTGTAGGTTTAATTTGTCACCCCAGTGTGAATTTAAAAAAAGGAGTACATTTAACTCCCGAATGAAAGTTACCAACAATGTTACAAGCAGTGTTTGCACACACACAGGACGGTAATCCCTGGTTTCTTATCAAACCCAGGGATTAGGGTGCAGAGGAGCGTGTAATTGAACTGTCTTGGCTTCTGTGTATTTTCTGCCAGGGATTACAGTAGACCCCTCCACACACAGGAAGCCCTGAGCAGCCATTGCAGCATGTGAAGCAAGAGACCTCATCTTATTACTGTCATGTCAGATACCACAGCACAACAGGGCCAGGAACACGCCACTAATATAATTGTGTAATTTCTATGTCCAATAAAAGTGTTGCTTACAAATTACCAGGGCAATCCATTCAAAACCAATTTTCCTGGCTGAGATTTGAGCTTATTAGAAGATTACTGTGGGGAAAGATATTGGCTTGATATGATGTTTATAGTGTTTGATTTGCATTTTAATGAGCAATACAACAGGAGGAGCAGTGTAATGGAAACTGACTGACAAACATTTGTGTTCCTTGCCTGGTGTTACTCGTGATAATGTGTAAAAAAGGATCAGCAACCAAACGGAAGCGTCTCACCTGTGGGCGAGCTCAGTGCGTTCTTGATGAAATTGGCCGCAGGGTAAAAGAAAGGACTGAGGTTAAATGAAGGCATGTCGTGTGCTTCTACTCCATAATACGTGATCCTGGTGTCTCGGTAGAAACTGGGACCTGTGTTCACATTAAACTTTCCATCAGCTGCATTGAGCACATGAGTGATAAGATGAGCCTGGAGGGTCCTCTTGTCTTTGGCTGCATACCTAAACAAACAAATGATAGGAATTAAAGAAGGAAATACAGCGTTTTGATTGTAAAAAATACTATAGTGGTTCTCCAACTTTTCACATACCCTCCATACCCCTTTAGACCTTTAACCTGAAGCCATGTACCCCCTACCGCTGCACACTTAAAAAACATTATGATCTAGAATCAGAATCAGAATCAGCTTTATTGACCAGGTACAGTTTAGAACAATACGAGGAATTTGACTTGGTAGTTGCAGTGAAAGAAGACACATCAACACACCGGGGCAGCCTTTTGCGGCGCCCACATATTTAGGTGAAAAAGGGATCAACAACAGGAGGAGAGGAGGGGTGAGGGGAAAAAAAAAACTGCCAGTTTGAAACTGATTTCCCTAAACAGAGAAAACAGTGTGAAACCAGGAAAAAAAACCGCCTCTGCAAACATAAATGTCAGCATGACACAGTCAAACAACTCGAGACAAGGCACGTGGGAAGGGTTGGGTGGGAGGTTGGCTGGGGGAGGGGGTCTAATGAGTTTTTTCAACCTTGGGGTCGTGACCCCATGTGGGGTCGCCTGGAATTCAAATGGGGTCCCCTGAAATGTTTAATAATTTAAGAAAAAAGATTAAAAATGTGCTTTTATAATGTTTTAATTATTATTATTTTTCCAATTATAACACCACACTCAAAACAATCTTAAACAATAACATTTCTATACTTTCACTTCCTCAAATATAAATCAAGTTAAAATAAAATGCAATATAAAGATATCTGAGCTAGCGCATCTTGTCACTTTTTGCACTAAGCCTGGAGACGACAAACATGATCAAAAGATAATTCTAAAAAGAAAAAAAAAGTCTCTGGAAAATGTGCATATAAAATGAGGTCATGACCTAAAAAAGTTGGGAACCACTGATGTAATGTCACATATAATGTGTCCTGTTGAGGAATAATATATGACAATAATAATAATAATTAAAAAAATCTGTAACCAGTTTATTTATTTTTTATTCATGTTCCTCCTATGACAATTTGAGTACCCCTGGGGGTACCCATACCCCACTTTGGGAACCTAGGATAAAAACCTCTAAATGGACCCTCATAAGGCTTTAATGTTGAAAAATACTGTTATTACAAAGATAAAAGTCCATTTGTGCTGGTGTTGAGGGAAATAAATACATTTTTACTTGACGTTTTATACATAAAGGGTGAAATTACATTGTTATTATTATTATTTTATTGTATTTTGACATGACGCCTGTCATTAGCATGAAAATGAATGAAAATTGGTTGACGTTGGTTCCTGCACTTTTATTTTTTACTGTACATGTGTATGTTGTGTCTATTGTGTGTACTTTCTTTCTTTCTTATTTATTTCTGTTGTGTTATGTTTATATTGCACTATATTTTGGTCCTTTCTTGGTCCACAGAAAACTAAATTAGTTTTTTATGATAACATGAAAATAACATAAAAAAAACCTTGATTATTGCATGTTTTAGATTTGCCACACACAGACTTTTCACTGTGATGCATCATGTATGAAATGCTTTTATCCACTTATTATAAATACCATTGACATACCAATAAAACAAGCAATAAATGAAACTATGATCTCTGCATAAATATGTAGAAATATGATTATTTGTAAGTCATTTTTATGTATTTCATGAATGTGACTACAGTCGTTATAGTGATGCTGGTGCTAAATTACAAAGCATTGGTGCTAATGGGGGTTTTGTGAAGGAAAAAGCATCTGTTCTCACATGTCTCCGATGTAAATCCTGGGCTGAACCTCATCCATGTGGTTACTGCTCCCTTTCTTTGTCCACAGCAGTCTGTGCAGCTCTGAAGCCGGGGGGGTCTGATACCTGCTGCCCCCGCCCTCGGGGCTCATCAGACAGCTCAGACCTCTGGGCCTCTCGGGAAGCTCCACTTCTTCTCTCACAACCTGTCACTCAGAGTGGCATCCGTGTTGTTGGATTGGACCTAAGGTGAGGCTGAATAAAACCTATTGTCTTGTTCAAACTTCACACTTGATGTCAGCCATGAAAAGTCATGCAGTTGAAAAGGAATTTAAATGGTTTCGGGTAAAAGTGAGAGATAAGTGAATATATACAGGTATATACATCCAGTTATCTGGATATATTTGAATACAGTATATGCAGGGCCGGCCCTAGACATCTTAGGGCCCTCAGCGGCAAACTTTTTTATATAATGATAAACATAAATGTTTTATTTACATATAAATGTTAAATTTAAATCCTAAATGTTAAATGTAAATATCAAATCAAAATTTAAATGTTAAATCTAAATGTAAATGCTAAATCTAAATGTTAAATGTAAATCTTAAATGTTAAATATAAATCTTAAATGTTAAATGTAAATGTTAAATGTAAATCTTAAATGTTTAATCTAAATGTAAATCTAAATGTTAAATGTAAAATGTGAATGTAAAATGTGAATGTTAAATCTAAATGTAAATGTTAAATGTAAATCTTAAATGCTAAATCTAAATGTAAATCTAAATGTAAATGTTAAATGTAAATCTTAAATGCTAAATCTAAATGTAAATTTAAATGTAAATGTTAAATGTAAATCTTCAATGTTAAATCTAAATGTAAATGTCAAATGTAAATCTAAATGTTAAATGTAAATCTAAATGTAAAATGTAAAATGTAAATGTTATATGCAAATGTTAAATATTAAATGTTAAATCTAAATCCAAATCTAAATTTTGGGGGCCCCACACTACCAATTATGGACAGTTAAGGAACACAAAAGCAGATACTGTATTCTATTATAAACCAAATTAATGACATGTTTCCCTCTATGAACATGATGGTCATAGTTTACTAACTGCTCCTCAGTGTCAAATATTTAAAATTACATTAAAGCTGGGGTACATGATTTATTTTCTTTAATTAAAAAAAAGAAAGTATTATTAGCATCATATAATATATTGTAAAAGTAATAATTTCTGAAAAAAAATGTGCGTTCGCATGCAGTCTGTGCCTTATAATGAATTATTTTAGTTAATAAAACCCCGGAAGACAAAGTCTTGGCGGTCCCCCCCTCCAGCTCCAATCACAGGATTTAGTGAAAGGAGGGGTGAGGAGAGCCCACGAAGGAGCCTCCTCATTGGCTGCCACGATATTCAGTGAAGCGTGTGCACGGTGCAAACTTGTTTTAACTAACTTTGGACAAGTGGCTGTTTTCCTTCTACACAGGTCATCTAATGTTCCTTTCTCTATTTTATATGCATTCTTTTTTTGTGGTGACGTGTTTTACCGGTAGTGCACGTTTAGCTCTCGTGCACAATTTTGTGCACTTCCGTGAGAGGAGGAGACTGGGAGGGATTGTCAGAGTGGGGGGCGGGATTTACGGTTCAATAAGCCAATAATAATTTATTTGCAGAAGGAATTCCTTCAAATACAATTCCAACTCTGAACTATTGTACAGAGAAGAATCACAAAGAACAAGTTTTAATAACTGTAAAAAAAAAATTTTTCTTTAAAATAAAAAAACAAGTCAAATTAAACATGAATACAAATATGAATAGAAAAAGTAAAAAAACACACATATTGCAACACAATTATTATGAATCTATTGATGAATTTATTAAGTGATAAATAATTGTTTCTAAAAAGGAGCCTCAAAAGAAATGTTGAAAAAGTCTAAATATCCAAATGAAAAAATAGTAATTAGAATATTTACAGATTATTTAACATTACAGCTTATTATCTCCAACAACTTTTTTATTATTATTTTTTTCCTGCTTATGTTTGTTTTTCTTGTTTTTAAAAAGCAAAGTATTGTTTAATATAATATTTCATCATAGGAAATCTGCGTTCCAACTTCATGGTTGATAATAATAATAATAATGATAATGATAATAATAATAGGGACGTTGACAGTGTTTTTTAAGGATGGGAGTGTTAACAAGAAGGAAACAGTTCACTGTGAATAACAGGTTACAGAAGTGTGACGGACAGCCATCGTGGGGGGCCCCTGGTGGCCCCGGGGCCCTAAGCAGTGGTAGGGCCGGCTCTGAATATATGGACCATAATTATGACAATAAATGTACTTCACACTGGAAAGGCCACAGGATCATGTAATTGTAATCTGACCTTTTGCTGCTCTCATTATTTTATCTGCAGTTCTGTTGCACTTCATTTTTCTCTAGAGAATTTATATTCAAGGTTTGTAAATATCTCCAAACAACATCTCACTTTCAGCAGGCATGTACAACCTGTTCATTCAATATTCACAGACGAGGCTTGAGGAGGAATTTTTTTTTTTTTACAACGCAGTTTACATTCGCCCTTTAGAGCAGTGTTTCTCAAATGGAGGTACGTTTACCCCTAGGGATACACAATGACACTACAGGGGGTATTTGAGAGGGAGAGAGGGGGGGAAATTAACAAATGAAAGCATTCAAAATATGGGTTTTTATAACGTTTATGTTTAGTTAAAAATTATAGTTACACTAAAAATGTATACCAGCAAAAAAACACATACAAAATAAGAGAAAAATATACTGAATAATAAAAAGAACAGACAAACAACAAAATACACAAAACAACACACACTAAGAGAGAAAATACTTACTGTTACCAGCGACACACAAAACGACAACAAAGATACACTAAATGAGAGAAAAATAGACAAAAACAATAGAGACACATAGAAAACAACATAAGAAACAACCAAACGCCAACAAAAGCACACACACTGAGATAAAATAATTTAAATGACACAAACAAAACGACAACAAAAACATAAAAAAATAAGAGAAAAACATGTAATAATAAAAAAAGAAGAGAAACAAAAATAAAACTAAAATGATCTTGATTAGAATATTAACTGAAAATACAAGGATCAGTGTTGGTCCCACATCTGGAAGGAGATATCTGTAAATAATAAAAACTATAGAAATAAATACAGTTTATGTTCACTTATTTACAACCTGAGATTCTTTAAAGTGTGTATCATCACTCATTCATTCCATCATTATGATCTATAGTTGTTTTTTTCACATAATTCTGACTAAAATGTTGTAGTCAGACATGAGGGGGGACTTCTATATCTTATATGTCTTCTTAGAAACAATTCCTCTAAATTACACAAAAAATGGTTACAAAATCAATAATTTTTGACTGATGTTAAAATTGTTCCTTTTCCAACTTAAGGTCAAACTGGTCTGTTTTTAGCGCCTGAACTAAGAAGAGTTTGTCATCCCTGCTCTACTGTATACCTGTCTGTGCTGTATATATACAGTATGTGCTCTATTCAGATTACCACCAGTGGGTTTTTAAAAAAAAAAGGTGCTCTGTTTTTACTTGCATTCAAGTTATTAGTTTGCATTTAAAAAAGGAGGAAATTGTGTTTTCTGCACAAGTGCAACATGTGCTTTAGATACCTGGATGCTCCTCTTTCTACACAGTGATCTATAAGCACCAGCCTTGGCCCCTCCCACAGTCAGGGGCAGAGAACTGATTTCCCTGGTGCACATGTTAAGCTGCTTTCATAGCCTCTTCCCTCAGGCTAACCTGTCCTCCCTTCTCCACTTCTGTGTAATTAAAGATGCTATGTAACAGGGAAAGTACCCACAGTTAACATGGAGACCAAGTACAACAGCTCTTTACCTCCGCCAGGTCTTTTCTTGGTGATTTGATGAATTACACTTTAGCCTTTAACTCTTCAGATGTCCTTCATCTAAATGTGTAAATAAATAAATAATCATTTAAAAAACACATATTATGGCGCCATTTGTAAAGTTGCACATGCTAAAATAAACACCTTTTACTTTTTGCATGATTTAGCAAGCAACCATGTTTAAAAATATATGTGAATTTTTTACATGTTACTTTTGACCAGATTTACAGCAATATTTGTGAAATTGTGAGATTTTTTTCTCATAAAAACATGATGTCAATGTTAAATCTAAATGTTAAAACTAAATCTTCAATATTAAATATAAATATAAATGTTAAATATAAATGTTTCGTTTACAAATAAATGTTAAATATAAATCCTAAATGTTAAATGTAAATCTTAAATGTTAAATCTAAATGTAAATGCTAAATGTTAAATGTTCAATGTAAATGTACATTTTAAATGTTGAATCTAAATGTTAAATCAAAACGTTAAATGTAAATCTTAAATGTTGAATCTTAATGTAAATGTTAAATGTTAAATGTTAAATGTAAATGTAAATGTAAATGTGAAATCTAAATGTTAAATGTTAAATGGAAATTGAAATGCTGAATCTAAATCTAAATGTCAAATCTAAATGTTACGGGTGAAACTAAACATTTTGCAAATGTGAAAATTCTCCAGAAGTACCAAAATAAAAGCTCATTAATGCTGGTCAAAAACAATGTAAAAATTAAAATAAAAAAAAATCAGATAAGTTTTTTAAACTTGGTTTGTTGCTAAATGTTGCAAAACGTTGCTGTTTATTTTCGCATGCATTGCACAACTTTACAAATGGCGCCCAGTACACAAACCATGACTTAATGCATTATTGTCCACCACATTTACTTTGGAATTATAAAAGAAAAAGTACTACATAAGACATCCACACAAATAATGTTATTCATTTGATATAAATTAGTAAAATCTAAAGTTTAGTTGACACTTGCCTTAGCTGGAATCACCGCTTTAGTCTCATGGTACAACGTGTCGGCTGACAGCACCAGTGTCTCTCTCTCTCTCTCTGGTAATCTACCCAGCAACCTTTTTTGCTATTTTAACATCTGAATCACTGCCCAAAATAATTCTGGCATCATCTCTGCATTCCTTTAAGGTTACCAGAGTCGCCGGCACAAGAAGAAGCGTCGGACACAGGAAAAGTAGAGCTTTGGTATCACATATTATTAGTTATTGTTCTTACAAATTATTTGTTTTGACATTTAAAAATGTCAAATAGAATATAATATATGAATATAATTTACAAACAACAGTAACACATGTTTGCAGGAAACTAATTTTATTAGTTTTTTCTTAAATAATAAAACAGCCCAACAAAAAAATGAATAAATATTAAAACTGAAACTTATTTTATCATTATTACACATTTGGTCCTTTCTGCTATAGCATTAATTGAGAAGAGGAAGAATGTCATGTCATCGCATAACATAAAAAAGTAACAGTTTTAAAACATTTTATTTAACCCCTTTAATCAAGAAATCCTATATTGTCATAAATAATTATTTAGAGGTAAGAATATTTGATCAGGCAGCAATACTACACTTAATATGAAAAAAAGTCTATGTTGTAATATCATTACTAGCTTTCTATTAATTCAGCTAACTGTGTTTGTGGTTTGATTGGACAATAATTAAAGAAAGTGTCTATTTGTACGGTTGCCGTACGGACAACCCCCGGTGCTATTGGTACAGTTACCTATTGCAACAATTTTAAGGGTTTGGGTTAGAGTTAGGGTTAGGTTTAGTCTTAGTCACGTGACCTAAACTGGCCAAACAGGGGCGCTGCGTACGGATAGAATGTCGGTATATTGATTCGGCAACCGTACGGATATCCACTGCCACAATTAAATGCCACATGTGTTTATTCCCTGTGTTTTCACTTATTGGCTACATGGTGTTTACTCTAAAAACACATGTGTACGCTAACAATTCCATTTCTATCATCATGCATTATCCAATCGTCTGAACGGTTCCTTGATTTCTCATAATAACCCTGAAAAGGAGAAAATTAATGAACCAATGAAGAAAGTTATTCAGTGACTTAAGCTTGGAGATGATTTTGGTCAGTTCAGGTCTTCAAACTTTTTTTTTTATATCACTTTTCTTGAAATAAAGACAGTAAATACATGGTCCTATTGATCTGCTCCAAAAAAACCTTTTCAAGGTGATTAAAAAACAACAGGTAGACGACAATTTTGCCCCTTTTATCCACCGCTATAGGTCAGCGCTAAATACAGATACAGTGGCAGGTTAGCTATCCATTGGAATGGTTTTAATTTAAAACTCCCATAAAAAACACTGTTTCTGAAGTGTAGAGGTATGATAAAAACAACAGGGTAACCATTGATATAGTTAGTTAATGAATGGGAAGGGCTCCCCCAGACTAGCTGTGTTTGGTAAACTGCTTATTGTTAGCATGTTTGTTTGGTGTAACATTGCAAACATCTTGTATGTTCCCAACATGCTAACAGGCTAATGTTAAAATTGACCCCAAAAAAAAAAAAAAAGCATAAAAACTAAAGACAAGAATTTTGTTCCCATATTTCGTTCCATGTTTTCAAACAGAATCAATACGTTATTTAAGATACTTTAGCTCAGAGGAAGGCAGCTTTTATCACAGCAGGGCCACAAAAATGTGTTTGTTTGACCATGTGATCAACATTTAGAATAATGACCAATCTGAGCATTAACACAGGAAAGAACAAAGGGTTTTAATAGTAATTTTGTGTGTTTTTCTGTCATTCTGTGTGTTTGTTGTTGTCTTGCTCGTTTCTGTAGTCTTTTTGTGTATTTTTCCTGTAAAATATATGTTTTTTGGAGTCATAGTGTGTATTGGTGCTGTCATTTTTGTTTTTTTGGAGTAATTTTTGTCTATTTCGTTTTGTTTGTTAGTACTGTGGGTTTGCGAAGTCATTTTTCATGTTAGTCTTGTCTTTTTGTGTAGTTTTCTTGTAATTTTGTTCATTTTCTTGTATTTCTTGTATTTTCTGTGTTTTTCTCTTGTCTTTAATTGTATGTTCCTACAGTGTTGTAATTCTTTGTATTTTTTAATTTATTTTTTTTATGTATTATTGCTTTTATTTTGTGTATTTTTCTGTCATTTTGTATGTTTACATTTGGGGGCCCTATAAAATTAGATCGAGGGCCGCATGTGGCCCCCGGGCCGCCAGTTGCCTATGTCCGTTTTAGCTGAATAAGAATAACACAGTGTGTGACAATTTAGTGTCAATTTAAACTGCCTTATCATTTTTTTAGCACGTTTCTTTTCAGGGTACACCGCTGGCTTCATCACTTTTTTTTTTTAATAAATCTATACTAAAAACTGTGATCACTACAGTATTTGACAATTTTGGCACTTTCTCTTTTCTTTTCTTTTCAGTTGAAGATCCAAATCCAGCAGCAAAGCCAGGAAATTCCTGTTGGGGTAGATGGCTCTCTTCTGGATCAGTTTGTGTAAAGCCCGTTTGAGCGTGAGTTGCCGGTAGATCATCAGGTAAGCCAGAACCAAGGTTGAAGACCGACTCAGTCCCATGATACAGTGCACCAAAACCTTCCCTGAAGAACAGACAAGATAAGGGCAGGAGAAGGTTGTGAGAGTAGGATTAGTACGAGGTCTTAATAATATCAAACATGACTGGCAGTCTCACGCTGTGGCCTTTCTGTTTTTTCTGCTGAGGGCTAAAAATAGTGGCTACAATTCATTGTCTTTGTTCATTTAAGGGTAAACCCTCATGCCTCTTTAATCCCAAGTCGTCCTCTGCTTTAATATCTTCCTGGAAAGGAGCCATGCTCACATTATAAACTTAAATTCTTCAAGGTAAGACCTCATTATGAGAAAATACACACATACTATCACACGCTGTGGTATCAGGTGACATTGAAAGGACGATTTGATGGGGTAATTTAGCTGAAATGTTTGCTATATCAGGGATTTATGGCGTAATAAAAAAAAGTAAAAAGCAGGAGTTTTAAATGAAGAGTCGAGTAAGTGAGACGTGTTAGTGCAGTATTTCATCTAATGTTAGACATAAGCCTTGACGTCTCACCGTTAGTCGACTTCAGAGCTCTGTGGATGAAGTCGGCCGCCGGCTGGAAGTAAACATCCAGATCAAAGTGTGTGGAGTCATCTGCTGGAATGCCACAATACACAAAGTCGTTGCCATAAAAGCTTTGGTTCCCTTTGCTGCCTCGCTTGGAGTGAGCAGCGTTTAATACATGAGTTATGCCTAATTTCAGCAAGCCAACCTTGTTTTGGGCTGCTGCCCTGGCAGGACACAGAGAGACAGACACAGGGTCAAGTTTGGCTGATTTCACGATTTCACTTCACTCATGTCCTTAGAAAACTACGGTACTGACCTTCTGAATCCAGAATATCTAATCGTATCTGCTTCAAACTTGTTAAAAAAAAGCATACTTACACATTCCCAATGTATATGTTTGGCCACACTTCATCCATTTCACTAAGGTGAAGTTTACAAGTATCCAAAAGCTTTTGCAGATCCTTCACAGTCAGATATTCTTTTCTCTTGCCTTTCTCTGGTGGCATTATGAGTCCTAAATAAATCCAGTAATGGTCCAAATGTTTGTGGTATCAAAGCTTCTCGTGCTTTAGAAGATCCGTACGAGCAGGTGCTTAAACGCTGTCACTGAACAGTTACTGTATTTAGTGTTTAACCTAGCGTGTAGTCTTACATGTGCAGAGGACTGAACAACAAACAGCAGGAGCTGCATCGAGCTTTTCTCACACCACAGGATCCTAATCTAATAACACTCACTTACTGTATGAATCACACATAATCAGATGTAATTATAGATGTTTACAACTATTGGTTATTAAACAACATGAAATCAAATGGACTTTTATTTATGAAACAAAACAAATGAAAAAAAAGACTTTCCCGCAGTTGCTCACCACACTGATAGGACACTTATAGATATAGATAACAAGATAGATACATATAGTATAGATAGATATATAGATAGATACATACAGTATAGATAGATATATAGATAGATACATACAGTATAGATAGATATATAGATATAGATAACAAGATAGATACATACAGTATAGATAGATATATAGATATAGATAACAAGATAGATACATACAGTATAGATAGATATATAGATATAGATAACAAGATAGATACATACAGTATAGATAGATACATACAGTATAGATAGATATAGATAACAAGATAGATACATACAGTATAGATGGATATATAGATAGATACATACAGTATAGATAGATATATAGATATAGATAACAAGATAGATACATACAGTATAGATAGATATATAGATATAGATAACAAGATAGATACATACAGTATAGATAGATATATAGATATAGATAACAAGATAGATACATACAGTATAGATAGATACATACAGTATAGATAGATATAGATAACAAGATAGATACATACAGTATAGATAGATATATAGATAGATACATACAGTATAGATAGATATATAGATAGATACATACAGTATAGATAGATATATAGATATAGATAACAAGATAGTTACATACAGTATAGATAGATATATAGATATAGATAACAAGATAGATACATACAGTATAGATAGATATATAGATATAGATACATACAGTATAGATAGATATATAGATAGATACATACAGTATAGATAGATATATAGATATAGATAACAAGATAGTTACATACAGTATAGATAGATATATAGATATAGATAACAAGATAGATACATACAGTATAGATAGATATATAGATAGATACATACAGTATAGATAGATATATAGATAGATACATACAGTATAGATAGATAGATAGATAACAAGATAGATACATACGGTATAGATAGATAGATAGATAGATAGATAAATAGATACATACAGTATAGATAGATAGATAATATATAGATAAATAGATAGATACCAGTGTAGATAGATAGATAGATAAATAGATACATACAGTATAGATATATAGATAAATAGATAGATACCAGTGTAGATAGATAGATAGATAGATAGATAGATAGATAGATAGATAGATAGATAGATAGATAGATAGATACCTATATATAGATAGAAGTTATGCTGTTTTAATAAACCTTCAAAAATATTTATCTTACCCACATGCTTCACATTGAAAATAACATTATTAATATAGTATTATTATTATATAGATGTGATTTGTTATAATAATACAGTTCAATAAATAATAAACCAACTGTTTGTTGGAGTTTAAACTCTTTGCTCTGAAATGATGAATTAATCTTGTATGTTTATTTCTCACAGTGTGAGTTAAAGCTTTGTGAACAGATAAAGGCCATTCTTCACTGTATTACTAGCTGACAGAAATAATTAAAATTGTTAAGGCTTCTCCTCAACGTAACGCCAGAGTTCCACAGCTAATTACGTTTCATACTCAGTTTTCTAAATGGATTCAGCCTGAAGGTGGGTTGGTTTCACTGAGCCTCTATTAAGATTAGGATCAATACCTCGTAGGCTCCCATCAAACACAGTTCCCAAGGGAAACACGTCCAATCCAATACCTCTACTGACACAATCTGATCATAATTAAATGAGTTTATTTTCATCTGTCAGATAGAGTGAGGAAATATTGAATTTACAATGCTCCGTGTAGTTTAACATCCAAGGCTCTGAGCTGTTTAAGGAAACCTCGGTTAGGGAAAATCCACCTGTGTTCTTTGACCTTCTGGATGGCCTCCAGCAGGGTGAGATGATGGTGGATCATCAGGTAGGCCAGGACCAGGGACGCCGACCTGCTCACTCCAACTGCACAGTGGACTAAAACCCGAGCTATAGAGGAGACAAACACCCCAACAAACATAAAGTCTGTCACTAACACCTTCTAACTAAAGCAGTGTTTCTCAACTGGAGGTACATGTCAGGATTGGGGTCAATTACATTTTTTCAGTTGTGATTACGTTTTCAATTACCCATGTTCAATTACAATTCAATTTTGATTACAGTGACCAGCATTGTTTTCAAATTACAATTAAATTACATTTTTTTATGCTCAGTCAATTACAATTGTATTCTCAGTTACTAAAGTTCTATTACTATTAATCCCAATTTCTGAGCCTGAAATAAATAACTTAATAAAAGTGAATCTTCCTCTTGTGTTAGCTTTCTGTTAGCATCTCTAATGCTAACAGGTCCTAAATCAGCTGTAAAATACACTAAAAACAAATATCTATCATCTAATTTATTTCCTATCGATTGTTTACCTTGTTCGGCTTCCTAATCAATGAAAATATTAGTATTAATATTTTTGGTGAAAGCGTCTGATCCTTTTTTTGTGTCAGTATACCCCTAGATTTCTATATTTTTTTAAAAGGTCAAATGTGGGAGAGCTTGATATGAAACATATTTTAATAAATTCAAAGTCAATTATCTAAACTCAATTACAATTTGAATTTACCTCCGTCTGTGTTGTTGAGGGCCTCGTGAATGTACTCAGCAGAGGAAAAGAAGTAGCGAGAGAGGTCGAAAGATGGTGAATCATCAGCAGGGACTCCATAATACTCCACAGTGGATCCATAGAAGCCATGACTGCCCTGACAGTACATCCTCCCATGTGCTGCATTCACAACGTGAGTGATTCCCAGCTTCCAAAGACTGTAGTGATCATTAGCCACTGACCTGGAGCAAAACACACACTTTATACATAAAGAAAAAAAACATGAAACCTAGAAGGTTTTTCATCTACGTCACGTTCTGAGCAGTAACATGGATGTACGGCCATGTTGGAGGCACTCAGAGGTAAACACTGCGATGGATAAATGTCTGAAACCACAGAAAAGCTCCTCAAAATATGTTCTAGATGTAAAGACCTGTATTCTCAAGGTGAACACGTATTTGGCAGTTTAAAAAAAATTGGCAAAAATAATAACTTGTATCTGGATTTGTTGACATGTTTGTTCTTTTTACTAATTAATATTGAAAGTAACAATGCAGGAAAAAACAGAATACTGACCTTGACCTTAAACATGACCTTTGAGCGAAGGTCATGGTCACACATTGAAAAGAAATGTTGTTCAATGGTACCAGTTTGAGCACTGTATCTCAATTTGTGGCCATGTTATAGGCCGAAAAAATAATTATTTTTTTTAACCGATGTTTTTACTGGTAGGTCGTACAGCTTAGGTTCAATTAAATAAAATACTCCACTTAAGATGAGCGTTTCATGAATGTAAGCATCAAACTTGTACAGTAAATATTCGTAGAGATATGGAAAATTTTGGTTTTTTACACTTAACGCAACCTGTGATATGACATGTGTCATTCGTGCTGCATTAATAGCCTAGGAGGAGTTCCATGACAAAGGAGTTGCAGAAGAAAAATGATAAGAACTCCAACGAGAACAATGTGTTTGTCAATTTTTAATTGTCAAATACAAATACAGCTCTACATTTTAGCTCTACATTTTAACATCTGTGTTGCTACTGTAGCAGGTTATTAAATGTGATTATATTAAGTCAATAATGAATTATATTATTATCATCACACTATAAAATGAGTTCAGAGCTGCTGATATCAACAATTCACTAACCTGACAAGAAATGGGACGAACACATTCAGATGTTCTCCAGATGTTTGTCTCGTAGATCCTGATTTAGCTTCGCTAACAGTTAGCGCCTCCTTTCCTCTGATAACTGTTGACATTGTTCTCTATGAGTTGTTCTAACTTTTAGAAGTCTATAAAACTCCTAATGTTTTTCATGGTCTGACTGATTGGTACAGCCATAAACACGGCAATAATTCACCATTTCCTTTCATTTGACGTTCAGGATCTGCTTTGTTTACCTGCTGAGTACCTCCAATATGGCCACTTCAGGTTTGATGACGCGCCGTTAAAACCCTCTATAGGCTTTGAGTGGATAACGCTGTGGGTGAGTAACAAAGACTTACAAATCTCCAATGTACAGGTTCGGCCACACTTCATCAACGTGATTACCAAAACGTTTACCACCGTACAAAAGCCTCACCAGCTCTCTCACAGGAGGAGTGTGAAGAGAAGCAACACTATTTCCCAGCTGATCACTCATTGCACACGTAAAGCTGTAATAAACACGTCATCTTCTAACTCGGATGCGCCTTTACTACAACCATGTTGATAATGACAAGAACAAGTGCACTCGCTCTATAAATAACTAACTGTGACCTATTTAGTCAATGTTGGACCTCGTCTGAACCTATCAAGTCTCATTGCTGTTGTTTTCATCTTAATAATGTAGCAAAAATGTAGTTTTGCTTTTAAAACACACTTCTACAACAGTTAAGCTCTAACTATAGACCAGGGGTTACGCATAAGCCTTTGTAAGCAGTGCTCATTTTGTAGATTTAATGTTTTCGTTATAGTTCTCATAAAAAATTTTTAAAGTGACAATAACGAGATATACTACATTAAAAACATATTTATATTTTCATTGACTAATAAATACTAAACTATAATTTTGCCACATGGGACTAAATCCAATCAGAACTCTTATGATCTTATGCATTAATCATATAAAATCTGTCAAAGAATAAAACCATTAGATATCACGTTGATAAATGGTAATTATATATATATATATATATATATATATATATATATATATATTTATTTTATTTTTTTAAATGCATAAACTATTATGCTGTGTAATTAGTCTGGCGGCCCGGGGGCCGCCAGACTCTGTCGAATTTTGTGTGGCCCCCAAAAACAAAGCTGTAATAATCTATCTATCTATCTATCTATCTATCTATCTATCTATCTATCTATCTATCTATCTTGTATCTATCAGCGTAGAATCGACAGGAGTATCTAAAGTGGGTCTAATATCCTAAAAAAAAAACACTCGGTATTGACCAGCAGGTGTCCTCAGTGAGCAACGTTTGTAACTAAGTTGAGTAATAATAATAATAAAATAATAATAATAATAAAATAACACACACACACACACACACACACATGACAAAAAAATACACAAAATATGAACATTAACACAAAAAATACAACAAAAACACACACAAAAATTAAAACATAAAGTTTCAATACTAACAGAAAAATAGACAAAAATAATTCAACAACACATCAATGTTGATAATGTGTCCCTCGGATCAGACAATCACATTTTTGTGGCCCCAGCTCTGATAGAAGATGCCCATGAGGCTGTAAATGAAGTTTCACTTTTTCACCACTGTGTGTCGCTGTTGGCTCGAAGGACCAAAAAGTGAAACACCTTCACATGCGCCGCTTTTCCAAGCATTACCGCTGCGTTATGATGCTAGCAGCTACACTGCGAAGCTCGGGAGGAAAGATGTCTCACAGACCTGTGGTTTCACCGCGGCATAAACAACGTGTCTGCCTAGTGCAATGCATCACACTTAGTTAGCTGGACCGACTGTATCGCTGTCGTCTGTCATAACGTTTAAGCCACGGTGAGTGAAGCTAGAAACACACATGGCTGCGGCTGACGAATGCTAACAGGCTAACAAGAGCTACGGCTCAATTAGCCCTCAAGGTTGTAAGAGGACGGGAAGATGCTCTGAATAAGTTCAAATGTATCTGTTTTATTTTAATTCATAAAATGGCTAACTTGTTATTAAGTCATCTACCTTGGGATGACGTATTTTATTCAGAAAGCTTAATCTGAGCCCACTCATTTTGTTAGCCTGGGATGTGGGTCAGTGTTGCATGTGCAGGTTTTATTAATGAAGTCTTTAACACTGTGTGGATGTTATTACATAATAATGTATATCATTGTAATACATAATGTGATATATAGTCGTCACTATTAAGGTTTGAGACGTTTTCAAGAATTTATTGGCCAATTTTGCTACTTCATTCAACCTTTTATTTGGCTTAAAAAGCTTTACTTTTAGAAATAATAACCTTCATGTATGTAACGTAGTGCTGCACTATTGATCACGGTTTTGCTTGCCACGATTAAATTAATTTGATCGTTGGTAATATTTGCATTTAAAATTTGGCCTCTGTACTTTGTAATAAATAATGTATTTATTCTGTTAGTTTTTGAAACCTTTTAAATTCTTAAGTTAATTTGTAATTAAAAAAATCTTTTTTTTAGCATAATTCTTATTTAACGCTTAACTTTTGCACTGTAAATTGTACACATTGTTTGTTTTAACATATTTTTCCCAACATGATTTATAATTGTGATTAAAATATTGATCAAAATATTATTGTGATTAATATTTGGACCATAATCGTGCAGCCCTAAATATGTTGTATGGATCTTGTGCATTATGAACTCATTGCTTAGAAAGCCAGCTTTTAAATATGCTGTTGTGTATATTTTATAACTTTGTAGGCCGCTAAAGATGATTGTGTCCTAAAAGGAAAACTGAAAAATAGAAGGGATGGAAAGAAGGATTATATCTTGTTTTGGTTTTATTGGGCAAGAAGTAATTTATTTAGATTTTTTATTTTTTATTTTAATATATGTAATTCCAGTGTATAATAAGCAACCAGGTTCAGGTCGGTGATAAAATGTCGAAACATGTCAGGCAACTGTCAGTCGTCCTCAGAGGCATCTAGTGATTGCTTATGATGTATTTCTATGACTTCTTACATAAGGAAAGCATCAAAGCATCGACTGATCGCTTTCATGTTATGAGTTATTTTGTTAGAATTAGCTTTAAAACCTTCTTTCTTAAATCCATCGTATCTTAAGTCAAATAATCTTGGTGAGTTTTATTACACGGACTTATTTGATTTAATGCAGGAACAAACTATTGAACTGGAAATGTATCGGCTCCTCCACACAGACTTTTGTTGACTCCCAGGGTGTGGCCTGTATAGTGTAAACTTTGCTTTGCAAATACTTGTTGCTAATGTTTATCTCACATTGCTGCCACATTGCATACTCCCTACCGGTGCTGCACTAGTAATATAAACAACTGGGTGGTCTATGAAAACCTTATACTTACCATGTGTAAAGTTTAACTTAAACCTGCACTGCAGACTGCTCATACATCTTAGTGCTAATACTAATATCAATTTGTTATTTATAAACTTGAAAACCTGAGAACATTTAACTTATGGTTATTAATACTTACATAAAAGGAAAATGCAAATAATAGAAATATGAATATTTGGCACCAGTGTATCGATAACGTACCGCAAGATGAAATATCGCAATATATTGCATCGATATTTTGGTGCATCCCTAGCGTGCGCACACGCTTCTGTGTCCACCATCACCCTGAAACGGAACAGAAGTCTCCAGTATAAAAGCTAAAGTAAGTGGGAGTGCATGGATGAATAAACAAAACACACACACACACACATATATACAAAGACACACAAACAGCAGACGCTGTCCCCACTTTTAGACCCAGTAGACTGGGGAGGAAGTCTGGTGCTCAGCCGCTTTGCTTCAACCAGAGACATTTTCGCCGTTATCGCATAGATTTTCACCTTTGTGCACAAAAGTGAGTGAAATACTATAGAGCTGTGTCACGTAAAGCAAACAACTCTTCAGTGTAAATGAGATGATAAAACAACGGGAGCATCTACTGAAGTTTCATCACGACAATGACGTCATTGATCGGATCGGCAAATTAAGACATTACAGCTGATCACATTATGTGCATAAAATGCAAAATATCAACCGATTCAATATAGCCGATCAGATCGGTGTAAACCCTAGTAAATATCTGCTTTTTCTAGTTAAAACATGTTTGTTTGTCCCTCTCTAGCTGTGTGAGTGAGGAGGAAATGGCAGCATTGAGCGTCCGACGTTGGACGCCTAAACACGTGGCTAAGTGGCTGAGGGAAGAGGGTTTCTGCGACTACGTGGAACTTTTATGTAACAGACATCGACTGGATGGCACCAGCCTCCTCGCCCTCACAGAGTACGACCTCCGCTCGCCACCGCTGGAGCTCAAGGTTCTGGGCGACATCAAGAGGCTGATGGTGTCCATCCGCAAGCTGCAGAAGAACAATGTAGCTGTGTTGGAGGAGCTGGGCCTGCCCTTTGATGCCCACTCTCCCAGTGGCTCAGGAGGCAGTTTGGACTGGCTTTGTAACGGAGAGTCCAGCAGAGACTGTGACAGCACGGACACAGCACCAGTAGGAGAGGATTACCACCAGTACACCAACGGGAAGTACAAGCAGCAGATGAGGAGACTGGATCCTGAGTGCTGGAAGACCGTGCTCAGCTCCATCTACGTGGTGTTTGTGTTCGGATTCACGTCCTTTGTCATGGTCATCGTGCACGAGAGGGTGCCAGACATGCGCACGTACCCTCCTCTGCCTGATATTTTCCTCGACAGGTATGTGTGTTCAAGTAAAACAAAGAAAAAACAATAACATCACCATTAATCAGCAGCAAAATAATACAAAATAAAACACTTTTTCCCACAACTGTCAATGTATCAACGAATTTATTGCAAGTTCTGTTATTATCTAGGGCTGAGCAATATATCGAGATTCAAGATCTATCGAGTTCTTTATTTTGGCAATATAGAAAATAACAATATTGCCTTTATCTTTTTTTATAGCTTATTTTGTATTAAAATAATAGTTTTAGGAGTCACGACTTCTCAGAACAGCATGAAAAGCAAATGTTTGATACACGCACATTACAACTTATTTTTTGTGACTAATCTTAAAGCACGTGATGTTTTAGTCTGTGTGGCATTTTAAATCAGCAAATTTAACCCTGAATTGTCTTTCTGGTTTGACTTTATTTGATATTGAGATTTATATTGTATATCGCCATTTTGAGAAAAAATATTGAGATATGATTATTGGTCCATATCGCCCAGCTCTATTATAATCCTCTATTTAGTTTTAAAGAGTTTTTTTTTTGCTTTAAATGACCTACTTCAGTGTGAGACCCAGTGTTTGTGAGCAGATTTAAGCTTTTCATGGATCGCCTTGGTTTAAGAAGTGATGATTTCAAAGCCAGCGGCAGTGTGTGTTGGCAGAGATAAAAGGCCTCACCTCGTGGTTATATTACTGTTTACAGCTCAGGTTAACACTCATGGGTGTGTGTTAAAGGGAAACATGGACTAGTTTGTTGTTTTTTGGTAATCATGTGAAGCCTGTGATGTTTAAAGACAAAAAAAAGAGCCATATTATATGCACACAGCTGAATGTGCCTTAGAATTAAAATTTATTTAAAATGAAGGGGAAACCCTGACCCAGTCTTCTTTTGCAGCTTGTATTAAATAATTAACTGCACAGTTTTATAGGAACACATCAACTAAGGGTTTAAGAAAATATCTATTTGGTGAAGTACCGTGATATTTCCCCGCACGATCATCGCATCGGTCCAAAAAATGTCTGAATCAGCTTTTTTCATTATCATGTTTTTTAACAAATAAAACCCATTTAATTGCGCTAACATCTGCGTAGCACGTAAACGCCTGGTCACTAGGTGTCAGTGAACCTCATCAGACCTTGTTAAACTACCTCACTCCTCAATTCATTTTAGCTTTAAATGTATTTTCATAAAACATACTAGCACTTTTATAGATGTATGTGGTCACTTTGAATTTAAGAACTTAACAGAAGCAAAAATTCAAATGTAATTTGACAGTTTGATGAACATACCACTTGTTTTTGATATTGGTAATTGAATTACAGTGAGATACCATTTATTGGTACTTGTTCTCACAAGTTGAAAATGTATTTCATAGCATTTTGTACTTGAAAAGGTAAAATTTGTAATCATTGATATTGCATCATATTGTCAAATTGTGAGTCTTATCATAAGATTCATGGCAATGCAACCATTACATTTTAATGATTATATCACCCTTGTTAGTTCAAAAATCATCGTTTTTTTCAATCCAGTGTAAAGACTAATAATGGTTTATATTAATGCTGTTTTTCTCATTTCATTGATTTTCCATTTCTTTTCTACCTCCAACAGTATGCCTAGAATACCGTGGGCCTTCGCCATGGCTGAAGCGTGTGGAGTGATCCTCTGTAACATCTGGATGCTGGTTCTGCTGCTGCATAAACACAGGTGGTTAAAACCCAAGCAGACGTTCTGGCTACGTTCACACTGCTAGCCTTAATGCTCAATTTCCATTTTCTGCTCAGATCTAATTTTTTGTTTGTTTGTTCACATTAACCATTTAAAATATGACCTGTATCAGACTCCATTGTGAACGGTTTACGGCTCCAATCTGACCAACTTGCTCATTGTCGCTTTTGTCCTAAAGTTTTTGTGCAGCGTAGCCGGAGAATAAATGATCAGGTTTTTGTGGTGCCGATCAGCTTTTAAACACAGACGTACCATAACAGTGTTTCAGGTTATTCATGTCTTGTGATGTGCAGGTCGATTCTGCTGCGACGCATGTGCAGCCTTATGGGAACGGTGTTTATGCTCCGCTGCATCACCATGTTCGTCACGTCGCTCTCTGTGCCAGGGCAGCATCTGCAGTGCTCAGGAAAGGTAACGCATGAGAAACTTCTCCTCAGATACTAGATCTTTTTCAACATAATCCTTTTCCTCCTCCTTAGATATACGGGGACATGTGGGCCAAAATACAGCGAGCTGTGGCCATTTGGAGCGGGTTTGGGATGTCCCTAACAGGAGTGCACACGTGTGGAGACTACATGTTCAGCGGCCACACCGTTGTCCTCACTATGCTCAACTTTTTTGTCACAGAGTGTGAGTTGCTATTTTGGAAACTGATTTGTGTGAGATTAATTGAGCAGTTTTTCTCCTAATCATTCATAAAGTGAATCAAATAAGACAAATTACACATTATTAGTTAAAAAAAAAGATTAAAAATAAAATAATTAAAAAAATATATTTCTTAAGATTAAAAAAATAAATAAAAATTTCCTTCAAAATGACTCCAATTAATACATTTTTTGTGACGGTTCTCAGATGTTCAGCTAATAGTGCACCTTATCATGGCCCCTCATTGAGACTAAAATGCATTATAATTTACTAATATTCATAAAGAAGATTATTTTAACTGCATAACCAAGACTATTTCAAGAGAAGATCAAATACTCCCATCATATGTCTACTCGTACAATACTCGACTCATCCCAATACCAACTATTTACACTTAAGGAACAAATTATGGACCTGAAAGACAAGTCAACTTCAGGAATATTTTAAAAAATGTTTTAAAATCATATTTTTGCCAATCCTAATGTATATATCATGTTTTTTTTTTTAATTTATTTGTGTTATATAATGTTTCTCTATATTGTCTTTATTTTTAATGAACCAAAAAAAACTAATAATTAGGGTGTTGGAAAAGATTGATTCTGTGATATATCGCGATAATGCGTAGCGCGATTCTCGGATCGATTCAAAATGCATCCATATTGATTTTTTTCCCCAGCTGGTCAAGCTTGTGTTTTTTTCAATTAAATCTAAAAAGAAAGTAGTAACCTTCTGCATTTATTTGTTCTAGGCATAAACCTCAGTTAAGTTGCACTAAAGTCAAAGTTGGTTTAAAAGCCACAGGTAGATTGTTTTTTTTTTATTATTTGCACATGGCATGTTAAAGCCAATGTTTTGAGTGTAAAAAATGCCAATGAAATATATTTCATACTTAATGTTCTCATGAAGGTCTACAAATTTACAGATTAGTTATTTCTTAAGTCATATATATATATATAAAAAAAAATCGCAATAATCGCCTTATACTTTAATATCAGGTTATATTTAACGTATCATGACCTATGTATCAGGATAAGAATCATATCACCATTTTAACATGAATCTTCAAAGTGGTGTAAAGATGAGTTTAAAGATAAAATGTTTGTAATTTGTAAAATCATTCCAATGTTGTGTATTATCTAGTACCTGTGCTTCCATCTAGTGTCACTTACTGGTATTGCAACTACAAGCACATGCATTTACTTTGAAAACTGGTTGATTGAATATTGAAACTCCATGTATTAATTTAAATGTGCAGTTTGTCTTCTTTCCTATAGACACTCCACGGAGCTGGAACTTTATTCACACCCTGTCCTGGGTCCTGAACCTTTTCGGCATTTTTTTCATCCTTGCAGCACACGAACACTATTCCATCGACGTGTTCATAGCCTTCTACATCACTACCAGACTCTTTTTGTACTACCACACCCTGGCAAACACCCGAGCCTACCAACAGAGTCGCCGGGCACGCATCTGGTTCCCCATGTTCTCCTTTTTTGAGTGCAACGTCAATAATCCAGTGCCCAACGAGTACTGCTGGCCCTTCTCTAGACCTGCTGTGATGAGGAGGCTCATCGGGTGAAAAACATCCATGTCCTCCTGTTTTGTCAAGTTGC
Organism: Gouania willdenowi; assembly: GCF_900634775.1. Taxonomy (NCBI): domain Eukaryota; kingdom Metazoa; phylum Chordata; class Actinopteri; order Blenniiformes; family Gobiesocidae; genus Gouania; species Gouania willdenowi. The sequence continues at coordinate 1,414,781 of NC_041062.1, read as the reverse complement.
CAACGGAGGCGTTTTGGAACGTCATTAACAAAGACACGTTGTAAACGTATCAACAGAAGTCTGACAGATACACAAACTCTTCAATGGTTTAGATTTAGGTTCTAACCTTCTAGTCAAGCCAGAAAGAAGTTTTGAATAATCTTAAATCCTTGTAAATGATCTGGTCCAAATATATGAAGTCAACAAAGTGGAGAATTTGGTGTTTTTTCTTTTTTTCCTGAAAGGACATCACTTTGTGTAGTACAGTTTTACATAGCATTTATCAATTTATAACCATGAAAACTGTTTGTTTTGATGGTGACAAAACTTAGAAAGTGAAGTCCTATAACCAGTATTCAACTCATATATAGGTATTTACTTTAGGCTGTACACCAGTAACTGTTACGTACATTAAAAACTTACATTTCTATTGCATTCTTAAATATTGAAGAAAAAAAAAAAATGTGACATCAGCCAAAAGTGTTTCCAGCTGTCTTAAACATAATGCCATTTGTCAGTCACTTTAAGTGTTGTACCATGGTCGTGTTCTCGGTGTAGAAATGTCTGCATGTCTAAAAAAAAACTAAAAAAAAGTGTTTGTTAGACTTTTTTTATTTGTATATTAGGAAAATCAATCAGTGTCAGTTAAAGACCAAGTTTTTTTTTTGTGTTGCAATTTCTCTGGCATTCATCTGTAATAACAGATCACTTCATTTTGTATGTATGTTTGTTATAATTTATTTGATTTTATATGTGTCAATAGGTATTTTTATATCCTGTGTACAAAACTCCAGCAACATGCACATGAAGAAATATGTTTACAGTTGCTTTGAATATTGTATTTGTCTAAAATACATTGTGCTTTAAGTGTAATGTGTTTTTTTTTCTTTGAGACTTAGAAAAGTAATAAAAGTTGATTGACATTATCTCTGCAGATCTTCAGAAATCCTGCACAATCACAGAGGTAAGCATGCAAAAAGTGAAGATTTACAGTGTTGAGCTCAGGACTCTGACATACACCACTGTTCAACCACTTTACACTAAATAAAATTAAAAGACAATAAAAATTATAGAATTCCTAAATATTTCTTAAGTGCAGATACGTTTTAATTAACAGACACTCAATAAAAATAGCCTAATGAATGACAGATGGAAGTGGACAATAAGGATAAAAAACATTTAAATGAGTAATTAATTGTATCTTTAAAAAAGAAAAAAAAAACTTGCTCAAACCTTTGTGTTTATTTATTAATTCATTGACTAACTAAAAAAATAGCTTATTATGCTACGTGTTTCTGTGTAAAAACTAAAAAGAACCCTTACGTAAACCGGAAGTGACGTAAAAAATGAAGTAAAAGTTGAAAGGGTCTGAAGCGACGTTTTTCGAAGCCTCATTACATTAATTACGTTCATAAAAGTTAGCCACGCCTATTTAGCGTTCTCCTAACTATCGTTTTTCTTCGCTATACAAACTTAGGTAATGCATTATTTCTTTAAAAAAACACATTTAAAACCATAAATACCATCTATCTGAAATTTGACAGCTATATCTTTCACTGTTATGTAAAAACTGAAATACAATTTTTTGTTTTCATTCCAACAGTGACAGAACAGCTGTATTTTGAGGTCCAGTGACGTCAACACACGCCTCTATATCGACCTGAAACAATTAATTACTACTAAACACTGACAACAAGGTAAGTGACGGACTTTAGTTATTGTTTAGTTACTTTTCTTGTGTCTACAGTAGGTAAATATCAAATGTTCCCCTTCAGGAACCCTGACATGTCTTTAGCAGGTTGTTAAAAGTCCACTTTTAATGAAATGCTGGTTGTCTAACAACGATGCTGTTGTCTTTGTTTTATTATTATTATTATTAATATATTTATTATTAATGTTTTAAAATGTATTTTTTTAATTATATTTAATTATATTGCACTTGCTACCATATTTATTAATTCATTGACTAACTAAAAAAAATAGCTTATTATGCTACGTGTTTTTGTGTAAAACTAAAAAGAACCCTTACGTAAACCGGAATTGACGTAAATAATAAGGTAAAAGTTGAAAGGATCTGGCGCGACGTTATTCGAAGCCTCATTATATTAGTTACGTTCATAGAAGTTAGCCACGC